>NC_041388.1:177507915-177566264 GCF_002162155.2 Triticum dicoccoides | reverse complement strand
GGGCCTCAGCGGCGGCGGCGGCGAAGCGGTCCCGCAAGGGACACATGGCGGCTGCTGGCTGGTGTGGGCGGGCGGAGCGGACGCGTCCGGTCTGTCCGGACGTGTCCGGCGGCAACGGGGGAGAAAATATCTAGGGTTAGGGGGAAGGAAGATCCGGATTTCGGGGGGTGTTTAAATAGGCATAGAGGGAGCTAGGAGAGTCCAAATGAGGTGCGGTTTTCGGCCACGCGATCGTGATCGAACGCTCTAGGATATGGAGCAGAGTTAGGTGGGTTTTGGGCCAAATTGGAGGGGTGTTGGGCTGCAACACACACGAGGCCTTTTCGGTCCCTCGGTTAACCGTTGGAGTATCAAACGAAGTCCAAATGACACGAAACTTGACAGGCGGTCTACCGGTAGTAAACCAAGGCCGCTTGGCAAGTCTCGGTCCAATCCGGAAATGTTTAATCCCCACACACGAAAGAAAGCTAGAAATGGCCACCGGAGGAGAACGAAGCGCCGGAATGCAAAACGGACAACGGGGAAAATGCTCGAATGCATGAGATGAACACGTATGCAAATGCAATGCACATGATGACATGATACGAGATGCATGACAATGACAACAACACACGGAGACAAAAACCCGAACCCGAGATAATAAAAATAACTTAACGCCAGAAACGGCAAGAGTTGGAGTACAAATTGGGAAAGTTACATCCGGGGTGTTACAATCACCATGATCTTGCGTGTGCGTAGGAAAATTTTGAAATTACTACGTTCCCCTACAGTGGCATCTGAGCCAGGTTTATGCGTAGATATTATATGCATGAGTAGAACACAAAGGAGTTGTGGGCGTGGGTATATACATATTGCTTGCCATCACTAGTTGATTCTTGATTCAATGGCATTGTTGGATGAAGCGGCCCAGACCGACATTACGCGTACGCTTACGTGTGACTGGTTCTACCGACGTGCTTCGTACACAGGTGGCTAGTGGGTGTCTGTTTCTCCAGCTTTAGTTGTATCAGATTCAATGAACAGGGTTCTTTCTGAAGATCAAAAAGCAATCACTATACCATGTTGTGGTTTTTGATGCGTAGGTAAGAACGGTTCTTGCTCAACCCGTAGCAGCCATGTAAAACTTGTTTTTGCAGCGCTTGTTGTGATGTGATATAGTCAAGACATGATGAGATATGAGTTCTTGTATGAGATGATCATGTTTTTTTGAAGTTATCGGCAACTGGCAGAAGCCTTATGGTTGTATTTTTATTGCATAATATGCAAGCGCCAAATAATTGCTTTACTTTATCGCTATGCGATAGCAATAGTTGCAAGAGCAATAGTTGGCGAAACGACCATGTGAGGACACGTTGATAGAGATCAAGATGATGGAGATCATGGTGTCATGCCGGTGACGATAGAGATCATGATGGTGCTTTGGAGATGGAGATCGAAGGCGCAAGATGATCATGGCCATATCATGTCACATATTTTGATTGCATGTGATGTTTATCCTTTATGCATCTTATTTTGCTTAGTTTGGCGGTAGCATTATAAGGCAGGGGACACAATGTTTACCCAGGTTCGGGCCCTCTCGATGGAGGTAATACCCTATGTCCTGCTTGATTGATCTTGATGATATGAGTATTACAAGAGTTGATCTACCACGAGATCGTAGAGGCTAAACCCTAGAAGCTAGCCTATGGTATGATTGTTGTTGTCCTACGGACTAAACCCTCCGGTTTATATAGACACCGGAGGGGGCTACGGTTACACAGAGTCGGTTACAAGGGAGGAGATCTACACATCTGTATCGCCAAGCCTGCCTTCCACGCCAAGGAGAGTCCCATCCGGACATGGGACGAAGTCCTCAATCTTGTATCTTCATAGTCCAATAGTCCGGCCAAAGGATATAGTCCGGCTATCCGGAGACCCCCTAATCCAGGACTCCCTCAGTAGCCCCCGAACCAGGCTTCAATGACGATGAGTCCGGCGCGCAGATTGTCTTCGGTATTGCAAGGCAGGTTCTTCTCCAAATTCTGAATATCTGCTGAGTAGTGTCCGGCTCCCCATAAATGTTGCACTTCTTAGCTTCTGCGCCCAATAAGGGCTATCTTTCACGTGTCGAGCGAATGCGAGGAGCCAGGGCATTTTTACATTCGCCACCCTAGCCATGCAAGTAAATTGTCTATTAAAGGGACGGGGATTCTTAGATCCAAACCACACCATCCTCCCACGGCAAGTATCCATCGGAGCGTGCTCGGAAAAATCCATTCCAACATGGCCGGCCATCACAGCTCCTCCTCCCGCTCTCGTAGCCCTAAGCCCGGTGATTGGGAGAAGTGTTCCATCCCGCACATCCAATTAGTAGGGTTACAGACCCAGGGATTTCTCCCTCCGGCATATATGGTCCCCATTCGAGCCGGGCTCGCCACCTATAATGGCGGGGAGCAAGCGGAGAGCTTCCCCAATCCCTCTAAGGGGGAGCGGGTATGCCTTGTCCCTTATTTACTAAGGGGACTTGGATTTCCAATCCATCCGTTCCTCCACGGGCTCCTGGAGTTTTACGGCCTCCAGATGCATAATTTCACCCCCGCTTCCATATTACACATTGTTGGTTATGTCGCCCTTTGTGAGCTGTTTCTGGGCTGCGAAGCTCATTTTGAGCTGTGGAAGAGGCTATTCTACCTTGTGCCCCGTACACAGGACGGGTCAATATATCAAGTGGGCGGAGCCGAAATATGGCGCATTGCCGGGACCGGATACCTATCCGGTACCCCGAAGAAGACGTCCGAAGACTGGCCTTCGGAGTGGTTTTACATGGAGGTCGTCCCCCTTCTAGATCCTATTCGGAGGGGTCTTCCCGAGTTCGACAATGCCCCTTTGAAGAAACGCCGAAGCTGGCGCCCACGGAGCCCTCAGGAGGAAGATAACAGAGAAGTCCTTTACCTGATGGGCCGGATAAAAGCGTTGGCTCAATCAGGATTAACAACAATCAAGGTCATGTCAATATGTACAATGTGGGGGTGCAACCACTTCAATATCGAGGGCACCCCATGTGGCGCTTTAACGGGGAAGATGATGCCACCCGCTGCGGGCGTAAGGGACCAGACTCCGCTGCTGCTCTAGCAAAAATTCTGTCCGAGTTGTTCAAGGGAGAGGAAGAGGAGTTCATCCGTATTAAGCCACGGGATGGATTCTCCATGTACAACCCTCCAAGCTGGGTAAGTTGTCACTTTTTACTCCCAACCTTCCCGCATTCTTCGTCATAAATACTCACCTTGCCGTTTCATGGCAGGAACTGCAGAAAGCTGTAAGGGAGGTCAACAGCCCACCTCCACAACCGGAGGACCCTGACCGGGCCCTCGATCCCGGACTTGAAGAGGATCCGGACATATTTGTGGAGCTGATCGACAGGACATTCTATCAATTGAGCTGTGGTGATGCCATGGTGGCCATCATAGCCGACTATCCTGGGCTACTCCCTGCATCGCATGTAAGAAAAACTGGAGTCCCAACTTCCGAGAAGGATCCCCTTTTATGCACTTCGCCTACCGTACACATATGGTGTTTTACAAGGAAGGCCCTCGGGACGCCATGCCGAACCCGCAGTGACTCGCCAACGAGGGACACTGAAGCCGGGTAGGCCAAAAAGGAAGGCGGTCAGGACTGAGACGCCCCCGCAGAGGTATTATATAGAACCTTGCTCCGTGGTTGTCGTCTTTCTTAAAATATAACGACGTCCATGTTTCCTGGTAGGAAAAACGCTCGCCAGACTATATCCGGAGAGGTTGTCGATTGATACGTCTCCAACGTATCTACTTTTCCAAACACTTTTGCCCTTGTTTTGGACTCTAACTTGTATGATTTGAATGGAACTAACCCGGACTGACGTTGTTTTCAGCAGAATTGCCATGATGTTGTTTTATGTGCAGAAAACAAAAGTTCTCGGAATGACCTGAAACTCCATGGAATATCTTATAATAAATAATAAAAAATCCTCGCCAAAGATGAAGACCAGGGGGCCCACACCCTTCTCACGAGGGTGGGGGCTCCCCCCTAGGGCGCGCCCCCCTACCTCATGGGCCCCCTGGAAACCCCCCGACTCCAACTCTATATAACTGCTTTCGGGGAGAAAAAATAGGAGAGAAGAAATCATCATGTTTTACGATACGGAGCCGCCGCCAAGCCCTAAAACCTCTCGGGAGGGCTGATCTGGAGTCCGTTCGGGGCTCCGAAGAGGGGGATTCGTCATTGTCGTCATCATCAACCATCCTCCATCACCAATTTCATGATGCTCACCGCCGTGCGTGAGTAATTCCATTGTAGGCTTGCTGGACAGTGATGGGTTGGATGAGATTCACCATGTAATCGAGTTAGTTTTGTTAGGGTTTGATCCCTAGTATCCACTATGTTCTGAGATTGATGTTGCTATGACTTTGCTATGCTTAATGCTTGTCACTAGGGCCCGAGTGCCATGATTTCAGATCTGAACCTATTATGTTTTCATCAATATATGAGAGTTCTAGATCCTATCTTGCAAGTCTATAGTCACCTATTATGTGTTATGATTCGTTAACCCCGAAGTGACAATAATCGGGATACTTACCGGTGATGACCGTAGTTTGAGGACTTCATGTATTCACTATGTGCTAATGCTTTGTTCCGGTTCTCTATTAAAAGGAGGCCTTAATATCCCTTAGTTTCAATTAGGACCCCGCTGCCACGGGAGGATAGGACAAAAGATGTCATGCAAGTTCTTTTCCATAAGCATGTATGACTATATTCAGAATACATGCCTACATTACATTGACGAATTGGAGCTAGTTCTGTGTCACCCTATGTTATGACTGTTACATGATGAACCGCATCCGGCATAATTATCCATCATTGATCCGATGCCTGCGAGCTTTCCATATACAGGTTTATGCTTATTTACTTTCCCGTTGCTATTGTTACAATCACTACAAAACACCAAAAACATTACTTTGCTTTCATTACTCTTTTGTTACCTCTACCATCACTATCATATTACTTTGCTACTAAACACTTTTCTGCATATACTAAGTTTCCAGGTGTGGTTGAATTGACAACTCAGCTGCTAATACTTGAGAATATTCTTTGGCTCCCCTTGTGTCGAATCAATAAATTTGGGTTGAATACTCTACCCTCGAAAGCTGTTGCGATCCCCTATACTTGTGGGTTATCACTGATCACGCCTCCACCAGTCGGGCTGCAAGGCCAAACATAGAGGTGGAAGCTAACACGGGGCGAATGCCGGATGCTCCTCCTACAGAGGATGCGGGTAGACTATCCGCTACAAATTCCGAAGTGGAGAGTGCCATGAATCACAGGCGTCGCCGGGCCGTACTCCGTGACACTTGTTTCTCCCAAGAGGCGTTTGATGCCTTCAACTCAGGAGACGCGTACATCCGTGCTGGTCAAGACGGTCTTGCAAGAGCCACGGACCAGTATGTAAAGGATATATGGGTAAGGAAAATTGGCGATTATATATATCAGTAGCCCCTGAGACTTGAAACAGTTGACACAACTGATTTAAGGATCATTATTTGTGCAGGTTCTTACAGAGAAGAATACCCAATTGTCTCAAGAGCTGGAAGAGTGCAAAGCCCAGCTACGGGCCGCGGTGGCCTCGTTGAAGGAGTCCGGGAAGGCTCCCTCTGGTAACACTTGTTTCCATTGCAAAGAATGACAGGTACTAGATAGTATGCGGCATGCATGCAAATCTAACAATAGATGTTTGCAGATGACTCCGGAGTGAATCCGAAGGCCGTGCCGGAGAATGCGCAACGTGCTAATCGTCAGCTAAATGCTGGCGAGTGCGTGCTTACGCGGGTCAGGCAGGAGAAAAATAATCTCAAGGACGCCAATATCCGGCTGGGCGTGTGATGTCTACTACACAACCTTCTTCTTGTAGACTTGTTGGGCCTCCAAGTGCAGAGGTTTGTAGGACAGTAGCAAATTTCCCTCAAGTGGATGACCTAAGGTTTATCAATCCGTGGGAGGTGTAGGAGGAAGATGGTCTCTCTCAAGCAACCCTGCAACCAAATAACAAAGAGTCTCTTGTGTCCCCAACACACCCAATACAATGGTAAATTGTATAGGTGCACTAGTTCAGCAAAGAGATGGTGAAACAAGTGGTATATGGATGGTAGATAAAGGTATTTGTAATCTGAAATAATAAAAACAACAAGGTAGCAAGTGATAAAAGTGAGCGTCAACGGTATTGCAATGCTAGGAAACAAGGCCTAGGGTTCATACTTTTGCTAGTGTAAGTTCCCTCAACAATACTAACATAATTGGATCACATAACTATCCCTCAACGTGCAACAAAGAGTCACTCCAAAGTCACTAATAGCGGAGAACAAACGAAGAGATTATGGTAGGGTACGAAACCACCTCAAAGTTATTCTTTCCAATCAATCCGTTGGGCTATTCCTATAAGTGTCACAAACAGCCCTAGAGTTCGTACTAGAATAACACCTTAAGACACACATCAACCAAAACCCTAATGTCACCTAGATACTCCATTGTCACCTCAAGTATCTGTGGGTATGATTATACGATATGCATCATACAATCTCAATTCATCTACTCAACCAACACATAGAACCTCAAAGAGTGCCCCAAAGTTCTACCAGAGAATCACGATGAAAACGTGTGCCAACCCCTATGCATAGGTTCATGGGCGAAACCCGCAAGTTGATCACCAAAACATACATCAAGTGAATCACGTGGTATCCCATTGTCACCACAGATATGCACGGCAAGACATACATCAAGTGTTCACAAATCTTTAAAGACTCAATCCGATAAGATTACTTCAAAGGGGAAACTCAATTCATTACAAGAGAGAAGAGGGGGAGGAGAAACATAAGATCCAACTATAATAGCAAAGCTCGCGATACATCAAGATCGTATCGTCTCAAGAACACGAGAGAGAGAGAGAGAGATCAAACACATAGCTACTGGTACATACCCTCAGCCCCAAGGGAGAACTACTCCCTCCTCGTCATGGAGAGCGCCGGCATGATGAAGATGGCCACCGGTGAGGGTTCCCCCTCCGGCAGGGTGCCGGAACAGGGTCCCGATTGACTTTTGGTGGCTACGGAGGCTTCTGGTGGCGGAACTCTCGATCTAATCTCCGTTCTGGAAGTTTTACGTCACGTGGGTATATATGGGTGCAGGGAGGACGTCGTAGGAGCCACGAGGGTCCCACGAGACAGGGGCGCGCCCTAGGGGGGCGCGCCCCCCACCCTCGTGAGCACCTCGTTCCTTCCTTGACGTGGGGTCCAAGTCCATCGGGTGTGTTTCCTTCCAAATATAACTTCTCCAGTTGATTTCGTTCCGTTTTGACTCCATCTGATATTCCTTTTCTTCAAAACACTGAAATAGGCATAAAACAGCAAATCTGGGCTGGGCCTCCGGTTAATAGGTTAGTCCCAAAAATAATATAAAAGTGGATAATAAAGCCCAATATTGCCCAAAACAGTAGATAATATAGCATGGAGCAATCAAAAATTATAGATACGTTGGAGACGTATCAAGCATCCCCAAGCTTAATTCCTGCTCGTCCTCGAGTAGGTAAATGATAAAAACAGAATTTTTGATGCGGAGTGCTACTTGGCATAATTTCAATGTAATTCTTCTTAATTGTGGTATGAATATTCAGATCTGGAAGATTCAAGACAAAAGTTCATATTAACATAAAAATAATAATACTTCAAGCATACTAACTAAGCAATCATGTCTTCTCAAAATAACATGGCCAAAGAAAGTTATCCCTACAAAATCATATAGTCTTCACCACACAAAATATTTAAATCATGCACAACCCCGATGACAAGCTAAGCAATTGTTTCATACTTTAGTAATCTCAAACTCATAAACTTTCACGCAATACATGAGCGCGAGCCATGGATATAGCACTATGGGTGGAATAGAATATAATGAGGGGGTTATGTGGAGAAGACAAAAAAGGAGAAAGTCTCACATCAACGAGGCTAATCAATGGGCTATGGAGATGCCCATCGATTGATGTTAATGCAAGGAGTAGGGATTGCCATGCAACGGATGCACTAGAGCTATAAATGTATGAAATCTCAACGAAAGAAACTAGTGGGTGTGCATCCAACTTGCTTGCTCATGAAGACCTAGGGCGCTTGAGGAGGCCCATCGTTGGAATATACAAGCCAAGTTCTATAATGTAAAATTCCCACTAGTATATGAAAGTGACAAAACAAGAGACTCTCTATCATAAAGATCATGGTGATACATTGAAGCACAAGTGTGGAAAAAGGACAGTAGCATTGTCCCTTTTATTTTATTTTTTATTTGGCCTTTTTTGGACTTTACTTCATTTGGCCTCTTTTTTATGGCCTTTCTCATTTTTTTGGGGACAATGCTCTATTGAATGATGATCATCACACTTCTATTTATTTATAACTCAATGATTACAACTCGATACTAAAACAAAGTATGACTCTGTATGAATGCCTCCGGCGGTGTACCGGGATATGCAATGAATCAATAGTGACAAGTATGAAAGAATTATGAACAGTGGCTTTGCCACAAATACTATGTCGACTACATGATCATGCTAAGCAATATGACAACGATGATGTGTGTCAAAATAAATGGAACGGTGGAAAGTTGCATGGCAATATATTTCGGAATGGCTATGGAAATGCCATAATAGGTAGGTATGGTGGCTGTTTTGAGGAAGATATAAGGAGGTTTATGTGTGACAGAGCGTATCATATCACGGGGTTTGGATGCACGGCCGAAGTTTGCACCAACTCTCAATGTGAGAAAGGGCAATGCACAGTGCCGAAGAGGCTAGCAAGGATGGAAGGGTGAGAGTGCGTTTAATCCATGAACTCAACATTAGTCATAAAGAACTCACATACTTATTGCAAAAATCTACAAGTCATCAAAAACCTCGGCACTACACGCATGCTCCTAGGGGGATAGATTGGTAGGAAAAGACCATCGCTCGTCCCCGACCGCCACTCATAAGGAAGACAATCAATAAATAAATCATGCTCCGACTTCATCACATAACGGTTCACCATACGTGCATGCTACGGGAATCACAAACTTCAACACAAGTATTTCTCAAATTCACAACTACTCAACTAGCATGACTCTAATATCACCATCTCCATATCTCAAAACAATTATCAAGTATCAAACTTCTCATACTATTCAACACACTCATAAGAGAATTTTATTATTCTTGAATACCTAGCATATTAGGATTTTAAGCAAATTACCATGCTATTTAAGACTCTCAAAATAATATAAGTGAAGCATGAGAGTTCATCTATTTCTTCAAAATAAAACTACCACCATGCTCTAAAAGATATAAGTGAAGCACTAGAGCAAATGACAAACTACTCCGAGAAATATAAGTGAAGATCAATGAGTAGTCGAATAATTATGAAACTATGTGAAGACTCTCTAACATTTAATAATTTCAGATCTTGGTATTTTATTCAAACAGAAAGCAAATCCTAACAAAATAAATTGACGCTCCAAGCAAAACACATATCATGTGGCGAATAAAAATATAGCTCCAAGTAAAGTTACCGATTAACGAAGACGAAAGAGGGGATGCCTTCCGGGGCATCCCCAAGCTTAGGCTCTTGGCTATCCTTGAATATTACCTTGGGGTGCCTTGGGAATCCCCAAGCTTAGGCTCTTGCCACTCCTTATTCCATAGTCCATCGAATCCTTACCCAAAACTTGAAAACTTCACAACACAAAACTTAACAGAAAACTCGTAAGCTCCGTTAGTATAAGAAAATAAATCACCACTTCAAGGTACTGTAATGAACTCATTATTTATTTATATTGGTGTTAAACCTACTGTATTCTAACTTATATATAGTTTATAAACTATTTTACTAGCCATAGATTCATCAAAATAAGTAAACAACACACGAAAAACAGAATCTGTCAAAAACAGAACAGTCTGTAGTAATCTGGATCAAACATATACTTATGGAACTCATAAAATTATAAAATAAATTGCTGGACCTGAGGAATTTATCTATTAATCATATTCAAAAAGAATTAACTCAATATAACTATCCAAATAAAAATGGCAGCATTTCTCGTGAGCGCTAAAGTTTCTGTTTTTTACAGCATGATCAACGAGACTTTCCCAAAGTCTTCCCAAAGGTTCTACTTGGCACAAACACTAATTAAAAGCATAAAACCATATCTAAACAGAGGCTAGATGAATTATTTATTACTAAACAGGAACAAATAGCAAGGAACAAAAATAAAATTGGGTTGCCTCCCAACAAGCACTATCGTTTAACGCCCCTAGCTAGGCATGATGATTTCAATGATGCTCACATAAAAGATGAGAATTGAAACATAAAGAGAGCATCATGAAGAATATGACTAGAACATTTAAGTCTAACATACTTCCTATGCATAGGGATTTTGTGAGCAAACAACTTATGGGAACAATAATCAACTAGCATAGGAGAGCAAAACAAGCATAACTTCAAAATTTTAAGCACATAGAGAGGAAACTTGATATTATTGCAATTCTTACAAGTATATATTCCTCCCTCATAATAATTTTCAGTAGAATCATGAATGAATTCAACAATATAACCAGCACCTAAAGCATTCTTTTCATGATCTACAAGCATAGAAAATTTACTACTCTCCACACAAGCAAATTTCTTCTCAGTCGGAATAGTGGGAGTATCATAAGAGACTTGAATACTATAAATTGTTTCCACATTAAAAGAGTAATGTTCAGAGAAGGGGTAATCATAATCATGACAAGTTTTATAAATATAATCACTAATTTTTATAGCATAAGTATCATCATAATAATCATCATAAGTAGGAGGCATGCTATCATCATTATAAACTTGCATATCAAAACTTGGGAGGCTAGAAATATTATCATTATTAAGCATAGCATCCCCAAGCTTGGGACAAACATTAATTGCAGCAAATATATTCTCAAATATGTCATCCTCCTCAAACATAGCTTCCCCAAGCTTGGGCCTTTTCATATCATAAGCATAATCACTCTCATCATTAATAGTATAGATAGCACCAATAGTATAGCAATTATTATATTCTTCCAAGCAAGTGCCAAAAAGATTTTCAAGATCATAAGAAGTATCATTATCTTCCCAATCATAATCATCACAACAAGCAATAGGCATAACGAGATCATCATCAAGTGTATCATCTTCATTTTCATGAGGCATAACAATAATAGGAGCAACTTTATTTGGGAGAGATACCTTTTTACCTCTCTTCCTTTTTCTTTTCTTCCTCTTCACCACATCATGTGGGGGTTCAATCCTCTTTTTGGAGCTCCTTATTAATGAGATTGGTTGACTAGAAGGCTCCTCCTCGTTACCTGATTCATCATAAGAAATAATAGGAGGATATTGGGAAGTCTCTTCCCTTTCATTAGTATTCTTTTCATCTTCTATTTGTTTTCTTTTCTTTATGTAATTGGCAATATAAGGATTTTCAATGCAATTCACCGCACAATACATATAAATTTCTTCTAGATCAAAGCCAAGAAGTTTGTAACGGGAAAATTCTGGAAGATAATTAGTTAAATGTTTCATTTCTTCATAACCCATAAGCAAACTAAGTTCATTATAATGCGCAAGGGAAATCAAGTCATCACAATTTTTGGACACGATTAGATCGTGAAACAATTTGCATCGGATAGCTAAATGACCACTTTCATTGCAAAGTCCACAAGTACGGCCAAGATAATTTAAGTTTTCAGCACATTCATCTAGCTCTTCTTGCAACAATCTGGTTTCTAAGTACTTATGCTTCTTGCAATATCTATCTTCCCTATTCGGTGTGTACTTACAAACCCAATGCACTCCACAAAAACTGACATGTTTATAGGAGACATTTTCATCATAACTAGTGCAATCATCATTAGCATCATGGATATTCAAAGAATTCGTACTAACAACATTGCAATCATGCTCATCATTCAAATATTTAGTGCCAAACATTTTATAGATTTCTTCTTCTAACACTTGAGCACAATTTTCCTTTCCATCATACTCACGAAAGATATTAAAAAGATGAAGCGTATGAGACAAACTCAATTCCATATTTTTGTAATTTTCTTTTATAAACTAAACTAGTGATAAAACAAGAAACTAAAAGACTCGATTGCAAGATCTAAAGATATACCTTAAAGCACTCACCTCCCCGGCAACGGCGCCAGAAAAGAGCTTGATGTCTACTACACCGTAGACGTTGTTGGGCCTCCAAGTGCAGAGGTTTGTAGGATAGTAGCAAATTTCCCTCAAGTGGATGACCTAAGGTTTATCAATCCGTGGGAGGCGTAGGATGAAGATGGTCTCTCTCAAGCAACCCTGCAACCAAATAACAAAGAGTCTCTTGTGTCCCCAACACACCCAATACAATGGTAAATTGTATAGGTGCACTAGTTCGGTGAAGAGATGGTGAAACAAGTGGTATATGGATGGTAGATAAAGGTATTTGTAATCTGAAATAATAAAAACAGCAAGGTAGCAAGTGATAAAAGTGAGCATAAACGGTATTGCAATGCTAGGAAACAAGGTGTAGGGTTCATACTTTCGCTAGTGTAAGTTCCCTCAACAATACTAACATAATTGGATCACATAACTATCCCTCAACGGGCAACAAAGAATCACTCCAAAGTCACTAATAGCGGAGAACAAATGAAGAGATTATGGTAGGGTACGAAATCACCTCAAAGTTATTCTTTCCAATCAATCCATTGGGCTATTCCTATAAGTGTCACAAACAGCCCTAGAGTTCATACTAGAATAACACCTTAAGACACACATCAACAAAAACCCTAATGTCACCTAGATACTCCATTGTCACCTCAAGTATCCGTGGGTATGATTATACGATATGCATCACACAATCTCAATTCATCTACTCAACCAACACATAGAACCTCAAAGAGTGCCCCAAAGTTCTACCGTAGAATCACGACGAAAACATGTGCCAACCCCTATGCATAGGTTCATGGGCGGAACCCGCAAGTTGATCACCAAAACATACATCAAGTGAATCACGTGGTATCCCATTGTCACCACAGATACGCACGGCAAGACATACATCAAGTGTTCTCAAATCTTTAAAGACTCAATCTGATAAGATTACTTCAAAGGGGAAACTCAACTCATTACAAGAGAGAAGAGGGGGAGGAGAAACATAAGATCCAACTATAATAGCAAAGCTCGCATACATCAAGATCGTATCGTCTCACGAACACGAGAGAGAGAGGGATCAAACACATAGCTACTAGTACATACCCTCAGCCCCGAGGAAGAACTACTCCCTCCTCGTCATGGAGAGCGCCGGGATGATGAAGATGGCCACTGGTGAGGGCTCCCCACTCCGGCAGGGTGCCGGAATAGGGTCTCGATTGACTTTTGGTGGCTACGGAGGCTTCTGGCGGCGAAACTCTCGATCTAATCTCCGTTCTGGATGTTTTAGGTCACGTGGGTATATATGGGTGCAGGGAGGACGTCAGAGGAGCCACGGGGGTCCCACGAGACAGGGGGGCGCGCCCTAGGTGGGTGTCGGTGTCAAAACCGGCAGATCTCGGGTAGGGGGTCCCGAACTGTGCGTCTAGGCCGGATGGTAACAGGAGGCAGGAAACATGATGTTTTACCCAGGTTCGGGCCAAGTCCTTCACTCGAATCGTTTTCACTTTTCCACCTCAGCGTGTTTTGCGAGAAGGTTTCCTTGGCACGTCTTGTCAAAGCAGAGATCGTGTGCCCCCCTTTTACGGGATTCTCATCAATATGGGCGTGGGTAACCCAATCGTGCCCGTTAGCATGTTTTCTCGATTAAAGGCGAGTCCCAAACGGTTACGGGGAGGGCTCCTGGTATTCAACGTCTTATAAAGAGACCAGGGCCTTACTCCTTTTCTCCAATCCCAAAACAAGTTCGCCCGTCGCCTCGAGTTCCAACACCCTAGGCTCCAGATTCCGGGCGCCTCAGACCTTCGACAATGTCCGGTTCCGACCTTCAAGGCCGATGGATGCCCCCCACCGTCACGGAGGAGGACGTGCTAAAGTTGAGAGAGGCTAAGTTCTTGACCGCCAAAATTCTGCACAGGTTGCCTGCTCAAAGGCAGGCTATCCCCAGTCCCCAGCCCGGTGAGAGCGTAGTGTTCATGTCTCACTTCCTTCGGGGGTTAGGCTTCCTGATGGATCCCTTCGTGAGGGGGCTGCTGTTTTACTACGGGCTGGATTTTCACGACTTAGCTCCGAAGTCTATCCTGCACATTTCCTCATTCATCGTTGTGTGTGAAGCATTCCTCCGTGTTACTCCTCACTTCGGATTATGGCTCAAGACTTTTGGAGTGGAGCCGAAGATGATCGAGGGACGGCACGCAAAGTGCAGAGGCGCTGTCATAAGTAAGAATGCTGATGCTCCATGGCCCGAGGGCTCCTATCAAGAGGAGCTCGGCTTGTGGCAACGAGAATGGTTCTATATCACCGTTCCCAGGAGCACCAAGTGGGTGGCGCCTCCTGCCTTTCGCTCGGGTCCCCCACCACGGCTAGCGTCATGGGTTAACAAAGGATTAGATTGGGGGTTATCCAAAGACGTGCCCTGTTGCAGGGCCGCATTAGGGATCTCTTAGAAGGAGACCTCAACCTGGTCAAGGTGACGCAGGTCATGCTGATTCGCCGAACATTGCCCGGCAAACGTCGCTCCCTTCGTCTGTGGGAGTTTAATCCGGAGGGACCACGAGCTCTCTAGCATTTTATGGGCGCAACGCCCGTGGAGATGTATAAACTGTTCTTCGGATCACAAATGATGTGTCCGGATTTGACCGAGGACGCAGGCCTAAGCTGCAATTGCCCGGATACCCAAGTAAGTAACCTTGTGCCCGGACCTACTATCCATATAATCGTCATAAACTTGCCCCTAAAAGAACTGTCCTTCTAAACAGGAGTGGATAGCGAAGGCAAAGCTGATCAGGTGTCCGGCTCCCCTTCCCGAAACCAGGCTGGATCCCGTGCTTGTCAGGATGTTGAAGATAACGCCTTTGGAGGGAAGTAAGGGGAAGGACAAGGGAACTATTGCCTCCTCGAAGGAGGCTGCTCCGAAGGGAGGAACCGACAATTCCTCTCCCAAGGGGAAGAAGAGGGCCGCCTCTGACGACCCGGAGACCATGGCCTCGAAGCGGGGGAGAAAATCCTCGTCAGAGGGTCCGACGCCGGGGAGTTCCTCGGCCGAACTACGCCCTCAAAGGGATCAGCCCTCCAGCGAGCCGTAAGTAGAGAGAGGTTTTCCTTTTGAGGGATGAGAGAAATCCTTGATTTATATCTGAGAAGATTAACCGAAATTTTACCTTGTAGCTCGGACCTCAGCCCTTCTCAGCAGAGCTCATCTTCGGGGGATCTTCTTCCGGAGATGATGGAGAGCGGGACGCCTCCTCCTGCCGTACCGCCTAGCGAGGCAGGCGACCCTGAGGTGTCGTCGCGGAGGGTTTCTCTGAATCCGGCAGGGGCGGAAGATATCTATGTGGCCCCCTAAGGCTCTCCGTGTCCGGCCTTCGAAAGAGGCCATAGGACAAGTCCGGCACCGTCTGGTGCTCGGCCAGAGGAGCTAAAGATTCTGCTGGGGTGAGCTTCTATCTCAGAGGAGCACCGTGCATTGATGGGCACGGTGCTTGAAAGGATTTCATCCGCAGAAAGCGGATTGCATGAGGCCGTCAAAAGTTTGCTGACGGGTTTTGAGGTACGTTAGATAATGTACACTTTTGTCAGTTGCGCATAAGTAAGATGCGCCCTGTGTAGATAGTAGCCCCTGAGACTCTACGCGCTGTCAAGAAATGACGGCACGCAGAGGATCATAATCCCAGGTCTAAGATGTCGCCTTTGAATGTAGGTGACGAGGTGTCCAGAATCAAGCCGAACTGATGATGTGGCCGAACTAAAGCGGCAACTAGACGTGGCAAATGCCGACATCACGCTTGTCAACAAGCTGCTTGATGAGGCTCAAGGTATGTAATTCTTCGGGCGGCATCAGGTAAGAGGAGCTTCATGCCAGTGTCTTACAATGTGTGTGCTTGACGCAGATGGTACGGCCGCCGTGGAGAATCTTAGGGCAGAACTTGCCCGAGCTAAGGAGCAAGCCAGAAAAAGCGATGCGGCTGCCGAGAAGGCCCTTGAAGAGCTGAGAGCCGAACAGGCTGCTCACTGCCGTAGCAAAGAAGAGATGGCCGAGATGGCCGAGAAGTTAAAGAGCGCTGCAAACCGTTGCAAACTTCTTGAGAAAGAAGACCGGGTGAGACAGACGGACTTAGAGAAGGCCGTTGCCGATGCCAAGGACGCTCGCTCTGTGATGAGAGCTGCGAAGGAGGAGCTGCCTTAGGCCGAACAGATTGCGGCTGGAAAGCCCTTTATGCTGCGGAGGAAGTTTTGTGATCCGAAGTTTGCTCCGTTGGACCGGATGTGGAGGGTGGAGGACACCTATCTGGATTTGGCAGCAAGTGCTGCTGATGCGACCGAACACTTTTGAGATCTAAAAGATCGCGAAGTGGAAAAGCTTTTCTGGTCACAGTTCAACAATCCAGAGCATCCACTGGCAGTGGATGGTCGTTTGGCTCAATGGGCCGAACTGAATAGGTTGTCTGGACTCGCCATGGAGTACGTCATGGGTCACCTGTGGCCGGGGAGATCGGAGTCGAAGAGTTATTTCAGCTTGGTGCAGCAATTCCTTGACGCGGTGCCGCGTATAAATGCAATGAAGAGGTCAGCATGCATAGAGGGCGCTAGGATGGCTCTTTCCCGTGTTAAGACATACTGGGTAGAGATGGAGACCACCGTTGTTGCGTCCTGAGATTCGGACAAAAGTCGAGTACCCTTCGAGCACTATTTTCAGGAAGTTCTTGAAGGCGCTCGTGTAATAGAGACGCAGTGCCCGAAAGATGATATGTTATGATAGCATATGTAATTATAAAGTAATATTTTGATAAACTGTAGTGGCCTTTTTTATACTTGAGCCTCCAAGTATTGGGAACACCTCATGTGCGGCCGTTTTAAGATATATATATATATATATATATATATATATATATATATATATATATATATATATATATATATATATAGAGAGAGAGAGAGAGAGAGAATCTGAAAGATGGCAGTCGTTGGCTTCAGCCCCCACTCACATAGTGCGGGGGTGCTCGCAGAAGACGCATTTTCACACTTAACCCAACGTCTTGGTCCTACAAAGGAGGTGATAGCGCAGCGGGCCAGGAAACCGGACTATAATGCTTTAACACTTTCACTTAGCCATAGGAGTTTGACAATGAGACTATTTAGGTAGCTCCTTGGTGGCAACTGCGCTCGTCCGAGTTCGGGGCGCGTATGTGCCTGACCGAGAAGCGGCCCTTCGTTAAAGCAGAGGAATCCGATAGATTCTGATAGGTCATCGAGTGGCTGACCAGTCTCACGCTACATCATGACAGTCAGTTTTCGGCTTTCTCTACTGAGGTGCTCGCCTGGCCGAACCGGGGCACAATCGCAGTAGTTCTCCTGGTGCTACCTTAGCCGATAGAGCGGAACGTAAGGTAGCCAAACTCAAGAGCCGGGCAACCCAACATTTGACCAAAGACATGATTCGGAGCTCATGCATATAATGCCAAAACTCGCGACGCCGAACACTCCCTAAGGTGTTCGGTCTTTATGAGTGCGGGCGAAACAACACTCTATTAAAAAAGAAAGCCCCTAGTGTCCAGGTACGTGCAAAAATTCTGACGTGGCCACATGCCAAGACGCCAGCCTCCTCCTTGGTTATATAAGAAAAAACCAGGGGATGTCTAGCAACAAGAGACAGTAAAAAAGGTTTACGCAGGGTCTTAATCTAAAAAGAATCCTTTAGGATGGGTCCCTACTGCACGTCTGCGCATGTGTCTCCGTTGTGCCATATTCTGGACGGGCGCCGCACGACGTTCATCTGTAAAAGAGAGGAACTGAGTTGAAAACGGGTCGTGCCGAAAAAGTTTAAAATAAACAAAGTATAAAGTAGATATATAAGGTTGAGCTTTATTGTCTCTTATTGTATATGCGTGGAGCCCCTAGTGCGGGGGTATATGGCTTCTAGGCCTGCATCAATGATGATTTTGCACCGAACTCGTCTATCCGCGTTCGTGGTCTTGAATGACCTATTTTGAAGTTTTTTGGCCGGTGAGGCCATTTTGCTATGGGGCTTTCAAAGCGGCCGCACAGTCCTCCGCTTGGGGAGGCGCACTTTAGTGCTTCCCCTTCAAAAAGAGATGATGCCTCGTGGACTGGGCATCTTAAGCGTAAGAGATGCATAATGAGGTATTGCGTTAAAGCGAGCGAAAGCTTCGCGTCCCAGTAGTGCTTGATAGCGACTTGAGAACGGGACGATATGGAAGGTCAGCTTTTCACGGCGGAGGTTATCGGCAGAGCCGAATGTGACTGTGAGCTGGAGAAAACCCGTACAATGGGTGTCCGGACCAGGTATTACCCCTTGAAAGGAGGTTTTGCTGCGGTGGATTCTTGCTGGGTTTATCCCCATGTGCTGGATTGTATCCTGATATATCAAGTTTAGTCCACTGCCGCCGTCCATAAGGACATTTGAAAACTGGAGTCCGCCAATTATTGGATCGAGTATCAAGGCAGTCCAGCCTACATTCTTGATATTCCTAGAATAATCTAGCTGATCGAAGATGATCGGTTTTGACAACCAGTGGCAGGACCCTTTGGGGATGGGCCGTGTGGTGCGTACCTTTACGGGCGCCGCACGTTTTGTTATGTGAAGTGAGTTCACTGTTTTTACTTCTTGTGGGAAGTTCTTTTGTTTCCTGGTGCTCTGCTTTTGGGGTTCGTCCTCGTCTTCGCTTGGTGTGTCGAGCCCCTTGTGTTCGGCATTGAGTCTGCCGGATTATTTGAAAACCCAACAGTCTCTGTGGGTATGGTTAGCAGGCTTCCTGGGAGTACTGTGTATCTGACATATCCTGTCTAGGATTTTATTTAGGTTGGATGGATCGTCCATGTTATCCTGGGGGGCGATTTTTCCTGATTTTGTCGTGAGCCTTTGAATCTGGCATCGACTGCCGTGCTCTTCGGACTTTTGTCCTTAGTCCAGCGACGGTCCTTGTTGCATCGCGGTTTTCCGTTTCCATCCCTGGTTTCGGATGTACTTGGGTCGCTAGGGCTGCACCTTGCCAACTAGCTGTCCTCCCCTGCACAAAAGCGGGTCATGAGGCTTGTTAGTGCGGCCATTATTCTTGGCTTTTCTTGGCCGAGGTGTCTGGCGAGCCATTCGTCTCGGACGTTATGCCTGAATGCTGCTAAGGCTTCGGCGTCCGGACAGTCGACTATCTGATTCTTTTTAGTGAGGAATCTATTCCAGAACTGTCGAGCTGATTTTCTGGGTTGTTGAGTTATGTGACTAAGATCGTCTACATCCGGAGGACGGACATAGGTCCCTTGAAAGTTTGCTCGGAAAGCATCCTCGAGCTCTTCCCAGCTTCCAATTGTGTTTTTGGAAGGCTTTTAAGCCAATGCCGGGCTGGCCCTTTAAGCTTAAGGGGTAGATATTTTATGGCGTGGAGATCATCTCCTCTAGCCATGTGTATGTGGAGGATATAATCCTCGATCCAGACTCCAAGGTCTGTTGTTCCATCATATGCCTCTATGTTTACGGGTTTGAATCCCTCTGGGAATTCATAGTCCAGGACCTCATCGGTGAAACATAGGGGGTGTGCAGCGCCCCTGTATTTGGGTCTGCCGGATTCTGATGATGGCTTCATAGCGTTTCTTACGAGAGCTTGCTTTCTTGGCCCATAAATGGACCTGACTGGGCCATGACGCGAATCCTTAAGTGGGTCGCATGCCGATTTAGGTGCGGCGCCACTTGCCGCTTTATGGGGTCGTCTATCCGACCGTGTGGCTTTTTCATTTTTTGAATGCGAGGGCTCTAGGGCCTCTTCGTCGAATTCAGGCAGTAGCTTTCTTTTCGGATAGCTTTTAGTGCGACGACTGTCGTCGTACTTATCTGTGGTATTGATTACTTTGCTCCATCTAATCCGGAGTGCGTCTTCCGCTGTTTTTAGCTTCCGCTTCTGCTTCTTTAGGCTGCGTGCAGTTGCAATGAGCCTCTCGTGGAGATTCTTCTGCTCCATAGGTTTATTCGGCGTGAGACCGTCCGGAATGCCGTTTTCGCCGGAGGAGGGATGTTCGGTTTCTCCATCCGTGTTGCCCTGTTCGGACGGTTGCTCTAAGGCCTGCTCGTCGTCTACTGGCTCGTCCTGCTCTATGGTTGGGTTTTTGTCGAGGCAGGGCTTGGGTCGGCATTTACGCCGACGCTTTGATTGTTTTTCGGGGGGTCGATCTCCCGTCCCATCCCCTTTTTCCTCGTTGTCGCTTCCTTTAGGGGTACCCACCGTGTACACATCATGAGATGAAGTGGCTGTCCAGTGCCCTATGGGCGTTGGTTCGTCGGTATCTCCTGCATCGTCATCCATGTTGTCGATGTCTCCGGAGTCGAAGTTGAGCACGTCGTTTAAATTGTTGACAGTGGCTACCAAGTGGGTGGTGGGTGGGCTTTGAATTTCTTCATCGTCTGTATCCCATCCTCGCTGACCGTAGTTCGGCCAGGGCTCTCCTGATAAGGAGAGAGACTTGAGAGAGTTCAGGATATCGCCACAAGGCGAGTGCTGAAAGATGTCTGCGGTGGTGAACTCCATTATCGGCGCCCAATCGGATTCGATTGGCAGGGGCGCGGGGGGTTCGGAGTTCGGAAAGGAGTCCGGATCCTCGGAGTCACGGATCATGCAGAGTGCGGGGCTAGTGTTCGGCTCGATCACTTTTGGGATCGCAGCCCCCGAGGTGACGTCCAACCGCTCATCCTCGATTGGCGCAATAGGCTCCAAGTTAGGGGTCGGAACCGATGCGTGTGCGGCCTCCAGGACACTGTCCGGGGGCAGAGCTAGATCATGCCCCTCGAGATAGTGCGGCGCGCTTGGCCGTGGCTCGAACCCGTCGAAGATCAAGTCTCCGTGGATGTCAGTCGTGTAGTTTAAGCTTCCAAACCTGACTTGATGGCCAGGGGCGTAGCTTTCGATCTGCTCCAGGTGGCCGAGCGAATCGGCCCGCAGAGTGAAGCCGCCGAAGACGAAGATCTGTCCGGGGAGAAAAGTCTCACCTTGGACCGTATCGTTGTTGATGATCAAAGGAGCCATCGGGCCTAAAGGCGACGACACAGAGGAACCCTCAATGAAAGCACCAATGTCGGTGTCAAAACCGGCAGATCTCGGGTAGGGGGTCCCGAACTGTGCGTCTAGGCCGGATGGTAACAGGAGGCAGGGAACACAATGTTTTACCCAGGTTCGGGCCCTCTTGATGGAGGTAAAACCCTATGTCCTGCTTGATTAATATTGATGATATGGGTAGTACAAGAGTAGATCTACCACGAGATCAAGGAGGCTAAACCCTAGAAGCTAGCCTATGGTATGATTGTTGTATATGAAGTTGATTGCCTACGGACTACAACCCTCCGGTTTACATAGACACCGGATAGGGTTAAGGTTACATAAAGTCGGTTACAATGGTAGGAGATCTTGAATATCCGCATCGCCAAGCTTGCCTTCCATGCCAAGGAAAGTCCCATCCGGACACGGAATGAAGTCTTCAATCTTGTATCTTCATAGTCCAGGAGTCCGGCTAAAGGTATAGTCTGGCTACCCGAACACCCCCTAATCCAGGACTCCCTCAGTGGGGAGCGCGCCCCCCACCCTCGTGAGCACCTCGTTCCTTCCTTGACGTGGGGTCCAAGTCCATCGGATGTGTTTCCTTCCAAAAATGACTTCTCCAGTTGATTTCGTTCCGTTTCAACTCCGTCTGATATTCCTTTTCTTCAAAACACTGAAATAGGCATAAAACAGCAAATCTGGGTTGGGCCTCCGGTTAATAGGGTAGTCCAAAAAATAATATAAAAGTGGATAATAAAGCCCAATATTGCCCAAAACTTTAGATAATATAGCATGGAGGAATCGAAAATTATAGATATGTTGGAGACGTATCAGCGTGGAACTGAAGGATGTCCGAGCCCAACTTGCGGACTCCGTGAAGGAGAATAAGCGGCTTCGACGCGGCATTTTCAGTAAGTGCTTGAATGAACTTTTGAAAGAGTTCGGCGAAGAAGCTGGCTAACAGAGTTATGTCTGCAGGTATGTTGACGGGTCGTCCTGCGGAGGAGATGTCCGGGTCTGCGGGTGATCTTCTACCAGAGCTCTCGCAGCTGCACGAACAAGTTTGGCAGGTGATGCAGGGTATTGCCCAAGCCTTGTGGCCATCCGCCTCCCCGCCAGGAGGCATGGGGGGCTTGCAGAGAAGCTCAAGGGCGCGCGGCAGTTCTTCCGATTATGGAAGATATCAGCCTGCCGACAAGGTGCGAGGGAAGCCTGGGCCATGGTGAAGACGCGATATACCAAAGCTGACCCAAACCACATGGCCGAGGTCGGACCTGTGGGGCCCGATGGGAAAGAGATCCCCGTCAGTTTGGTGTATGACCAAGTAGAATTAGCCGCAAAGTATTCCCAACAGGATTGTAGGCTAGACAGCCTGTTGGATAGTATAGAAGAAGAATTTGGTCAGTCTTAGTGACTGTGTACTTTAAGTGACATGTATAATGTCCCTAGCCGGATTGTAAATCATTTGTCATGGCGGACCTTTTCGCTTCAACCTCTGGACCCGATAGTCCGGAGTGTATCCGAATACCCGCTCGGTTATGTAAAAACCGGAGTATGCGTGGAAACCAGGCATAGGGGTCATAAGTGCTTGAATAGACAAGGACCCAACTAGCTATGTTATATTACATGGATAGTAAGAAAAATCTTCCAGGGAGAATAGTTCTGTTAAGGGTTCCTTTCCCTGGGTACGCATGCCCTAATGTACATGTCCAAACTACGAAAAGAGACGCAGGCTATAAACATCTGGGGGCATGTATCAAAATAAATAAAAGTCATCTTTTGTTCACCGACCGAATATTCCCTTAAGAACGCTAGCTTTCGGCTTCACCCAGTCTGAGGTACACATCCGGCTGACCCGGCCGTAACAATCGCGGAGGTGCTCCCCTTATGCCCTAGCCGAATTAACGGGAACGTAGGGCATAAATACAAGAGCCAGGAAACCCAGCTTGGCCAAAACTTAAGTCATATTGATGCATATAATGGCGAAAAAAGGGTACATGTGGAAGAATGACACATGTGCGGGGCCTAAAGCCCAGAAAAATAATTATATTAAGCTTCTGTATAAGAAGGCCCCACGTATAATGAGCGCGGTTAGCGCGTCAAGATTGTGTAACCAAGACACAAGTTAGCCTTTTAAGGCCTTGAGGAGAAGAAAAAAGAAGAGAGAAAAGATAGATAATTGATATGCAAAAAATTGATGGAGGTAAGGAGACGAACATAGAGTCCGGCACTAGGTGTAGAATCTTCGGAGTCTAGCTGCGTTCCATGGGTTTGGCTCGAGTCGATTGTCCGATGCATACCGCAGACGGTACGCTCCACCGGTCAGAACCTGGTCAATAATGAAGGGACCTTCCCATTTGGGATTGAGCTTGTTCTTTTTCTTCTCCGGCAGGCATAGAACTAGTTCACCAACGTTATAGGTTTTGGCCCGTACTTCTCTGCTTTGATACCTTCGAGCCTGTTGCTGATAGAATGCGGAACATGCTTTTGCCACGTCGCGCTCCTCCTCCAGGGCGTCCAAACTGTACTGCCGATCGAGCTCAGCCTCTTTTTCTTCGTACATGCGCACTCGAGGTGAGTCATGAACTATGTCGCAAGGCAGAACCGCCTCTGTGTCGTACACCATAAAAACGGTGTGTATCCGATAGTGCGATTCGGTGTGGTCTGTAGCCCCCATAGTACAGAGTCGAGCTCCTCTACCCAGTGCGTGTTTGATTCCTTTAAGGACCGCACTAATCTAGGTTTGATGCCGGTCATAATAAGACCATTTGCTCACTCGACTTGACCATTAGTTTGCGGGTGATAGACAGAAGCATAATCGAGCTTGATGCCCATGTTGTTGCACCAAAGTTTTACCTCGTCGGCTGTGAAGTTAGTGTCGTTGTAGTGATGATGCTATGGGGGATGCCATAACGGTGCACAACCAGGGATAGGAAGTCTATCACCGGTCCGGATTTAGCCATTTTAACGGGTTTGGCTTCTATCCATTTGGTGAATTTATCCACCATGACCAGTAAGTATTTTTTCTTATGGGTTCCTCCTTTAAGGGGTCCGACCATATCAAGCCCCCAGACCACAAAGGGCCAAGTAATGGGGATTGTTTGGGGAGCGGTAGGCGGCATATGGCTTTGGTTTGCAAAAAGCTGGCAACCGACGCAATGTTGGACCAGATACTATGCATCTGCTCGGGTCGTCGGCCAATAGAAACCTGTACGGAAGGCCTTGCTTACAAGGGCCCGGGATGCGGCGTGGTGGCCGCCGAGTCCAGCATGGATTTCTGCCAAAAGCTTCCGCCCTTCCTCTTCGGAGATGCACCTTTGAAGGACTCCGGTAGTGCTTTTCTTATAAAGCTCTCCCTCGTGGACCTTGTAGGCTTTAGATCGCCGCACTATGCAGCGTGCCTCATTTTGGTCCTCGGGTTGTTCCTGCCTGGTTAGGTAGGCCAAGAATGGTTCTGTCCACGGGGCAATAACGGCCATTATCACGTGGGTTGAAGGTGTTATTTCGATGGCAGAGCCACCGATTGTGTCAGAGTGTTTGATATCTGGTGTTCTGGCCGGGTCCGGAATATCCGGTGTGACCTTCCCATACCACGGATGGCTTAAACAGCCTTTCCAAGAAGATGTTAGGTGGGACAGGATCGCGCTTAGCGCCGATACGGGCGAGGATATCCGCCGCCTGATTGTTTTCCCAAGCCACATGGTGGAATTCGAGCCCCTCGAACCGAGCTGACATTTTGAGGACGGCGTCATGATATGCCGCCATTTTCGGATCCTTGGCATTGAAGTCTCCATTTATTTGAGATATTGTGAGGTTCGAGTCCCCATGCACCTCCAGGCGTTGAATGCCCATGGAAACTGCCATCCGGAGACCGTGTAGTAGGGCCTCGTATTCGGCTGCGTTGTTGGAGTCTGTGTATAGTATTTGGAGAACGTATTGGACTGTATCTCTGATGGGGGACGTCAGGACGACGCCAGCCCCCAGACCAGCCAGCATTTTAGAGCCGTCAAAGTGCATGATCCAATTGGAGTACGCACCGTACTCTTTAGGAAGTTCGGCTTCTGTCCACTCAGCGACGAAATCGGCCAGTACTTGCGACTTAATGGCTCGCCGTGGTCTATATGTTATGTCAAACGGGAGGAGCTCGATAGCCCATTTGGCAATCTGGCCCATGGCATCGCGGTTGTTTATTATGTCGTTGAGTGGTACTTCTGAGGCCACGGTAATTGAACACTCTTGAAAGTAGTGTCGTAATTTCCGGGATGCCATGAATACCGTGTATGCTATCTTTTGATAATGTGGGTACCATGATTTGCATGGAGTGAGGACAGTGGATACATAATATACCGGCTTTTGAAGTGGGAATTTATGTCCATCCGTCTCTTGTTCGACGACGAGCACTGCGCTTACAACTTGGTGAGTTGCCACTATATATAGCAGCATTGGTTCGTCGACATTTGGCGCGGCCAAGATTGGATTAGTGGCCAGGATGGCTTTTATTTCTTCCAATCCGGCCGTGGCTGCGTCCATCCACTCAAAGTGTTTGGTGCGCCGAAGAAGGCAATAAAGGGGCAGTGCCTTTTCTCCTAATCAGGAGATAAAGCGGCTTAAGGCCGCCACACATCCAGTTAACTTCTGGATTTGCTTGAGGTCAGTTAGGATAGCCAACTGCGACAGAGCTCAGATTTTAGCCGGATTTGCTTCAATTCCTCTACTGGAGACGATGAAGCCCAGGAGCTTTCCGACGGGTACGCCGAAAACGCATTTTTCTGGATTGAGCTTAATGTCGTATGTTCGGAGATTGTCGAACGTGAGCCTCAAGTCGTCTATTAAGGAGTCGATGTGTCTGGTTCTAACAACCACATCGTCGACGTATGCCCCCACTATTTTGCCGATCTGCTTTTCCAGACATGTCTGAATCATGCGCTGATACGTTGCGCCGGCGTTTTTGAGCCCGAAGGGCATTGTGTTAAAACAGAAGGGGCCATATGGAGTGATAAATGTCGTTGCGGCTTGATTGGACTCCGCCATCTTAATTTGGTGGTAACCGTAGTATGCGTCGAGGAAGCACAATGAGTCGTGTCCTGTGGTAGCATCAATAATTTGATCGATGCGAGGGAGGGGGAAGGGATCCTTTGGGCAAGCCTTATTAAGGTCCTAGAAGTCGACGCATAGGCGCCAGGATTTGTCCTTCTTTGGTACCATCACCAGGTTTGCTAGCCAGTCTAGATGCTTTATTTCTCTAATTAATCTGGCCTCCAGTAACTTGGCTAGATCCACTCACATGGCTTGTCGCTTAGGTTCAGAGAAACACCGAAGAGTCTGCTTGACCGGCTTGAATCCCTTTAGAATGTTAAGACCATGCTCAGCCAGCCTGCATGGGATTCCTGGCATGTCTAAAGGATGCCACGCGAATATGTCCCAATTCTCGCGTAGGAACTCCCGTAGTGCGGCGTCTACAGCGGGGTTTAATTGTGCCCCGATGGATGTTGTTTTTGTGGGGTCCGTTGGATGGACTTGGAATTTGACTATTTCATCCGCTGGTTTAAAAGAGGTGGACTTGGATCTTTTGTTGAGTATCACGTCGTCCCTGTCCACTGTGGAGCGCAGCGCGGTTAATTCCTCCGCTACAAGGGCTTCAGATAATGCCTCGAGGGCTAGTGCGGCTATTTTGTTCTCGGCGCGGAGTGCTATGTCCGGATCACTAGCTAGAGTGATGATTCCATTGGGCCCGGGCATTTTGAGCTTCATGTACCCGTAATGGGGTATGGCTTGGAAGATCATGAATGCCTCCCGCCCTAGAAGGGCGTGGTATCCGCTACTGAACGGGGCCACTTGGAATGTAATTTCTTCGGACCTGTAATTCTACGGAGTGCCGAATACCACATCTAGTGTGATTTTCCCAGCGCAACGTGCCTCCCGACTAGGGATGATTCCTCGGAAGGTTGTGCTGCTTTGCTCAATATGGTTTCTGTCTATTTCCATTTTTGAAGGGTCTCCTCATAGATGAGGTTTAATCTGCTGCCGCCGTCCACGAGCACTTTATTAAGCCGAAAGCCATCCACAATTGGACTAAGGACCAAGGCGGCTGGTTCTCAGGCTGTTCGGAATTTAGGTTCATCACTGGCATTGAAGGTGATAGCCGTGTCGCTCCATGTATTTATTGCTGCCACTTGGCAGACTTCGGTGAGGCTGCGGAGTGCTCGCTTATGCCTTTTATTTGAGGCGAAGGTCTCGAAGACTGTGAGTATTGTATTGTTATCCATGGGATGGTGCTCTGCGGTGTTTTGAATGAGGAGATCCTCACCGCTCTTGGCCACCTGCCGGAGTACCCAACATGCTCTAAGGCTGTGTGTTGGTATGGTATCCGTTGTACTATGAATTTTGCACGGCCCGTTAAGCCATCCCTCCAATATGGTTCCACGCCCTGTAGTGGGCTTTTGCTTCTTTGTAATTGAGTCCGGCGACTTATGAGAGTGCACCCTCTTAGTTTGGACTGGGAGTTTTGTCAGAGCCGGATTATCCCAAAATTGTGTTTGAGTTTTCGAGGCGCTTTCCATCGCACGGTCGTACTATGGCCGCCAAGTCAGCGAAGTGTGCAATGTCACGGTGACTTATGGTGTTGAGGATTCCCTTGTCCATGCAATTGTTGCAGAAGAATGAAATTGTGTCTTCCTCGCGACAGTCCATGACCTTGTTCATTACAAGGAGGAATCTGGCCCAATAGTGATGTACTGTCTCTTGGGGATCTTGCCTAATGTGGGAAAGATCGTTTATATCTGGGTGGGTGGGTGGATTTAAGTCTAGACCTTGACCTAATCTAATACCCAGGGGCGGAGGAGTTTCTGATCTTGGAAGTTCGGGCTCCGGGATGTTGCCCCGCAGGTTCGGCATGCAGCCTGATTCTAGGTTCATGTTTAGGGCAATGTCCTCCCTTGGATGGGTATCCGGCCTGGAGAGCTCGGGAATCCGGACATAGTTCGTCCTCTGGATAGAGGAAGATTCGTCGCATTGCTCCTCCACCACCGCTATCTGATGGGTGACCGGCGGAGAGTTAATCTCCCTTTGGTCAGGTTTAAGCCCAATCCGATCATAGTCCATAGCGACTCCCAGAGCGGCGATGCAATCCAGGAGCTCGTTCAAAGAGGAGAGCTCCATTGGATCCATCTGCTCGGTGAATTTCAAGCCGATGCGGAGGATATTTTCGATGACCCGAGAAGTCATCGTCGGCGCAGCGGCCGAGCAGGCGGTCAAGACGAAGCCGCCTAGTCGGAGAATTTGGCTTACAGCCAGGGATCCCCCAGAGGTGATGTTGTTCTTGACAACAAGACGAGCCATCCTTCCTTATGATGACGACACGGCGGAACTCTCAATGCAAGCACCAATGTCGGTGTCAAAACCGGCGGATCTCGGGTAGGGGGTCCCGAACTGTGCGTCTAAGGCGGATGGTAACAGGAGGCAGGGGACATGATGTTTACCCAGGTTCGAGCCCTCTCGATGGAGGTAATACCCTATGTCCTGCTTGATTGATCTTGATGATATGAGTATTACAAGAGTTGATCTATCACGAGATCGTAGAGGCTAAACCCTAGAAGCTAGCCTATGGTATGATTGTTGTTGTCCTATGGACTAAACCCTCCAGTTTATATAGACACCGGAGGGGGCTAGGGTTACACAGAGTCGGTTACAAGGGAGGAGATCTACACATCCGTATCGCCAAGCTTGCCTTCCACGCCAAGGAGAGTCCCATCCGGACACGGGATGAAGTCTTCAATCTTGTATCTCCATAGTCCAACAGTCCGACCAAAGGATATAGTCCGGCTGTTCGAAGACCCCCTAATCCAGGACTCCCTCAACGGACTCTGATAGTAGTGTTACTATCTAAAAAGCTCGAATTGTCGCAAAATGTTTTCGACAAGATCAAGGTGTTGACTATGATGAGATTTTCTCACTCGTATCGATGCTTAAAAGTCTGTCCGAATCATGTTAGCAGTTGCCGCATTTTATGAAATCTGGCAAATGGATGTCAAAACTGCATTCCTTAATGGATTTCTTAAAGAAGAGTTGTATATGATGCAACCAGAAGGTTTTGTCAATCCTAAAGGTGCTAACAAAGTGAGCAAGCTCCAGCGATCCATCTATGGACTAGTGCAAGCATCTCGGAGTTGGAATATATACTTTGATAAAGTGATCAAAGCATATGGTTTTATATAGACTTGCGGTGAATCCTGTATTTACAAGAAAGTGAGTGGGAGCACTACAACATTTCTGATAAGTATATGTGAATGACATATTGTTGATCGGAAATAATGTAGAATTTTCTGGAAAGAGTTTTTCAAAGAAAGACCTCGATGAAGCTACTTACACATTGAGCATCAAGATCTATAGAGATAGATCAAGACGCTTGATAAGATTTTTCAATGAGTACATACCTTGACAAGATTTTGAAGTAGTTCAAAATGGAATAGTCAAAGAAGGAGTTCTTGCCTATGTTGCAAGGTGTGAAGTTGAGTAAAGACTCAAAACCCGACCACGGCAGAAAATAGAAAGAGAATGAAAAGTCATTCCATATGCCTCAGTCATAGGTTCTATAAAATATGCTATGTTGTGTACCAGATCTATTGTGTACCTCACCATAAGTTTGGCAAGAGGGTACAATAGTGATCCAGGAGTGAATCATTGGACAGCGGTCAAAAGTATCCTTAGTGGAATAAGGAAATGTTTCTCGATTATGGTGGTGACAAAGAGTTCGTCGTAAATAGTTATGTCGATGCAAGCTTTGACACCAATCTGGATGACTCTTAGTCTCGATCTAGATACATATTGAAAGTGGGAGCAATTAGCTAGAGCAGCTCTGTGCAAAGCATTGTAGACATAGAAAATTTGCAAAATACATATGGCTCTGAATGTGGCAGACCCATTGACTAAATTTCTCTCACAAGCAAAACATGATCACTCCTTGGGTGTTAATCACATAGTGATGTGAACTAGATTATCGACTCTAGTAAACCCTTTGGGTGTTACTCACATGGAGATGTGAACTAATCACATAAATATGTGAACTATTGGTGTTAAATCACATGACGATGTGAACTAGATTATTGACTCTAGTGCAAGTGGGAGACTGAAGGAAATATGCCCTAGAGGCAATAATAAAGTTATTATTTATTTCCTTATATCATGATAAGTGTTTATTATTCATGCTAGAATTATATTAACTGGAAACTTAGTAAATGTGTGAATACATAGACAAACAGAGTGTCACTAGTATGCCTCTACTTGACTAGCTCGTTGAATCAAAGATGGTTAAGTTTCCTAGCCATAGACATGAGTTGTCATTTGATTAACGGGATCACATCATTAGAGAATGGTGTGATTGACTTGACCCATTCCGTTAGCTTAGCACAATGATCGTTTAGTTTGTTGCTACTGCTTTCTTCATGACTTATACATGTTCCTCAGACTATGAGATTATGCAACTCCCGAATACTGGAGGAACACTTTGTGTGCTACCAAACATCACAACGTAACTGGGTGATTATAAAGGTGCTTTACAGTTGTCTCCGATGGTACTTGCTGAGTTGGCATAGATCGAGATTAGGATTTGTCACTCCGATTGCCGGAGAGGTATCTCCGGGCCCTCTCGGTAATGCACATCACTATGAGCCTTGCAAGCAATGTGACTAATGAGTTAGTTGCGGGATGATGCATTACGGTGAGTAAAGAGACTTGCCGGTAATGAGATTGAACTAGGTATTGAGATACCAACGATCAAATCTTGAGCAAGTAACATACCGATGACAAAGGGAACAATGTATGTTGTTATGTGGTTTGACCGATAATGATCTTCGTAGAATATGTAGGAGCCAATATGAGCATCCAGGTTCCACTGTTGGTTATTGACCGGAGATGAGTCTCGGTCATGTCTACATAGTTCTCGAACCCGTAGGGTCCTCACACTTAACGTTCGGTGACGATTGCTATTATGAGTTTATGTGATTTGATGTACCGAAGGTTGTTCGGGGACCCGGATGAGATCATGGACATGATGAGGAGTCTCAAAATGATCGAGCCATAAAGATCGATATATTGGAAGGCTATATTCGGATATCGGAAAGGTTTCGAGTGATCCGGGTATTTTTCGAAGTACCGGAGGAGTTACGGGAATACGGGAGTACATATGGGCCTTAGTGGGCTTTAAGGGGAAAAGATGAGAAGCCACGAGGGCTGGCCGCGCGCCCCCCATGGGCCTAGTCCAAATTGGACTAGGGGAGGGGCTGCGCCCCCTCTTTCCTTCTTCCTCCCCTTCTTCTTCCTTCCCCCTCCTAGTAAGACTAGGAAAGGAGGAATCCTACTCCTACTAGGAGGAGGATTCCTCCCCCCTTGGCGCGCCTAGAGAGGCCAGTCGACATCCCCTCCCTCCTTTATATACGTGGGGAGGGGGGCACCCTAGAACACACAAGTTGATCAGTTGATCTTTTAGCCGTGTGCGGTATCCCCCTCCATCATAATCCACCTTAGTCATATCGTAGCGGTGCTTAGGCGAAGCCCTACGTCGGTAGCATCATCATCACCGTCATCACGCCGTCATGCTGACGGAACTCTCCCTCGAAGCTCTGCTGGATCGGAGTTCGTGGGACGTCACCGAGCTGAACATGTGCCGAACTCGGAGGTGCCGTACGTTCGGTACTTGGATCGGTCGGATCGTGAAGACGTACGACTACCTCAACCGCGTTCTCATAATGCTTCCGCTTACGGTCTACGAGGGTACGTGGACGACACTCTCCCCTCTCGTTGCTATACATCACCATGATCTTGCGTGTGCGCAGGAAAATTTTGAAATTACTATGTTCCCCTACACTTGTATCACCATCTTTTCGCTGAACTAGTGCACCTATACAAATTACCATTGTATTTGGTGTGTTTGGGACACAAGAGACTTTTTGTTATTTGGTTGCAGGGTTGTTTGAGAGAGAACATGAAAGCACAAGTGCTCCCTAGGTGGTTTTGGTAATTAATGTCAACATATCTCTTGTTGGACTAACACTTTTACCTAGTATGTTTCAGATAAGTTCAACAATGAAGTGGCATGGACTAGAGGATGTGGAACCCCTTCAAGATGCTAAGGACAAAGGATTGGCTCAAGCTCCAAGCTCAAGACTCTACATTTTCTATTTTAGTGATCCAAGATCACATTGAGTCTATAGGAAAAGCCAATGCTATCAAGGAGGGATGAGGTGTTGCTTAATGAGGCTATTGCTCAAAGTGCCTAGTAATATGCTCCAAAGCCCTCAACTACTTTCTCACATCCACATATGACCTAAACCAAAAGTCAAACTCGGCCCCACCGATTCTTTCTATCCGGCGCCACCGAGTTCAGATGTCATAGCCACTGCCACAAACCCTAGGCAAATCGATCTCACCGATAGGGATCTCGGTCTTACCGAGATGGGATTGCAATCTCTATGTATGGATCTATTACCAAAATCGGTCTCACCGAGTTTGCATAATCGGTCCTACCGAGCTTACAATGTAAACTCTCTGTTTCCCTTTCGTAACATTACGGTCTCACCGAAATGAGCAAATCGGTCCCACTAAGTTTACGTGACCAACTCTCTGGTTAGCTTATTACCGAAATCGATCTCACCAAGTTTGTGTAATCGGTATCACCGAGATTACGTTATGCCCTAACCCTAACCATATCGGTCCTACCGAGTTGCATGTCGGTCCCACCGAAAATCCTAACGGTCACTAGATTTGTTGAATCGGTCCGACCGAGTTTATCAATTCGGTCCCACAGAGATTGGCAAGTTGTGTGTAACGGTTAGATTTTGTGTGGAGGCTATATATACCCCTCCACCTCCTCTTCATTCGAAGAGAGAGCCATCAGAACGAACCTACACTTCCAACTTACTTTTTTTGAGAGAGAACCACCTACACTTGTGTTGAGGCCAAGATATTCCATTCCTACCATATGAATCTTGATCTCTAGCCTTCCCCAAGTTGCTTTCCACTTAAATCTTCTTTCCACCAAATCCATATCCTGTGAGAGAGAGTTGAGTGTTGGGGAGACTATCATTTGAAGCACAAGCGCAAGGAGTTCATCATCAACACACCATTTGTTACTTCTTGGAGAGTGGTGTCTCCTAGATTGGCTAGGTGTCACTTGGGAGCCTCCGACAAGATTGTGGAGTTGAACCAAGGAGTTTGTAAGGGCAAGGAGATCGCCTACTTCGTGAAGATCTACCGCTAGTGAGGCAAGTCCTTCATGGGCGACGGCCATGGTGGGATAGACAAGGTTGCTTCTTCGTGGACCCTTCGTGGGTGGAGCCCTCCGTGGACTCGCGCAGCCGTTACCCTTCATGGGTTGAAGTATCCATCAATGTGGATGTACGATAGCACCACCTATTGGAACCACGACAAAAACATCTGTGTCTCCTATTGCGTTTGAATCCTCCAAACCCTTCCCTTTACATTCTTACAAGTTGCATGCTTTACTTTCCGCTGCTCATATACTATTTGCATGCTTGCTTGATATCTATTGTGTTTGTTAAACTTGTGCCAAAACTCCACTTCAACTTAAAGAAATTAAAAAGTGCATCTTTTGGTGCTTAATGTCTAATCACCCCCCCCCCTATGACACCTCTTCTCGATCCTTTCAATTGGTATCAGAGCTTTGGTCTCCATTGCCTTGGTTTAAACACCTTTGGAGGAAGATGTATGTGTCTACTTTGGGCAGTCTTAGACGTTGAGTGCCTATTCTTGATGGAGAATATTTTCATGAGTGGAAAAATGAAATGCTTGATATTTTCAATGAATATCATTTGAACAAGTACATTACTAGCCCTTGTGCACCTCATGTTGATCCTTTGCATCCTACCCTTGATGAGTCTATTGACATGATCTACAACCTTAGAACTGTTAATCTTATCACTAGAGGCTTGCCTAGAAACTTGATTAAATGTTTGCCTACTCTTGATTGTGCCTACACTATATGGAGATTCCTTGAGAAACGTTTTCCAAACTATTCCTTAAAGAACTTAGATGAGATTCTTCATAAGTCCATTGCCTTGATTAAGATGAGTTCCAATGATCCCAAATTTGGTGACTACTTATTTGAGCTTACTAATCTTACGAGTGCCGAAGGAGATGTTGGAATCATTAGCAATATCATTTCCAAAGCTATTAGAATTCATAAAGATAACCACAGAAATGATCATTTATCTAATGAATTACCCTCTCTAGGAATTGATAAATCACAAGATGATGTTGAACATGGATACTATGATGAGGATGAGGATGACAGTGACTATGATCTTAATGATGCAATGAGACACTTTGGTCTTATGGAAAATCTTCGCGGCTACATGGTTGGAGGAAAGGAATGGGTTCTTGATAGTGGATGTACCGATCACATGACCGGAGATAAATACATGTTTCATGAGCTTGTTGAAAACGATGGTCCTCGAAAGTATGTCACATCCGGTGACAACTCAAAGGGTAAGGTGGTTGGCCTCGGCAAGGTGGCCATCTCACATGATACTCCATACAAAATGTCATGCTCGTTGAATCTCTTGGGTACAATTTACTTTCAGTATCTAGACTTGCTGATTTTGGTTTCAATGTCCTATTTACTGAAGTAGATTGCCAAGTGTTTCGAAGAGACAATCATAAAATAGTCTTTATCGGTATACGCAGAGGTGAACTTTACATTGTTGATTTCACTAAAAAGGCTCAATCTAGAACTTGTTTAATTGCTAAATCCTCTAAAGGTTGGTTATGGCATAGACGATTAGGTCATGTTGGTATGCGAAACCTTGACAAGCTTATTAAAGGAAATCATATCCTTGGCGTTAACGATGTCATATTTGATAAGGATAGACTTTGCAGCGCTTGTCAAGTAGGTAAACAGGTTGGAGGAAGGCATCCCGTGAAGAACATCATGACCACAAGAAGGCCACTCGAGCTACTTCACATGGATCTTTTTGGTCCTAACGCTTATAAAAGTCTCGGTGGAAATTCTTTTGGTCTAGTTATAGTTGATGATTTTTCAAGATTTACGTGGGTGTTCTTTCTCGATGATAAATCACAGGTCCAAAAGATCTTCAAAAACTTCGCTAAGAAGGCCCAAAATCAATTTGAAGTGAAAATCAAGAAGGTTCAGAGCGACAACGGAACGGATTTCAAGAACGCAAATGTGGACACCTTTCTTGACGAAGAAGGGATTTCACATGAGTTCTCGGCTACGTACACACCTCAATAGAATGGAGTTGTTGAGAGGAAGACCGGACACTCATCGAAATGGCGAGAACGATGCTTGATGAGTACAAGACGCCAAAGCACTTTTGGGCGGAAGCGGTTGAGACAGCTTGTCATGCAACAAATCATTTGTATCTTCACAAGCTACTTGGCAAGACGGCATACGAGCTCCTCACCTATTGTTGGGGAATGTAGTAATTTCAAAAAAATTCCTACGCGCATGCAAGATCATGGTGATGCATAGCAACGAGAGGGGAGAGTGTTGTCTACGTACCCTCGTAGACCGGCAATGGAAGTGTTGACACAACGTAGAGGAAGTAGTCGTACGTCTTCCCGATCCGACCGATCCAAGCACCGAACATACGGCACCTCCGAGTTCTAGCACACGTTCAGCTCGATGACGATCCCCGGACTCTGATCCAGCAAAGTGTCGGGGAAGAGTTCCGTCAGCACGACGGCGTGGTGACGATTTTGATGTTCAACTATCGCAGGGCTTCGCCTAAGCACCACTACAATATTATCGAGGATTTATGGTGGAAGGGGGCACCGCACACGGCTAAGAAAACAATCACGTGGATCAACTTGTGTGTCTAGGGGTGCCCCCTGCCCCCGTATATAAAGGAGCAAGGGGAGGAGGCCGGCCGGCCCTATGGCGCACCAAGGAGTCCTCCTCCTAGTAGGAGTAGGACTCCTACTAGGAGGGGGGAGGAAGTGGGGAGGGAGAAGGAAAGGGGGGCGCCGCCCCCCCTCTCCTAGTCCAATTCGGACCAGGGGGAGGAGGCGCGCGGCCCACCCTGGCTGCCCTTCTCTCTCTCCACTAAGGCCCATATGGCCCATTACTTCTCCCGGGGGGGTTCCGGTAACCCTCCGGCTCTTTGGTTTTCTCTGAAATCACCCGGGACACTTCCGGAGTCCGAATATAGCCGTCCAATATATCAATCTTTATGTCTCGACCATTTCGAGACTCCTCGTCATGTCCGTGATCACATCCGGGACTCCGAACTAACTTTGGTACATCAAAACTCATAAACTCATAATATAACTGTCATCGAAACCTTAAGCGTGCGGACCCTACGGGTTAGAGAACAATGTAGACATGACCGAGACATGTCTCCGGTCAATAACCAATAGCGGAACCTGGATGCTCATATTGGCTCCCACATATTCTACGAAGATCTTTATCGGTCAGACCGCATAACAACATACGTTGTTCCCTTTGTCATCGGTATGTTACTTGCCCAAGAGTCGATCGTCGGTATCTCAATACCTAGTTCAATCTCGTTACCGGCAAGTCTCTTTACTCGTTTAGTAATACATCATCTCGCAACTAACTCATTAGTTGCAATGCTTGCAAGGCTTATGTGATGTGTATTACCGAGAGGGCCCAGAGATACCTCTCCGACAATCAGAGTGACAAATCCTAATCTCGAAATACGCCAACCCAACATTTACCTTTGGAGACACCTATAGAGCTCCTTTATAATCACCCAGTTACGTTGTGACGTTTGGTAGCACACAAAGTGTTCCTCCGGCAAACGGGAGTTGCATAATCTCATAGTCATAGGAACATGTATAAGTCATGAAGAAAGCAATAGCAACATACTAAACGATTGGGTGCTAAGCTAATGGAATGGGTCATGTCAATCACATCATTCTCCTAATAATGTGATCCCGTTAATCAAATGACAACTCATGTCTATGGTTAGGAAACATAACCATCTTTAATTAATGAGCTAGTCAAGTAGAGGCATACTAGTGACGTTTAGTTTGTCTATGTATTCACACAAGTATTATGTTTTCGGATAATACAATTCTAGCATGAATAATAAACATTTATCATGATATAAGGAAATAAAATAATAACATTATTATTGCCTCTAGGGCACATTTCCTTCAGTCTCCCACTTGCACTAGAGTCAATAATCTAGATTACACAGTAATGATTCTAACACCCATGGAGCTTTGGTGCTGATCATGTTTTGCTCGTGGAAGAGGCTTAGTCAACGGGTCTGCAACATTCAGATCCGTATGTATCTTGCAAATCTCTATGTCTCCCACCTGGACCAGATCCCGGATGGAATTGAAGCGTCTCTTGATGTGCTTGGTTCTCTTGTTAAATCTGGATTCCTTTGCCAAGGCAATTGCACCAGTATTGTCACAAAAGATTTTCATTGGACCCGATGCACTAGGTATGACACCTAGATCGGATATGAACTCCTTCATCCAGACTCCTCCGTTTGCTGCTTCCGAAGCAGCTATGTACTCCTCTTCACATGTAGATCCCGCCACAATGCTTTGTTTAGAACTGCACCAACTGACAGCTCCACCATTTAATGTAAACACGTATCAGGTTTGCGATTTAGAATCGTCCGGATCAGTGTCAAAGCTTGCATCAACGTAACCATTTACGATGAGCTCTTTGTCACCTCCATATATGAGAAACATATCCTTAGTCCTTTTCAGGTATTTCAGGATGTTCTTGACCGCTGTCCAGTGATCCACTCCTGGATTACTTTGGTACCTCCCTGCTAGACTTATAGCAAGACACACATCAGGTCTGGTACACAGCATTGCATACATGATAGAGCCTATGGCTGAAGCATAGGGAACATCTTTCATTTTCTCTCTATCTTCTGCATTGGTCCGGCATTAAGTCTTACTCAATTTCACACCTTGTAACACAGGCAAGAATCCTTTCTTTGCTTGATCCATTTTGAACTTTTTCAAAACTTTGTCAAGGTATGTGCTTTGTGAAAGTCCAATTAAGCGTCTTGATATGTCTCTATAGATCTTGATGCCCAATATGTAGGCAGCTTCACCGAGGTCTTTCATTGAAAAACTCTTATTCAAGTATCCCTTTATGCTATCCAGAAATTCTATATCATTTCCGATTAGTAATATGTCATCTACATATAATATCAAAAATGCTATAGAGCTCCCACTCACTTTCTTGTAAATACAGGCTTCTCCAAAAGTCTGTACAAAACCAAATGCTTTGATCACACTATCAAAGCGTTTATTCCAACTCCGAGAGGCTTGCACCAGTCCATAAATGGATCGCTGGAGCTTGCACACTTTGTTAGCTCCCTTTGGATCGACAAAACCTTCCGGCTGCATCATATACAACTCTTCTTCCAGAAATCCATTCAGGAATGCAGTTTTGACATCCATCTGCCAAATTTCATAATCATAAAATGCGGCAATTGCTAACATGATTCGGACAGACTTAAGCATCGCTACGGGAGAGAAGGTCTCATCGTAGTCAATCCCTTGAACTTATCGAAAACCTTTTGCAACAAGTCGAGCTTTGTAGATAGTAACATTACCGTTAGTGTCAGTCTTGTTCTTGAAGATCCATTTATTCTCAATTGCTTGCCGATCATTGGGCAAGTCAACCAAAGTCCATACTTTGTTCTCATGGATCCCATCTCAGATTTCATGGCTTCAAGCCATTTTGCGGAATCTGGGCTCACCATCGCTTCTCCATAGTTCGTAGGTTCATCATGATCTAGTAGCATGACTTCCAGAACGGGATTACCGTACCACTCTGGTGCGGATCTTACTCTGGTTGATCTACGAGGTTCAGTAGTATCTTGTTCTGAAGTTTCATGATCATCATCATTAGCTTCCTCACTAATTGGTGTAGGTGTCACAGAAACTGGTTTCTGTGATGTACTACTTTCCAATAAGGGAGCAGGTACAGTTACCTCATCAAGTTCTACTTTCCTCCCACTCACTTCTTTCGAGACAAACTCCTTCTCTAGAAAGTTTCCGAATTTAGCAACAAAAGTCTTGCCTTCGGATCTGTGATAGAAGGTGTATCCTATAGTTTCCTTTGGATATCCTATGAAGACACATTTTTCCGATTTGGGTTCGAGCTTATCAGGTTGAAGCTTTTTAACATAAGCATCGCAACCCCAAACTTTCAGAAACGACAACTTTGGTTTCTTGCCAAACCACAGTTCATAAGGCGTCGTCTCAACGGATTTTGATGGTGCCCTATTTAACGTGAATGCGGCCGTCTCTAGAGCATAGCCCCAAAACGATAGTGGTAAATCAGTAAGAGACATCATAGATCGCACCATATCAAGTAAAGTACGATTACGACGTTCGGACACACCATTACGCTGTGGTGCTCCGGGTGGCGTGAGTTGCGAAACTATTCTGCATTGTTTCAAATGTACACCAAACTCGTAACTCAAATATTCTCCTCCACGATCAGATTGTAGGAATTTTATTTTCTTGTTATGATGATTTTCAACTTCATTCTGAAATTCTTTGAACTTTTCAAACGTTTCAGACTTATGTTTCATTAAGTAGATATACCCATATCTGCTTAAGTCATCTGTGAATGTGAGAAAATAACGATATCCGCCATGAGCCTCAACATTCATCGGACCACATACATCTGTATGTATGATTTCCGACAAATCTGTTGCTCTCTCCATAGTACCGGAGAACGGTGTTTTTGTCATCTTACCCATAAGGCACGGTTCGCAAGTACCAAGTGATTCATAATCAAGTGGTTCCAAAAGTCCATCAGTATGGAGTTTCTTCATGCGCTTTATACCGATATGACCTAAACGGCAGTGCCACAAATAAGTTGCATTATCATTATCAACTCTGCATCTTTTGGTTTCAACATTATGAATATGTGTGTCACTACTATCGAGATTTAATAAGAATAGACCACTCTTTAAGGGTGCATGACCATAAAAGATATTACTCATATAAATAGAACAACCATTATTCTCTGATTTAAATGAATAACCGTCTCGCATCAAATAAGATCCAGATATAATGTTCATGCTCAACGCTGGCACCAAATAATAATTATTTAGGTCTAATACTAATCCCGAAGGTAGATGTGGAGGTAGCGTGCCGACTGCGATCACATCGACTTTGGAACCATTTCCCACGCGCATCGTCACCTCGTCCTTAGCCAATCTTCTCTTAATCCGTAGTCCCTGTTTCGAGTTGCAAATATTAGCAACAGAACCAGTATCAAATACCCAGGTGCTACTGCGAGCATTAGTAAGGTACACATCAATAACATGTATATCACATATACCTTTGTTCACCTTGCCATCCTTCTTATCCGCCAAATACTTGGGGCAGTTCCGCTTCCAGTGACCAGTCTGCTTGCAGTAGAAGCACTCAGTTTCAGGCTTAGGTCCAGGTTTGGGTTTCTTCTCTTGAGTAGCAACTTGCTTGCTGTTCTTTTTGAAGTTCCCCTTCTTCTTCCCTTTGCCCTTTTTCTTGAAACTAGTGGTCTTGTTGACCATCAACACTTGATGCTCCTTCTTGATTTCTACCTCTGCAGCTTTCAGCATTGCGAAGAGCTCGGGAATAGTCTTATTCATCCCTTGCATATTATAGTTCATCACGAAGCTCTTGTAGCTAGGTGGCAGTGATTGGAGAATTTTATCAATGACGCAAACATCTGGAAGATTAACTCCCAATTGAATCAAGTGATTATTATACCCAGACATTTTGAGTATATGCTCACTGACAGAACTGTTCTCCTCCATCTTACAGCTATAGAACTTATTGGAGACTTCATATCTCTCAATCCGGGCATTTGCTTGAAATATTAACTTCAACTCCTAGAACATCTCATATGCTCCATGACGTTCAAAACGTCGTTGAAGTCCCAATTCTAAGCCGTAAAGCATGGCACACTGAACTATCGAGTAGTCATCAGCTTTGCTCTGCCAGACGTTCATAACATCTGGTGTTGCTCCAGCAGCAGGCCTGGCACCCAGCGGTGCTTCCAGGACGTAATTCTTCTGTGCAGCAATGAGGATAATCCTCAAGTTATGGACCCAGTCCGTGTACTTGCTACCATCATCTTTCAACTTTGCTTTCTCAAGGAGCGCATTAAAATTCAACGGAACAACAGCACGGGCCATCTATCTACAATCAAACATAAACAAGCAAGATACTATCAGGTACTAAGTTCATGATAATTTTAGGTTCAATTAATCATATTACTAAAGAACTCCCACTTAGATAGACATCCCTCTAATCCTCTAAGTGATTACGTGATCCAAATCAACTAAACCATGTCCGATCATCACGTGAGATGGAGTAGTTTCATTGGTGAACATCACTATGTTGATCATATCTACTATATTATTCATGCTCGACCTTTCGGTCTCCGTGTTCCGAGGCCATATTTGTATATGCTTGGCTCGTCAAGTATAACCTGAGTATTCCGCGTGTGCAACTGTTTTGCACCCGTTGTATTTGAATGTAGAGCCTATCACACCCAATCATCACGTGGTGTCTCAGCACGAAGAACTTTCGCAACGGTGCATACTCAGGGAGAACACTTCTTGATAATTAGTGAGAGATCATCTTAAAATGCTACCGTCAAACAAAGCAAGATAAGATGCATAAAAGATAAACATCACACGCAATCAATATAAGTGATATGATATGGCCATCATCATCTTGTGCTTGTGATCTCCATCTTCGAAGCACCATCATGATCACCATCGTCACCGGCGCGACACCTTGATCATCATCGTAGCATCATTGTCGTATCGCCAAACTTATGCTTCCACGACTATCACTACCTCTTAGTGATAAAGTAAAGCATTACAGCGCCATTGCATTGCATACAATAAAGCGACAACCATATGGCTCCTGCCAGTTGCCGATAACTTGGTTACAAAACATGATCATCTCATACAATAAAATTTAGCATCATGTCTTGACCATATCACATCACAACATGCCCTGCAAAAACAAGTTAGACGTTCTCTACTTTGTTGTTGCAAGTTTTACGTGGCTGCTACGGGCTTAAGCAAGAACCAATCTTACCTACGCATCAAAACCACAACGATAGTTTGTCAAGTTGGTGCTATTTTAACCTTCGCAAGGACCGGGCGTAGCCACAACTAAAGTTGGAGAAATTGACACCCGCTAGCCACCATTGTGCAAAGCACGTCGGGAGAACCGGTCTCGCGTAAGCGTACGCGTAATGTTGGTCCGGGCCACTTCGTCCAACAATACCGCCGAACCAAAGTATGACATGCTGGTAAGCAGTATGACTTATATCGCCCACAACTCAGTTGTGTTCTACTCGTGCATATAACATCAACACATAAATCCTAGGCTCTGATGCCACTGTTGGGGAACGTAGTAATTTCAAAAAAAATCCTATGCACACGCAAGATCATGGTGATGCATAGAAACGAGAGGGGAGAGTGTTGTCTACGTACCCTCGTAGACCGGCAACGGAAGTGTTGACACAACATAGAGGAAGTAGTCGTACGTCTTCACGATCCGACCGATCCAAGCACCGAACGTACGGCACCTCCGAGTTCTAGCACACGTTTAGCTCGATGACGATCCTCGGACTCCGATCTAGCAAAGTGTCGGGGAAGAGTTCCGTCAGCACGACGGCGTGGTGACGATTTTGATGTTCAACTGTCGCAGGGCTTCGCCTAAGCACCAGTACAATATTATCGAGGATTTATGGTGGAAGGGGGCACCGCACACGGCTAAGAAAATGATCACGTGGATCAACTTGTGTGTCTAGGGGTGCCCCCTGCCCCCGTATATAAAGGAGCAAGGGGAGGAGGCCGGCCGGCCCTATGGCGCACCAAGGAGGAGTCCTCCTCCTAGCAGGAGTACGACTCCTACTAGGAGGGGGAAGGAAGTGGGGAGGGAGAAGGAAAGGGGGGCGCCGCCCCCCTCTCCTAGTCCAATTCCGACCAGGGGGGGAGGAGGCGCGCGGCCCACCCTGGCTGCCCTTCTCTCTCTCCACTAAGGCCCATATGTCCCATTACTTCTCCCGGGGGGTTCCGGTAACCCTCCGGCTCTCTGGTTTTCTCCGAAATCACCTGGAACACTTTCGCCGAATATAGCTGTCCAATATATCAATCTTTATTTCTCGACCATTTTGAGACTCCTCGTCATGTCCGTGATCACATCCGGGACTCCGAACTAACTTCGGTACATCAAAACTCATAAACTCATAATATAACTGTCATCGAAACCTTAAGCGTGCGGACCCTACGGGTTCGAGAACAATGTAGACATGACCGAGACATGTCTCCGGTCAATAACCAATAGTGGAACCTGGATGCTCATATTGGCTCCCACATATTCTACGAAGATCTTTATCGGTCAGACCGCATAACAACATACATTGTTCCTTTGTCATCGGTATGTTACTTGCCCGGGAGTCGATCATCGGTATCTCAATACCTAGTTCAATCTCGTTACCGGCAAGTCTCTTTACTCGTTTTGTAATACATCATCTCGCAACTAACTCATTAGTTGCAATGCTTGCAAGGCTTATGTGATGTGTATTACCGAGAGGGCCCAGAGATACCTCTCCGACAATCGGAGTGACAAATCCTAATCTCGAAATACGCCAACCCAACATTTACCTTTGGAGACACCTGTAGAGCTCCTTTATAATCACCCAGTTACGTTGTGACGTTCCGTAGCACACAAAGTGTTCCTCCGGCAAACGGGAGTTGCATAATCTCATAGTCATAGGAACATGAATAAGTCATAAAGAAAGCAATAGCAACATACTAAACGATCGGGTGCTAAGCTAATGGAATGGGTCATGTCAATCACATCATTCTCCTAATAATGTGATCCCGTTAATCAAATGACATCTCATGTCTATGGTTAGGAAACATAACCATCTTTGATTAATGAGCTAGTCAAGTAGAGGCATACTAGTGACGTTTAGTTTGTCTATATATTCACACAAGTATTATGTTTCCGGATAATACAATTCTAGCATGAATAATAAACATTTATCATGATATAAGGAAATAAAATAATAAAATTATTATTGCCTCTAGGGCATATTTCCTTCACCTATAACATCCCAAATTTTCAATTTGGAATGTGATACACTAGATCATCATTGCATATCATATTTTATTGCATTTTGGTTGATCCTAGAAATTCTATGCAACTCAAGGACCCTCGGAGATAGTTGGGGATTTTGTTATTTTCAAATTTGAGTTCTCTCAAATTTTGAAAATAGGATCATTTGATTTTATTTATTTTATCTTCAATTATTTCTATTACAAAAATATGAGAGAGGGAATAAAATGACTTTCCCAAAATAAAGAAATATTGAGGATTTAATAAAAAATGAAATAAGATTTTATTTTGGTTTTATTTTCTATTTTATTTGAATTTAAGAAAAATGCGTGTTTCTTAAAATTGCATTTAGGCCCCAAATAAATGTTCATCCTATGCGGCTTGATTTTAGAAGCCGGGGAAATTTTATTTCACGACTTTTGGAGTCCGTTTAGTATTCCTTTTGTTTTTTTTCTGAGCGTAATAATTAAAAAAACGTGAACCGACCTATCGGGCCGTGTCCGACCCGGACACCTGGCCTGGCCGGCCTTATAAGCCGGGGGAGCCCAGCCCGAGCCGCCCCCAAACCCTAGCGCCTCGCCCCGCCGCCTCTGCCATCGCCGCCGCACCGCGCCGACGCTGCCCCTCACCGCCGCGCCGCCGTCGCCCCTCGCCACCCGCCGAAGTCGCCGCTCGCCGGAGGTTGACCCCATCCGGCCGCCGGTTTTTCTTGAAAAACCGTTCGATTTTCCGTTCGGTTTTTCGTTTCGTTTTTTTTTCTAGATCGGTTTTTTTTTTGGTTTAGTTAATTAGCGAGTGTTCGTTCATTTTAACGAACGCGTTCATCGTTTAGATCCAGATAATGAATGTGTGTTCGTTAATCTGTTCGTCTTTTTCTTTTTCTCGGATTAAATCCGCGATTTTTCTGATCGCGATTCCTGATCCGATTTTCGTTCTAGTATAACTTTTCGCTCGTTTATCGGAATCAGGCGATTCAAGCGCCTGGAGTTTCGTCTCGAAACCATCTTTCTGTTTAACCAACTCAAACAAGTTTTTGCCTCTGTAAAAATTGCCCTAGATCTAGAATAGTAAACGAATCCTATTTCTTTTGCCGTTTGTCTTTCATTGCTTCGCTCGATTTGGTTCTTTTTGCCAACCAGAGTTCTTAAGTTGAACTATCTAGTTAGATCTCTTATTCGAGTTTTACCTGTGCATTAGTTGAGTCCTTATTGTATGCTTGTTTGTTTGCGATAGAGTACCCGGAGTGCGCCGCTTGCTACTTCGAATCTCTAGGTTTCCCGGATCATCAGCAAGGCAAGTAACACTTTGATCATACTTCCTATTACCCAGTTTTTATTGCATTAGACCAATCCTCACACATTGCATGATTAGGATCTAATTAAATTGTGGGTCTGGGAAGTAGTTGAGGTAGTACCTATTACCTGTTTATTATCAAACCTTTGGGAGTTACTTCTGTGTTTGCTTATTATGCCATGCTATGCTAGTAGACGTGGATTGGGTGAGTGAAATCCATGACAGATGTGAGATTGTTAAATTAATGGTTTATCTAAGGTGGCAACTTAAATACACATCTGGGTGGATTGAGGCACCTGGGTATTCCAGCGATTGCCTGTTTTTCTTTTGGACCGCCACCCAGGCTCAAAGGGATCATGAGATTATTCATGCTAGAAACTTCCGTGTGCAACCACAAGCTACTATGGGCTCTAGCATAGTTGAGTAAGTCGTGCGAACTCTTATAGTGGTAGACTAGCAGATGTAGGGGTAAGTAGGTGTAATGGTCTACCCGGTCGTAAGGTGCTAGCGCTTCTGAAAGACTATGTCTCGGTCATCCGTTTCTCAAACACCTTGTAGTGTGAGAATCCCAATGAAGGAGATCGAGTCTTGTGGGGAAAAGTGCGGAAACCTCTGCAGAGTGTATAAACTAATCATGGTTAGCCGTGTCCCAGGTTATGGACATCTTGAGTATCTAGTACTTGGATTATCAGGTGAATCACATCATGTTACTCTAATTAATTTTGTTGGGTTTTAATGTTGATGCTTAATTGGGATTGAGAGGGTGTCTACACTCTCAATGTTTAACAACTACCATGATAGTTAAATAAAATTTATTCCTTTGCAGTAGGGAAAATTTGGCTTTACGCAAAACTGTAACCATAGAGCTTTCCACCAGCCAAATATGCATATAGTATAGCCTATTTCTTTCATTGCTCTCTATGTGTTACATTGCCAGCATATTCCATGTGATGGCCCGTTTTGGGCTGCAATGTTCATGTTGCAGACTTTTCAGACGACGAGTAAGGTGCTTTTAGGTCGTGGTTCTATACTCAGTGATGCCGTCGGAGTTGATGGACTCACTTATCTTCCAAGCCTTCCGCTGTTATCGTTATTAGATGGCCTTAAGCCATATTTATTGTAATAAGTTCTCTTTTGAGACACTCGATGTAATAAGTGTGTGATTGCTACTCTGTTATAAATCCTTCAAGTACTGTGTGGTGTTAGCATTACTGATCCAGGGATGACACCTGAGCACAGAGATTGGACCATTTGAGGTCTGGTCGCTTCAAGTACTGTATGGAGGAAACATCGATTGCACCAGCAAGTCAATTTTGCTTACCACCCCAGAAGGAAGAAGGATCAAGTATGTATCCCGACATGTGCTAAAGAGGACTCAAGTAAATTGCTTAACATGAGTTGTGCAGGAGGAAGTACCAGTAGTGAAGGATTACCCTGATGTATTTCCAGAAGAGTTGCCAGGCATGCCACCGGATAGAGATATTGAGCTTTTGATTGAGCTTTTGCCAGGCACAGGGCCAATATCTAAGAGACCATATAGGATGCCCGCAAAAGATTTGGTGGAGATTAAGAAGCAGATTAAGGAGTTACTGGACAAAGGTTATATTCACCCAAGTTCTTCGCCTTGGGGGTCGCCGGTACTTCTAGTGGAGAAGAACGATGGATCGTTAAGGATGGTTGTTGATTATCGAGGATTGAATGAAGTAACCATCAAGAACAAGTACCCACTACTGATGATCAATGATCTGTTTGATCGATTGCAAGGAGCTAAGGTATTTTCCAAGATTGACCTGCGATCAGGATACCATCAGTTGAAGATTCGAGAACAGGATATACCTAAGACGGCTTTTACCACCAGGTATGGGTTGTACGAGTATACCATTATGTCATTTGGTCTAACTAACGCACCTGCATATTTTATGAACATGATGAAAAAAGTATTTATGGAGTTTTTGGATAAGTTCATCGTAGTGTTCATCGATGATATCCTGGTTTACTCGAAGAATGAAGAGGAGCATAAGGAACATTTGCGTTTGGTACTTGGTAAGCTCAGAGAACATCAGTTATATGCCAAGTTTAGCAAATGTGAGTTTTGGTTGAAGGAAGTTGGATTTCTCGAACACGTTATATCTGGAGAGGGTATAGTAGTAGATCCCACTAAGGTTGACACTGTGACAAATTGGGAAGCCCTTTCTTGGACTCGCGGGATACTACCAGAGATTCATTGAAAATTTCTCGAAGATTGCAAAGCCTATGACGGAGTTATTGAAGAAGGATACCAAGTTCATATGGACCGAGGAATGTGAGGCCAGTTTCCAAGAGTTGAAGAAACGTTTGGTTACATCACCAGTGTTGATTTTGCCAGATCAGACCAAGGATTATGAGGTGTATTGTGACGCTTCACGTCGAGGACTTGGAGCAGTGCTTATGCAGGAAGGAAGAGTTGTTTCCTATGCCTCATGACAGCTTAAGCCTCATGAGTTAAATTATGCCACGCATGATTTGGAGTTAGCAGCCGTAGTGCATGCATTGAAAACCTGGAGACATTTTCTCATTGGAAATCATTGTGAGGTGTACACGGATCACAAGAGTTTGAAGTACATTTTCACTCAGAAGGAGTTGAATCTCAGACAAAGGAGATGGTTGGAGCTCATCAAGGATTATGATATGAGATTGCATTATCACCTCGGAAAGGCTAACGTAGTAGCCGATGCGTGGAGTCGTAAGAGCCTTGTCAACACACTAATGATGGGAGATTTACCAAGGGAGTTAGCCGAGAATCTTCGTGAGCTATGTTTGGAGATAGTTCTGAGAGGCTATGTAGCAGCATTAGAGATTCAGTCTACGTTGATGGATAAGATCAGAGAAGCCCAGAAGACTGACAAGGAGATTGCTTCTATTAAGGAGAAAATAAGCAAGGGAAAATCTAAAGGATTTCGTGAGGATCAGCACGATACCTTATGGTTTGAAGACCGTGTTTATGTGCCTAATGACTCGGAGATCAGGAAGTTAATTCTGCAAGAGGCCCATGATTGACCATATTCGATTCACCCAGGAAATACCAAGATGTATTTGGATTTGAAGGATATTTTCTGGTGGACCGGAATGAAGGATATTGCGGAGTATGTAGCAGTTTGTGATGTATGTCAGAGAGTAAAGGCAGAGCATCAGAAGCCAGCAGGATTGCTACAGCCATTGCCGACACCCGAATGGAAGTGGGATAAGCTAGGAATGGATTTTATCACAGGATTGCCTAGAACACGTTCAGGCTATGACTCGATATGGGTTGTAGTCGATCGTTTAACAAAGGTAACTCATTTCATCCCAGTGAAGACTACCTATACCAGTGCCAAGTTGGCAAAGATATACATGACCAGGATCGTATGTCTGCATGGAGTTCCAAGGAGCATTGTATCAGATAGAGGAACCCAATTTACCTCAAAGTTCTGGAATCAGTTGCATGAAACTTTGGGTACCAGGCTAGAGTTCAGTACAGCTTTTCATCCGCAGATAGATGGACAAACCAAGAGAGTCAATCAAATTTTGGAGGATATGCTGAGAGCTTGTGCACTAGATTACGGATCTAGTTGGGACGAGAATTTGCCATATGCAGAGTTCTCATATAACAACGGTTATCAATCCAGTTTGAAGATGGCCCCTTTCGAAGCCTTGTACGGAAGGAGGTGCAGGACCCCCATTGTCGTGGGATGAAGTTGGAGACCGCCAGTTGTTTGGACCAGATCTGATTAAGGAGTCTGAACAGAAAGTAAAATTGATTCATGATAGGCTCAAGGTAGCCCAGTCCAGGCAGAAGAGCTATGCAGATTCTAAACGCAAGGAGACAGTTTACGAAGTCGGAGACCGAGTTTATCTTCGAGTATCTCCACTCCGAGGAGTTAAGCGTTTTGGAGTTAAGGGAAAGTTAGCTCCACATTTTGTAGGACCATACAAGGTTTTGGAGCGTATGGGAGAAGTAGCCTACAAGTTGGAATTGCCCGAAGGATTGTCAGGAGTTCACGACGTGTTCCACGTTTCCCAGTTGAAGAAGTGCCACACAGAGGTGGCTGATATACCGCTGAGAGACACAGTGCCGCTGGAAGCGATTCAGTTGGACAGTGATTTGACCTATGAGGAGAAACCAGTCAAGATTCTTGAGTATGCCAGCCGAGTCACCCGCAGCAAGGTTATTAAGTTTTGCAAAGTTCAGTGGAGCCACCACACAGAGGATGAAGCCACCTAGGAACAAGAGGAAGATCTGTTGAAGGACCACCCTCACCTATTTTCTAGCCAACCCGAATCTCGAGGGCGAGATTCATCTTAAGGGGGGTAGGTTTGTAACATCCCAAATTTTCAATTTGGAATGTTACACACTAGATCACCATTGCATATCATATTTTATTGCATTTTGGTTGATCCTAGAAATTCTACGCAACTCAAGGACCCTCAGAGACAGTTGGGGATTTCGTTATTTTCATATTTGAGTTCTCTCAAATTTTGAAAATAGGATCATTTGATTTTATTTATTTTATCTTCAATTATTTCATTACAAAAATATGAGAGAGGGAATAAATGACTTTCCCAAAATAAAGAAATATTGAGGATTTAATAAAAAAATCAAATAAGATTTTATTTTGGTTTTATTTGCTATTTTATTTGAATTTAGGAAAATGCGTGTTTTTCAAAATTGCATTTAGGCCCCAAATAAATGTTCATCATGTGCGGCTTGATTTCAGAAGCCGGGGAAAATTTATTTCGGGATTTTTGGAGTCTGTTTAGTATTACTTTTGTTTTTTCTGAGCGTAATAATTTTTAAAAAACGCGAACCGACCTATCGGGCCGTGTTCGACCCGGACACCTGGCCCGGCCGGCCTTATAAGCCGGGGGAGCCCAGCCCGAGCCGCCCCCAAACCCTAGCGCCTAGCCCTGCCACCTCTGCTGCCGCACCGCCGCATCGCGCCGCCGCCCGCCGGAGCCCCGCCACTGCCGCCGCTCGCCGGAGGTTGACCCCGTCCCGCCGCCGGTTTTTCTCAAAAAACCGTTCGGTTTTCCGTCGGTTTTTCGTTTTGTTTTTTTTTCTAGATCGGTTTTTTTCGGTTTAGTTAATTAGCGAGCGTTTGCTCGTTCATTCGTTTTAACCAACGCGTTCATCGTTTAGATCCAGATAACGAACGTTCGTTCCTTAATCTGTTCGTTGTTTTCTTTTTCTCGGATTAAATCCGCGATTTTTCTGATCGCGATCCTGATCTGATTTTCGTTCTAGTATAACTTTTCGCTCGTTTATCGGAATCAGACGATTCTAGCGCCTGGAGTTTCGTCTCAAAACCATCTTTCCGTTTAACCAACTCAAACAAGTTTTTGCCTCTGTAAAAATTGCCCTAGATCCAGAATAGTAAATGAAGCCTGTTTTTTTGCCGTTTGTCTTTCGTTGCTTCGTTTGATTTGGTTCTTTTTGCCAACCGGAGTTCTTAAGTTGAACTATCTGGTTAGATCTCTTATTCGAGTTTTACCTGCGCATTAGTTGAGTGCTTATTGTATGCTTGTTTGTTTGTGATAGAGTACCCGGAGTGCGCCGCTTGCTACTTCGAATCGCTAGGTTTCCCGGATCATCAGCAAGGCAAGTAACACTTCGATCATACTTCCTATTACCCAGTTTTTATTGCATTAGACCAATCCTCACACATTGCATGATTAGAAGATAATTAAATTGTGGGTCTGGGAAGTAGTTAAGGTAGTACCTATTACATGTTTATTATCAAACCTTTGGGAGTTACTTCTGCGTTTGCTTATTATTCCATGCTATGCTAATAGACGTGGATTGGGTGAGTGAAATCCATGACAGATGTGAGATTGTTAAATTAATGGTTTATCTAATGTGGCAACTTAAATACACATCTGGGTGGATTGAGGCACCTGGGTATTCCAGCGATTGCCTGTTTTTCTTTTGGACCGCCACCCAGGCTCAAAGGGATCATGAGATTATTCATGCTAGAAACTTCCGTGTGCAGCCACAAGCTACTATGGGCTCTAGCATAGTTGAGTAAGTCGTGCGAACTCTTACAGTGGTAGACTAGCAGATGTAGGGGTAAGTAGGTGTAACGGTCTACCCGATCGTAAGGTGCTAGCGCTTCTAAAATACTATGTCTCGGTCATCCGTTTCTCAAACACCTTGTAGTGAGAGAATCCCAACGGAGGAGATCGAGTCTTGTGGGGAAAAGTGCGCAAACCTCTGCAGAGTGTATAAACTAATCATGGTTAGCCGTGTCCCCGGTTATGGACATCTTGAGTATCTAGTACTTGGATTATCAGGTGAATCTCATCATGTTACTCTAATTAATTTGTTGGGTTTTAATGTTGATGCTTAATTGGGATTGAGAGGGTGTCTACACTCTCAATGTTTAATAACTACCATGATAGTTAAATAAAATTTATTCCTTTGCAGTAGGGAAAAATTGGCTTTACGCAAAACTGTAACCATAGAGCTTTCCACCAGCCAAATATGCATATAGTATAGCCTATTTCTTTCATTGCTCTCTATGTGTTACATTGCCAGCATATTCCATGTGCTGACCCGTTTCGGGCTGCAACGTTCATGTTGCAAACTTTTTAGGCGACGAGTAAGGTGCTTTTAGGTCGTGGTTCTATACTCAGTGATGCCGTTGGAGTTGATGGACTCACTTATCTTCCAAGCCTTCCGTTGTTATTGTTATTAGATGGCCTTAAGCCATATTTATTGTAATAAGTTTTCTTTTGAGGCACTCGATGTAATAAGTGTGTGATTGCTACTCTGTTATAAATCCTTCAAGTACTGTGTGGTGTCAGCATTACTGATCCAGGGATGACACCTGAGCACAGAGATTGGACCGTTTGAGGTCTGGTCGCTACATCACCGGTAACAAACCACAAGTTGGATACTTTCGAGTATTCGGCTCAAAGTGCTACATTCTTGATAAGCATTGTCGTTCTAAATTTTCTCCTAAGTCTCATGAAGGTTTCCTACTTGGTTATGGCTCAAACTCTCACACATATTGTGTCTACAATAATTTCACCCGAAAGGTTGAAGAGACAGTAGATGTGAAGTTTGATGAATCTAACGGCTCGCAAGTAGAGAAATTGCCAATTGATGTAGGAGACAAAGACCCTTCGGAAGCAATCCAAGACTTGTCTATTGGCAAGATTCATCCAACAGAGGTGAAGGAGAGTACCTCGTCCATCCAAGTGGAAGCTTCTACCTCACGACAAGGTGAACCAAGAGTTGATACGGAAGCATCCACAAGTGGGACACACCAAGATGAAGAAAACGAGGAAGTGCACCAAGATGAACACCAACAACCTCCTCCTCCACCACGACAAGAGAACGACAATGCCAACAACGAAGAAGGCCAAGAAGAAGAACAAGATGAAGAAGATGTTCAACCAAGATCCAAGCAAAAGCTTTCACGAGTTCGAGCAAGAATTGCTAAAGACCATCCCGTCGAGCAAATCTACAATGATATCCAAATCGGGAGAATCACTCGCTCAAAAACTCGTTTAGCTAACTTTTGTGAACACTATTCATGTATCTCTAGCATTGAACCTATGAAGGTTAAAGAAGCTTTGGAAGATCCGGATTGGATAAATGCCATGCATGAAGAGCTACACAACTTTGAGAGAAATCAAGTTTGGACATTAGCTGAGAAGCCCGACAACAACCACAACATCATCGGTACCAAATGGGTGTTTCACAACAAGCAAGATGAAGATGGACAAGTAGTTCGCAATAAAGCATGTCTTGTCTCCCAAGGATACACTCAAGTCGAAGGTATGGACTATGGTGAGACATATGCCCCCGTTGCTAGACTTGAGTCCATTCGCATCTTACTTTCCTATGCTAATCATCATGATATCACCTTGTACCAAATGGACATTAAAAGTGCTTTTCTAAATGGTGAAATAGAGGAGGAAGTTTATGTTAAGCAACCTCCCGGATTTGTCAATCCTAAGAAACCTAATCATGTTTACAAACTTCACAAAGCTCTTTATGGTCTTAAACAAGCTCCTAGAGCATGGTATAAATGCTTACCAAGTTCCTTATTGAAAAAGGCTTTGAAATTATAAAAATAGATTCTACTATTTTTACTAAAAGGGTTAATGGAGAACTATTTGTGTGCCAAATTTATGTCGATGATATTATATTTGGATCAACTAACCCTCATTTTAGTGAAAAGTTTGGAAAGCTAATGTCGGAGAACTTTGAGATGTCGATGATGAGTGAACTCAAATTCTTTCTTGGTTTGCAAATCAAGCAAACTAAGGAAGGTACCTTTGTCTCTCAAACGAAGTACACCAAGGACTTATTCAAGAATTTCAATATGCAAGAATGCAAAGGTATGACTACACCCATGCCTACTAGTGGACATCTTGATTTAACCAAAGATGGTGAACCGGTTGATCAAAAGGTTTATCGCTCTATGATTGGTTCATTGTTATATCTATGTGCTTCACGTCCCGATATTATGCTAAGTGTGTGCATGTGTGCACGATATCAAGCCGCTCCTAAAGAATGTCATCTTAAGGCCATGAAAAGGATAGTGAGATACTTAATCCATACACCAATTTTTGGCATTTGGTATCCAAAGAGGGCCTCCTTTGATCTTTTTGGCTACTCCGACTCGGACTATGCCGGTGATAAGGTTGATAGAAAGTCCACTTCGGGTACTTGTCAATTTCTTGGTAGATATCTTGTGTCTTGGTCTTCCAAGAAACAAAACTCGGTATCCTTATCCACTGCCGAAGCGGAATACATTGTCGCTGGATCATGTTGTGCTCAATTACTTTGGATGACCCAAACTCTTAAAGATTATGGGATATCTGTAAAACATGTTCCATTACTTTGTGACAATGAAAGTGCTATTAAGATTGCTCACAATCTCGTGCAACATTCTCGAACTAAGCATATTGAAGTTCGTCATCATCTCATTCGAAATCATGTTGCCAAAGGGGACATCTTAAGCATGTTCGCACCGAAAAGTAGTTAGCTGATATATTCACGAAACCACTTGATGAGAAAGTGTTTTGCAGGTTAAGAGGTGAATTGAACATCATTGATGCTTCAAACTTGGAGTAGGAACTCCATTTGATACATGCAAGGCATGAGCCTATGACTAATCCTTGATATTTCTCTTATGTTGACTATCTTATGTCTTGGATATATTTGCACCTTGCATGTTATCTAACCCGTGTAGGTACTTGGATGAATCTAAATCTATGAGATTGCAACTCACTCACATCTTGAGCAATTTCTATATCACCAAGTCTCTACACAATGGTGGATGAAGACAAGGAAGCACGCAACCATTCAAACATATCCTTTGACAAATTTTATGTTGAGTTTCATGATTGTCATTTTGGATGCACAAGTGCTCTTCCTTGCAAAAACTAACCCATGTAGGTAGATGAACTCCAACTCCAAGTGGTGCTCCCAACTCTTGATGAGCTACATCAACCTTGAGCAACCCACACAAGTTCAACTACATGATCATGATCAACGCCACCACCCAAGGTATGTTATTCCATCTTAGAGAAGCTTTACTCCAAGTCATGAGTCAAAGCAACTCGACAAGATGTGAATACATCAAAAAGCTTAAACGAAAAATGGTAACCCCATTTTGAGCTTAAACGATGAGTATGACCTATGATCAAGTGATCTCACTTGACTCCTAAGTCAATATACTCTAACATAGGTGACTTTGTCGACGACCAATTCTAGATGAAGTTCTCTTGTGTTCTTTTCTGTGCTCTTGGATTTGTCTCATGCATATTTGTTTCCCTCTTCAAAAAAAACTTCATCTAGACTCCTTCTAGTTTCTTCTCTTTTTTCTGTTCTGCATTCCTTGCATCAAATTCATTGCAAATCTTTCAGTTAATTCCTTGCAAATCCTTGTGAGATCTTACTTGTCTAATGAGCTGAGGTGACAAGCGTTTTCTCTGTGATGAACTCGGTCTCACCGGTATGATGCTTTCGGTCCAACCGAATCCTCTCGGTACAACCGAACCATACAACTTGGTGTCGCCGATTTCACTACAGGAAAGACATCTTGCCACTTGTTTCTGCATTCTTTTTGATCCAGCTCCACTCAATGAATCTTGTCCTTGACCAGCATCCCATTCAACTTGTTGCTTTGTTCTGTGACTCAAGGACCAAACCCATCATGACAAAAATCCAGAAGAACCCTTCTTGGAAATTGATGTCAAAGGGGGAGAGAGAGATCACATCAAAGCTTAATCATATCTATAGGGGGAGAGAATACTCAAGGGAAGAAAGAGTAATCATCAAGGACCCCAGATGCTTGGTGTTCAAGAGGAGAGAAGTCACATGTCTTCAAGAGGGTAAAGACATGTTCATATTTGTTCATCTACATTAGCTCTGTTTATTTCCTTTGAGCTCTGATTTTGCTCTGATTTTCTGTTCCCTATCTTCTCCCAGTATCCCATGCTAGATTCAGGGGGAGTAAGACATCTATGGGAAGGAAATCCTTGAATTTATTGCACACCTTTACCTTTGGGGACATGTCTATATCCAATGTGGTACTTAGTACTCACTCTACATGTCATCCCAGTCTTGGTACTCTTGTGGTTTCTTTTGTTTGCTCTGGTCAGTAGGTGTATCTGTGTTATCTAACCTTGTTTACGCAGGTTCATCCCATCCTAAGCCAACTCAAGACCACAAGGTAAGTATATGCATCACAGCCATGTGTATGAGAAATTCTTGCTGATGTACATACTGTTTGCAAGAAGGACTCATGAGCATGAAGGTACATTTCTCATATTCACATCATTTGCTCTGATGCATATAGCCAAGATACATGTAACAAATTGCTTACTCTGTCATGTTTATGCATTCACATGCTCCTATATTCCATATTCACATGATTGCATACATGTAGGGGGAGCCTATGCATGTTACATGTCTTTCCAAAGCTTTACTTACTATTCTCTATATCTTTATCTAAAGCTTTGATGTATGTTGTCATCAATTACCAAAAACGGGGAGATTGAAAGCACAAGTGCTCCCTAGGTGGTTTTGGTAATTAATGTCAACATATCTCTTGTTGGACTAACACTTTTACCTAGTATGTTTCAGATAAGTTCAACAATGAAGTGGCATGGACTAGAGGATGTGGAACCCCTTCAAGATGCTAAGGACAAAGGATTGGCTCAAGCTCCAAGCTCAAGACTCTACATTTTCTATTTTAGTGATCCAAGATCACATTGAGTCTATAGGAAAAGCCAATACTATCAAGGAGGGATGAGGTCTTGCTTAATGAGGCTCTTGCTCAAAGTGCTTAGTAATATGCTCCAAAGCCCTCAACTACTTTCTCACATCCACATATGACCTAAACCAAAAGTCAAACTCGGCCCCACCGATTCTTTCTATTCGGCTCCACCGAGTTCATATGTCATAGCCACTGCCACAAACCCTAGGCAAATCGGTCTCACCGATAGGGATCTCGGTCTCACCGAGATGGGATTGCAATCTCTCTGTATGGATCTATTACCAAAATCGGTCTCACCGAGTTTGCATAATCGGTCCTACCGAGATTGCAATGTAAACTCTCTGTTTCCCTTTCGTAACATTTCGGTCTCACCGAAATGAGCGAATTGGTCCCACCGAGTTTACCTGACCAACTCCCTGGTTAGCTTATTACCAAAATTGGTCTCACCGAGTTTGTGTAATCGGTCTCACCGAGATTACGTTATGCCCTAACCCTAACCATATCGGTCCTACCGAGTTGCATGTCGGTCCCACCGAAAATCCTAACGGTCACTAGATTTGCTAAATCGGTCCGACCGAGTTTATCAATTAGGTCCCACCGAGATTGGCAAGTTGTGTGTAACGGTTAGATTTTGTGTGGAGGCTATATATACCCCTCCACCTCCTCTTCATTCAAAGAGAGAGCCATCAGAACGAACCTACACTTCCAACTTACTTTTTCTGAGAGAGAACCACCACACTTGTGTTGAGGCCAAGATATTCCATTCCTACCATATGAATCTTGATCTCTAGCCTTCCCCAAGTTGCTTTCCACTTAAATCTTCTTTCCACCAAATCCATATCCTGTGAGAGAGAGTTGAGTGTTGGGGAGACTATCATTTGAAGCACAAGAGCAAGGAGTTCATCATCAACACACCATTTGTTACTTCTTGGAGAGTGGTGTCTCCTAGATTGGCTAGGTGTCACTTGGGGGCCTCTGACAAGATTGTGGAGTTGAACCAAGGAGTTTGTAAGGGCAAGGAGATCGCCTACTTCGTGAAGATCTATCGCTAGTGAGGCAAGTCCTTCGTGGGCGACGGCCATGGTGGGATAGACAAGGTTGCTTCTTCGTGGACCCTTCGTGGGTGGAGCTCTCCGTGGACTCGTGCAACCGTTACCCTTCATGGGTTGAAGTCTCCATCAACGTGGATGTATGATAGCACCACCTATCGGAACCACGACAAAAACATCCGTGTCTGATATTGCGTTTGAATCCTCCAAACCCTTCCCTTTGCATTCTTCCTAGTTGCATGCTTTACTTTTCGCTGCTCATATACTCTTTGCATGCTTGCTTGATATGTATTGTGTTTGTTAAACTTGTGCCAAAACTCCACTTCAACTTAAAGAAATTAAGAACTGCATCTTTTGGTACTTAGTGTC
>NC_041388.1:177495990-177507596 GCF_002162155.2 Triticum dicoccoides | reverse complement strand
ATGGATTGATAAACCTTAGGTCATCCACTTGAGGGAAATTTGCTACTGTCCTACAAAAAACTCAGTGCTTGGAGGCCCAAACACGAGTCTACAAGAACAAGTTGTGTAGTAGACATCAAGCTTTTTTCTGGCGCCTTTGCCGGGGAGGTGAGTGCTTGAAGGTATATCTTTAGATCTTGCAATCGAATATTTTAGTTTCTTGTTTATCACTAGTCTGGTTTATAAAAAGAAAACTGCAAAAAATATGGAATTGAGGTGGCCTCATATTATTTGTCTTTATCATGTCTTTCTTGAAAATGATGGAAAGGAAAATTATGCTCAATTTATAGAAGAAGAATTTTATAAAATGTTTGATAAAAAAATCTTTGAATGATGAGCATGATTGCAATGTTGTTAGTATGAATTCTTTGAATATTCATGATGCTAATGATATGCAAAACCATAAACTTTGGGAAGCTATGTTTGATGAAGATGATAATTTTAGTCCCCCAAGATTTGATGTGCAAATTTGTTATTGCATGCCTCCTATTTATGATGATTATAATGATGAAAGTGAATTTGAAGAGGTCATGACTTTATTTAGTGATGAATCCACTATTTTGGAAGAGGTTGCAATTGACTATGATGACAAAGTTGCTATTTATGATGATTATGGTGATGACATGTATGCTATAAAGAATAATGATAATCATGAAACTTGTCATCATGATTTTAATTTTCAATCACATGACAACTATTTTATTGAGTTTGCTCCCACTAATATTGATGAGAATAAATTTGCTTATGTGAAGAGTAACAAAATTTCTATGCTTATGTATCATGAAAAGAATGCTTTATGCGATGGTTATATTTTTGAATTCATTCATGATGCCACTGAAATTTTTTATGAGGGAGGAACATATGCTTGTAGGAATTGCAATAATATCAAGTTTCCTCTCCATGTGTTGAAAATCTTGAAGTTTTGCATGTTTTGCCTTTCTATGCTAGTTGATTCTTGCTCCCATAATTGTTTGCTCACAAAATCCCTATGCATAGAAAGTGGGTTAGGCTTAAATGTGTTTCCCATGTGTTTCATGATGCTCTTGTTATGTTTCAATTCTTATCTTTCATGTGAGCATCATTGAAATCATCATGCCTAGCTAAAATGGCATTAAAGAAAAGCGCTTGTTGGGAGACAACCCAACATTTTTACCTACTGCTTTTGCATCTTCACATGATTAATCTACTGTAGTAATCATGTTTTATAGCTTTAATTTCAACAAAGTGTCAAGTAAGACTTTTGGGATGGTCTATGGTGATAGTTGATTTGATATTGCTGAAAAACAGAAACTTTTGCACCTAGAAAACTAATTTTCATTTTTTACAGAAGTGTGATAAAATCCTGATTATTCTTGCACAAGATTGATATACAAATTTTCCAGGTTGTCCTAATTTTTCAGAATTCTTGGAGTAGCAGAAGTATGGTTGTTGTCCAGATCATTACAGACTATTCTGTTTTTGACAGATTCTGTTTTCAATGCATAGTTTGCTTGTTTCCTAGCTTCTATGGCTTATATTGCTCAATCTAAATTATGAAAATTATAAGGTATAGTAGGAATTGTGTGAGAATAATTATGAATCTTGTCTTTGACAGTACCAAAGTGAATGATTTGCTTTATCATACTGACCTATCTCATGAAGTTCCGTTAAGTTTAGTTGATTGAAGTTTTCAAGTGTTGGAGAGACATTAGGTAAGACCCCAAGGTCGGCGCCGAACAAATGGCATAAACCTTTTGGATTTGTGTCCACCGTGAGTACCATGAGTGCAAGAAATTTGTGCCATACCAAATGCAAAGCACGCGCGGGTGGGTGTCCATTTCGAAGTGATGAAGGGTGATCCAACAAGAGTGCAACAAGTTTTGTGCCATTCTTGAGAGCATCAAAGCACGCTCCGTGAGCGGCATCGGCATGTAAGACATGGTATGCATGCGGCCCTCTTCGTTTTCATTCCGTTTTATGCTTGCATGTCCATTTGCATACTCATTTGCCCATATGCTTGCATGCTATCCATTTGTAGGCGTTCCAAGCTTTTGAGGTTTTGAAGGTACAACATGAAGGCAAGTCCTTTAACCTCTCGCATAACGGGGAGAAGAAGTTCAAGGCGTAATATGCCGCCCTCATGGCGTGTGAGGGGAAGAAAGCCGTGGAGGAGGTTGGAGAGGGCGAGAAGCCACGACCAAGGGGGTGATCAATCCGACCCCGTGCGCCTCCACTCCAACACCAGCGCGATCGGCCGGCTTCTTCATCGACCCGGTGGCCGTCTGCCCGCCGGTCGCCCCGACCCAGCGGCCTCACGCGTCGTCCGCGCTTCTGCCCATCGGTCGCCCCGACCTGGCGGCCTCGCGTCATGTGGCGACCCTTCACCGCCGTCGTTCGCGCGTCGGCTCGCCCGTCGATCTACGTCGGCCGTCACCGCCTTGCTCCGACCAGGACTCCTGCATCACTCCGACCCGGCGGCCTGGCACCATGCGGCGGCCAATCATAGCCGCCCTGCCGCCCGCCGTCGCCGGTTTCATCTCAAACTCCGACGCCACCCCGCCTCCACCGAGCGATGTCCCCGATCTCGCGTGCGATCGGATTGATCACCCGCCCGCCGCCGCGATCCGCATCATCTACGCAGTGCGACCGACCTGGCCCTTCGGTTGCGCGCGCCTTCGTAGGCCATGTGAAGATCGTCCCCGAGTTCAGCGTGCCTCTCCACCGATCGAGCATCGGGCTGCCGCTGTGTCGCCCCGACGGGCCACAGCGCCGCCGCCCTGTGGTTCTCCCTGTGGCTGCATCGACCCATGTGCTGCCGCTGCGTCGCCCCTTTGGGCCGTAATGCCGCGGCCCACGGTCTACCGCCGCCCCAAGTACGTCCGTTCCAGGTCGTCTCCGTGGCAGAACCGACCCTCACGCTACCGCTGCATCGCCCCATCGGGTCGTAGCGAGTGTCGCACGCGGTCTCCGCCGCCGCCCGAGGTTGTCCCCGCGGCTGCATCGTCTCGCGCACCGCCGTTGCGTTGCCCCTTCGGGCCGCAGCGCCATGGCCCGCGGTCCACTCCGCCGTCACGCGTGTCGACCTCCCGTGGTATGCACCGCGCCGTCTCCCTTGGCATGGGAACGCCACCGTCCGGTCCGGTTTTCGTCACATTGTCAGGGTTCTTCGCCTACTTCGAGCACCGCCGCCGCGTCCCTAACCTAGCCTCCGCTGCTGTCGTCAGGCCGCCGCCGCCGCTCTTCTTTGGCCGTCGCCGCCGCTACCCCCGTAGCCGCCGCCGCACGTCCACCTCCTTCGTCTTCGTCCAGCACCAGCCCGTCGCCAGTGTCGCCATCATCTACCCCGACCACTTCGTCTACTCCAACAACCGAGAGCGACATCGGCCACGCGTCGATTAGCGCGGCAAATGTCGTCGAGTCTCCTTCTCTACTGGCTTCTCCGACTTCTTCGACATGGCTTACAGCTCGTGCAGGTCCTAGTCTACGCATGTCCGGTGCTGGCAACACCGCCGCGTGCCTTAGTCCATGACATGTCCCCGGGCCTAGCAAGCCTGGAGCGACGCTTCGTCAACTTCGTCTTTGTCCGTCTACGCATGCCTGGTGCTGGCAACACCGACGCGTGCCTTCGTCTACGATGTGTCTCCGGGGTTGCCAACCCCGGCGCGACGCGTCGTGATACGTCTGCAACGTATCCATATTTTTTATTGGTCCATGCTATTATATTATCTGTTTTGGATGTTTAATGGGCTTTCATATACTCTTTTATATTATTTTTGGGACTAACCTATTAACCGAAGGCCCAGTGCAAATTGTTGTTTTTTTTGCCTATTTCAGTGTTTCACAGAAAAGGAATATCAAACGGAATCCAAATGGAACGAAACCTTCGCGGGGATCTTTCTTGGAACAAACGCAATCCAGGAGACTTGGAGTGGAAGTCAGAGATGCAACAAGGCGGCCACGAGGAAGGAGGGTGCGCCCACGGGGTAGGTGCTACCTCTTGAGCACTGTGTTGGTTTTTCCCCGAAGAGGAAGGGATGATGCAGCAAAGTAGCATAAGTATTTCCCTTAGTTTTTGAGAACCAAGGTATCAATCCAGTAGGAGGCTACGCGCGAGTCCCTCGTACCTACACAAAACAAATAAATCCTTGCAACCAACGCGATAAGGGGTTGTCAATCCCTACACGGCCACTTACGAGAGTGAGATCTGATACATATGATAAGATAATATTTTTGGTATTTTTATGATAAAGATGCAAAGTAAAATAAAAGCAAAGTAAAAAAGCAAAGCAAATAACTACTATTGGAAGATTAATATGATGAAGATAGACCCGGGGCCATAGGTTTCACTAGTGGCTTCTCTCGAGAGCATAAGTATTCTATGGTGGGTGAACAAATCACTATTGAGCAATTGACAGAATTAAGCATAGTTATGAGAATATCTAGGCATGATCATGTATATAGGCATCACGTCCGAAACAAGTAGACCGACTCCTGCCTGCATCTACTACTATTACTCCACTCATCGACCGCTATCCAGCATGCATCTAGAGTATTAAGTTAATGAAAACAGAGTAACGCCTTAAGTAAGATGACATGATGTAGAGGGATAAACTCATGCAATATGATGAAAACCCCATCTTGTTATCCTCGATGGAAACAATACAATACGTGCCTTGCTGCCCCTACTGTCATTGGGAAAGGACACCGCAAGATTGAACCCAAAGCTAAGCACTTCTCCCATTGCAAGAAAGATCAATCTAGTAGGCCAAACCAAACTGATAATTCAAAGAGACTTGCAAAGATAACTGTCGGTGTCAAAACCGGCGGATCTCGGGTAGGGGGTCCTGAACTGTGCGTCTAGGCCGGATGGTAACAGGAGACAAGGGACACAAAGTTTTACTCAGGTTTGGGCCCTCTCGATGGAGGTAAAACCCTACGTCATGCTTGATTAATATTGATGATATGGGTAGTACAAGAGTAGATCTACCACGAGATCGAGGAGGCTAAACCCTAGAAGCTAGCCTATGGTATGATTGTTGATGTGTATGTTGTCCTACGGACTAAAACCCTCCGGTTTATATAGACACCTGATAGGGTTAGGGTTACGTAGAGTCGATTACAATGGTAGGAGATCTTCATATCCGTATCGCCAAGCTTGCCTTCCACGCCAAGGAAAGTCCCTTCCGGATACGGGACGGAGTCTTCAATCTTGTATCTTCATAGTCCAGGAGTCCGACTGAAGGTATAGTCCGGCTATCCGAACACCCCCTAATCCAGGACTCCCTCAATAACCAATCATACATAAAAGAATTCAGAGAAGATTCAAATATTGTTCATAGATAGACTTGATCATAAACCCATAATTCATCGATCTCAACAAACACACCACAAAAAGAAGATTACATCGAATAGATCTCCACAAGAGAGGGGGAGAACATTGTATTGAGATCCAAAAAGAGAGAAGAAGCCATCTAGCTAATAACTATGGACCCGTAGGTCTAAGGTGAACTACTCACACTTCATTGGAGGGGCTATGGTGATGATGTAGAAGCCCTCCGTGATGGATACCCCCTCCGACGGAGCTCCGGAACAGGCCCCAAGATGGGATCTCGTGGATATAGAAAGTTGCGGTGGTGGAATTAGGGTTTTGGCTCCGTATCTGATCGTTTGGGGGTACGTAGGTATATATAGGAGGAAGGAGTACGTCGGTGGAGCAACAGGGGGCCCACGAGGGTGGAGGGCGCGCCTGGGGGGGTAGGCGCACCCCCTACCTCGTGGCCTCCTCCCTTGTTTCTTGACATGGGGTCCAAGTCTCCTGGATCATGTTCGGTGAGAAAATCACGTTCCCGAAGGTTTCAATCCGTTTGGACTCCGTTTGATATTCCTTTTCTTCGAAACCCTAAAATAGGCAAAAAAACATCAATTCTGGGATGGGCCTCCGGTTAATAGGTTAGTCCCAAAAATAATATAAAAGTGGATAATAAAGCCCAATAATGTCCAAAACAGTAGATAATATAGCATGGAGCAATCAAAAATTATAGATACGTTGCAGACGTATCAATATCCCCAAGCTTAATTCCTGCTCGTCCTCGAGTAGGTAAATGATAAAAATAGAATTTTTTATGCGGAGTGCTACTTGGCATAATTTTAATGTAATTCTTCTTAATTGTGGTATGAATATTCAGATCCGAAAGATTCAAGATAAAAGTTCATATTGACATAAAAATAATAATACTTCAAGCATACTAACTAAGCAATTATGTCCTCTCAAAATAACATGGCCAAATAAAGTTCATCCCTACAAAATCATATAGTTTAGTCATGCTCCATTTTCATCACACAAGAATGCTCTCATCATGCACAACCCCGATGACAAGCCAAGCAATTGTTTCATACTTTAGTAATCTCAAAGCTATAAACTTTCACGCAATATATGAGCGCGAGCCATGGATATAGCACTATGGGTGGAATAGAATATGATGATGGGGGTTATGTGGAGAAGACAAAAAAGAGAAAGTCTCACATCAACGAGGTTAATCAATGGGCTATGGATATGCCCATCGATTGATGTTAATGGAAGGAGTAGGGATTGCCAGGCAACGGATGCACTAGAGCTATAAATGTATGAAAGCTCAACAAAAGAAACTAAGTGGGTGTGCATCCAACTTGCTTGCTCACGAAGACCTAGGGCACTTGGGGAGGCCCATTGTTGGAATATACAAGCCAAGTTCTATAATGAAAAATTCCCACTAGTATATGAAAGTGACAAAACAAAAGACTCTCTATCATGAAGATTATGGTGCTACTTTGAAGCACAAGTGTGGAAAAATGATAGTAGCATTGTCCCTTCTTTATTATATTTTTTGGCCTTTTTTGGCCTTTCTCTTTTATTGAGGACAATGCTCTATGAATGATGGTCATCACACTTCTATTTATTTACAACTCAAGAATTACAACTCGATACTTAGAACAAGATATGACTCTATATGAATGCCTCCGGCGGTGTACCAGATTATGCAATGAACCAAGAGTGACATGTATGAAAGAATTATGAACGGTGGCTTTGCCACAAATACTATGTCAACTACATGATCATGCTAAGCAATATTACAATGATGAATGTGTCATGATAAACGGAATGGTGGAAAGTTGCATGGCAATATATTTCAGAATGGCTATGAAAATGCCATAATAGGTAGGTATGGTGGCTGTTTTGAGGAAGATATAAGGAGGTTTATGTGTGAAAGAGCGTATCATATCACGGGGTTTGGATGCACCGGCGAAGTTTGCACCAACTCTCAATGTGAGAAAGGGCAATGCACGGTACCGAAGAGGCTAGCAATGATGGAAGGGTGAGAGTGCGTATAATCCATGGACTCAACATTAGTCATAAAGAACTCACATACTTATTGCAAAAATCTACAAGTCATCAAAAACCAAAGCACTACGTGCATGCTCCTAGGGGGATATATTGGTAGGAAAAGACCATCGCTCGTCCCCGACTGCCACTCATAAGGAATACAATCAAATAACACCTCATGTTTCAAATTTGTTACACAATGTTTACCATACGTGCATGCTACGACACTTGCAAACTTCAACACAAGAATTTATCAAATTCACAACTACTCAACTAGCACGACTTTGATATTATTACCTCCATATCTCAAAACAATCATCAAGCATCAAACTTCTCTTAGTATTCAAAACACTCATAAGAAAAAAAAATATTAATCTTGAACACCTAGCATATTAGGATTATTTAAGCAAATTACCATGCTATTTAAGACTCTCAAAATAATCTAAGTGAAGCATGAGAGATCAATAGTTTCTATAAAACAAATCCACCACCGTGCTCTAAAAGATATAAGTGAAGTACTAGAGCAAAACTATATAACTCAAATGATATAAGTGAAGCACATAGAGTATTCTAACAAATTCCAAATCATGTATGGCTCTCTCAAAAGGTGTGTACAGCAAGGATGATTGTGGTAAACTAAAAGGCAAAGACTCAAATCATACAAGACGCTCCAAGCAAAACACATATCATGTGGTGAATAAAAATATAGCTCCAAGTAAAGTTACCGATATAAGTAGACGAAAAGAGGGGATGCCTTCCGGGGCATCCCCAAGCTTTGGCTTTTAGGTGTCCTTAGATTATCTTGGGGGTACCATGGGAATCACCAAGCTTAGGCTCTTGCCACTCCTTGTTCCATAATCCATCAAATCTTGACCCAAAACTTGAAAACTTCACAACACAAAACTTAAAGTAGAAAATCTCGTGAGCTCCGTTAGCGAAAGAAAAACAAAAGACCACTTCAAGATACTGTAATGAACTCATTCTTTATTTATATTGGTGTTAAACCTACTGTATTCCAACTTCTCTATGGTTCATAAACTATTTTACTAGCCATAGATTCATCAAAATAAGCAAACAACACACGAAAAACAGAATCTGTCAAAAACAGAACAGTCTGTAGTAATCTATAGCTAGCGCAAGATCTGGAACCCCAAAAATTCTAAAATAAATTGCTGGACGTGAGGAATTTATCTATTAATCATCTTCAAAAAGAATTAACTAAATATCACCTTCCAAATAAAAATGGCAGTAGTTCTCGTGAGCGCTAAACTTTCTGTTTTTTACAGCAAGATATCAAGACTTTCCCCAAGTTTTCCCAATGGTTCTACTTGGCAAAAAAACTTACTAAACAAAAAGACACAACCTAAAAAGAGGCTAGATAAATTATTTATTACTAAACAGGAGCAAAAATCAAGGAATAAAAATAAAATTTGGGTTGCCTCCCAACAAGCGCTATCGTTTAACGCCCATAGCTAGGCATAAAAAGCAAGGATAGATCTAGGTATTGCCATCTTTGGTAGGCAATCCATAAGTGGCTCTCATAATAGATTCATAAGGTAATATAATTTTCTTTCTAGGAAAGTTTTCCATGTCTTTCCTTAACGGAAATTGGAATCTAATATTTCCTTCCTTCATATCAATAACTGCACCAATCGTTCTAAGGAAAGGTCTACCAAGAATAATAGAACATGAAGGATTGCAATCTATGTCAAGAACAATAAAATATAAAGGTACATAATTACTATTTGCAACAATAAGAACATCATTAATTCTTCCCATAGGTTTCTTAATAGTGGAATCCGCAAGGTGCAAGTTCAGAGAGCAATCATCAAAATCACGGAAACCTAACAAATCACACAAAGTCTTTGGAATCGTGGAAACACTAGCACCCAAATCACATAAAGCATAAAAATCATGATCTTTAATATTAATTTTAATAGTTGGTTCCCAATCATCATAAAGTTTTCTAGGGATAGAAACTTCCAATTCAAGTTTTTCTTCATAAGATTGCATCAAGGCATCAACGATATGTTTAGTGAACACTTTATTTTGACTATAAGCGTGAGGAGAATTTAGCATGGATTGCAACAAGGAAATACAATCAATCACAGAGCAATTTTCATAATTAAATTCCTTGAAATCCAAAATAGTGGGTTTAGCAACATCTAGGGTTTTAATTTCTTCGATCCCACTTTCATCAATTTTAGCATCAAGATCTAAAAACTCCGAATTCTCGGAACGCCTTCTAGGTAAAGGTGGATCATATTCAGTCACATCATTATTAAGATTCATATTGCAAAACAAAGATTTAATAGGGGACACATCGATAACTTTTAGATCTTCATCTTTATTTTCATAGGAACTAGAAGAACACGCTCTTATAAAGGCATCTTTCTTAGCACGCATCCTAGTGGTTCTTTTTTTGCACTCATCAATGGAAATTCTCATGGCTTTGAGAGACTCATTGATATCATGCTTAGATGGAACAGATCTAAGTTTCAAAGAATCAACATCAAGATAAATTCTATCAACGTTCCTAGCCAACTCATCAATCTTAAGCAAATTTTCTTCAATCAAAGCATTGAAATTCTTTTGTGAAGTAATAAATTCTTTAATATTAGATTCAAAATCAGAAGGCATCTTATTATAATTTCCATAAGAATTGTTGTAGGAATTACCATAATTATTAGAGGGATTACTAGGATAAGGCCTAGGATTAAAATTTCCTTTATACGCGTTGTTACCAAAATTGTTCCTACCAACAAAATTCACATCCATAGATTCATTATTATTCTCAATCAAAGTAGACAAGGGCATATCATTAGGATCAGAAGAAACACTTTTACTAGCAAATAATTTCATAAGTTCATCCATCTTTCCACTCAAAACATTAATTTCTTCTATCGCATGCACCTTTTTATTAGTAGATCTTTCAGTATGCCATTGAGAATAATTAACCATAATATTATCTAGGAGTTTAGTAGCTTCTCATAAAGTGATTTCTATAAAAGTGCCTCCCGCGGCCGAATCTAAAAGATTTCTAGAAGCAAAATTCAACCCGGCATAAATTTTTTGTATAATCATCCACAAATTCAAACCATGAGTAGGGCAATTATGTACCATTAATTTCATCCTCTCCCAAGCTTGTGCAACATGTTCATGATCAAGTTGCTTAAAATTCATAATATCGTTTCTAAGGCAGATGATCTTAGCGGGAGGAAAATACTTAGAGATAAAAGCATCTTTGCACTTATTCCATGAATCAATACTATTTTTAAGCAAAGACGAGAACAAAGCTTTAGCACGATCTCTAAGAGAAAAAGGAAATAGCTTCAATTTAATAATATCATTATCCAAATCTTTCTTCTTTTGCATATCACACGAATCAACGAAGCTATTTAGATGGGTAGCGACATCTTCACTAGGAAGGCCGAAAAACAGATCTTTAATGACAAGATTCGGCAAGGCAGCATTAATTTCACAAGATTCAGCATCGGTAAGAGGAGCAATTGGAGTGCTAATAAAATAATTGTTGTTGGTATTGGTAAAGTCACACAATTTAGTGTTATCTTGAGCCATCGCGACAAGCAAGCAATCCAACACACAAGCAAACAAAAAGCAAGCGGGCAAAAAGAGGCAAAAGGGAAAAGAGAGGGAGGATAGAGAGAGAGGGCGAATAAAACGACAAGGATGATGTAACACCCCGGATATAACTTTCCCAATTTGTACTCCAACTCTTGCCGTTTCCGGCGTTAAGTTATATTTATTTCTCGGGTTCGGGTCTTTGTCTCCGTGTGTTGTTTTCGTTGTCATGCATCTCATATCATGTCATCATGTGCATTTCATTTACATACGTGTTCATCTCATGCATTCGAGCTTTTTCCCCGTTGTCCGTTTTGCGTTCCGGCGCTTCGTTCTCCTCCGGTGGTCATTTCTAGCTTTCTTTCGTGTGTGGGGATTAAACATTTTCGGATTGGACCGAGACTTGTCATGCGGCCTTGGTTTACTACTGGTAGACCGCATGTCAAGTTTCGTGTCATTTGGACTTCGTTTGATACTCCAACGGTTAACCGAGGGACCGAAAAGGCCTCGTGTGTGTTGCAGCCCAACACCCCTCCAATTTGGCCCAAAACCCACCAAACTCTGCTCCATCTCCTAGAGCGTTCGATCACAATCGCGTGGCCGAAAACCGCACCTCGTTTGGACTCTCCTAGCTCCACTTATGCCT
>NC_041388.1:177455437-177495597 GCF_002162155.2 Triticum dicoccoides | reverse complement strand
CCATGTGGCAGCGCCGCCTACCACCGCCGCCGGGCCCGAAGGCCCATCTCCGGCCCCCGCGCGAGCCGCCACCGGGCCAGACCCGCGCGCCGCCGCCCCGCCTCTTCTCCTCCGACGCCGGCTGCCGCCCTGCTGCCGCTCGCCGCCGCCTCGCCGGCGAGCGCCGCCCACGCCGCCTCGGCCTCGGCCGCCCCGCGCGCCACCGCGACGCCCCTCGCCGCCACCCGGCCGGCGCCGCCTCTCCGCCGCCCGGCCCCCTCTCCTCCGGCCTCCTCGCTGCTCCGACGAGCTCCCTCCTACTCCGGCCACCGCAGCCATTACCGGCCGTCGAACCTCGGGACGCGTGCCTGCTACAGTAAACATCTCAGATCTGAGATCTGAAAACCCTAGGGTTGACTTTTTCCCCTTTCCCTCTAATTTTTGTGCAATCTTTGACCTGTCGTAACTTTGCATCCGTAGCTCCGTTTTGGACATATAGTATATCAAAATGTTCGCCTCGATGAGTACATCACTTCATTCCATTGCATCATTTTCATTTGAGTTCATCTTGATGCACGAAATGCTGTTAGAAGGAGGCTTCGTGAGTTAATTGTTAGATCTGCTAGTTCATCTTAGACTTTTGTCATTTTTGCCATGATTATTGTGTGCATGCTATGCCTGTGAGTCCTTCTTATGTTTTGTTAAGGATTTTGTCTTCTTTCCAGAGGTGCAACCCATGCATTTTTAGGATGTGTGTGGTGACTTGTGCAAGCTTGCAAAGTGAGGCACCCGGTAAATCTGTTTTCAGGGACTTAGTAGTTTTCACTAAGTCTGGGATTATTTAGTTCATGATGCCATATGTTCAGCTTGTTTCCTAGTGATCCGTGCCTCTTTTGAGGATGATCAGTAAAGGAGTTTTGTTAATCTTGTTATGCTCTATCCATCCATGTCTTTGTTTGCAATTATGGAGCACCCTAGCTTGAGTCAATCGAGCTCTACTTTTGCTTCGTGGTGAATCTGGGCAGATCGTCAACTCGTTTGCGATTTTGCCGATGCTATTGTAGTTGATCTGTGCATGCTATGCCATTGTTCTTGCCATGTCTACCTAGAATTTTGTGCCTTCTTAATGGATGTATGCTTGCCTTGCCATGACTTGCACCGTAATGAGTGCATCAAGTTCGTTTACATGCCTTCGTGAGTTATATTTCAGCATGTCTCAGTTTTCACTAAGTCTGAAAATTGATTGTGTTTAGCTATGTTCGTGGGCTTGTTAGTATATTTTGTGAACCCTTTTGGCCCCAGGTCACTTTGGGTCTTTTGTTAATCTTGTTGAGTAGATACATGACATGTTCTTACTTGTCTTAATCAGGTCATGTATCATGTTGTTTTCCTGCTCCGAAGAGGGCTTCGTGATCTGAAATTTCAAACAAGTGTTAATTTCACTAAGTCTGGAATCTGTTTTGCATTTGCGTTTTTGACATGCTTGTTTGAACCTCATAATGGATGAATTGGCCGTAGCTCAGTGCTAGTCTTTTGTTAAGCATCGTGTGTGCATCCCTGCCATGTATTTTGTTGTCATCTTTGGTGGCTGTAGCATGTTCATTGCATTGCACTTAGATGCCTACTTGATGTGAATCGCAGACCGGTGTCATTTTTGAAACGCTTGCCATTTCCAAACCGTAACTCCGATTCCGGCATTCTTTATATCGTTTTCAAGCGATTTCATCCCATCTTTCTAGTGGCACCCTTGGAATTCCAAGTTGAGGCCAGGTTCATGCATTTCCTGTCATGTCTTGCATTTTGCATCCCGCATCGCATCCCGCATAGCATATCATCTTTGCGTCGTGTTGATTGAGTTTGCACGTGGTTGCTTGTATCCTTGTTGCTTGTTTGTCTTGTTTGGGTAGAGCCGGGAGACGAGTTCGCTACTGAGGAGCCCGTTGAGTTTGCTTGTGAGGATCCAGTCAACTCTGACAACTGTGCAGGCAAGATGATCATACCCTCGAAATCACTACTATCTTTGCTATGCTAGTTTGCTCGCTCTTTTGCTTGCCAATGCTACGATGCCTACCTTTTGCTTGTCAGCCTCCCAATTGCCATGTTGAAACTCTAACCCACCATGTCCTAGCAAACCGTTGTTTGGCTATGTTATCGCTTTGCTCAGCCCCTCTTATAGCGTTGCTACTTGCAGGTGAAGATTGGAGCCGTTCCTTGTTGGGACATTTATTTACTTGTTGGGATATCACTATATTGCTACATTATCTTAATGCATCTATGTACTTGATGAAGGGTGGAAGGCTCGGCCTCTTGCCTAGTGTTTTGTTCCACTCTTGCCGCTCTAGTTTCCGTCATATCGGTGTTATGTTCCCGGATTTTGCGTTCCTTACGCGGTTGGGTTATAATGGGAACCCCTTGATAGTTCGCCTTGATTAAAGCTTTTCCAGCAATGCCCAACCTTGGTTTTACCATTCGCCACCTAGCCTCTTTTTCCCTTGGGTTACCGGAGCCCAAGGGTCATCTTATTTTAACCCCCCCGGGCCAGTGCTCCCTCTGAGTGTTGGTCCGAACAGGGCAGCCTGCGGGGCCACCTCGGGGAAACTTGAGGGTTGGTTTTACTCGTAGCTTGACCTATTTGAGTGTGCCCTAAGAACGAGATATGTGCAGCTCCTATCTGGATTTGTCGGCACATTCGGGCGGTGTTGCTGGTCTTGTTTTAACCTGTCAAAGTGTCTTGAGTTACCGAGATACCGAGTCTGATCGGAACTTTTTGGGAGGAGGTCTATTCCTTCGTTGACCGTGAGAGCTTGTCATGGGCTAAGTTGGGACTCCCCTGCAGGGATTGAACTTTCGAAAGCCGTGCCCGCGGTTATGGGCAGATGGGAATTTGTTAATGTCCGGTTGTAGATAACTTGAACCTTAAATAATTAAAATGAATCAACTGAGTGTGTTACCGTGATGGCCTCTTCTCGGCGGAGTCCGGGAAGTGGACACGGTGTTGGAGTTATGCTTGCGCAGGTTGTTCTTCTAGATTCTCGCTCGTGCTTTGCCTCCTCTTCTCGCTCTCTTTTGCGAATAAGTTAGCCACCATACTTGCTAGTCGCTTGCTGCAGCTCCACTCATATTTTACCTTGCCATACCTATAAGCTCAAATAGTCTTGATCGCGAGGGTGCGAGATTGCTGAGTCCCTGTGGCTCACAGATTACTATTACACCAGATGCAGGGCCTGATGATTCCGCTCCAGGAGACGCGTATGAGCTCAAGTGGGAGTTCGACGAAGACTCTCAATGATGCTATGTTTCCTTTCCCGACGATCAGTAGTGGTGCCCAGTTGGGGGTGATTGGGACCGTGTCGCATGTTGGGTTCTCTTTTATTTTGGCGCCGTAGTCGGGCCTTGAGTGTATGGATGATGTAATGTTATTTATGTACTTGATTGACGTGGCGAGTGTAAGCCAACTATGTTATCTCCCCTTTTATTATTACATTACATGGGATGTTTGTGAAGATTGCCTAACTTGCGACATATGCCTTCAATGCGATTATGTCTCTAAGTCGTGCCTCGACACGTGGGAGCTATAGTCGCATCGAGGGTGTTACAAGTTGGTAATCAGAGCCTTCCCCGACCCTAGGAGCCCCATTGCTTGATCGTTTTTAGCGGCCGAGTTGTGTCTAGAAAAATGTTTTGAGTCATTTAGGAATTATATATCGGAGAGTTTAGGAATTCTTTTTACTTCCCAGTCTCCTCATCGCTCTGGTAAGGCATCCTGACGTAGAGTTTTGACTCTTCTCTTCTCAAATTTCACTAAAAAAAAATTTTTAGGATCACACGAGTATCTTGGAATCGTTCTGATGGCTTATGATGAGAATACTGTCTTGGTGCCTCCTGTCAGGGGTTTAGTGGAAGTGTCCCCGGGAGTTGAGCTCTGAGGTGTTGTCATCATAATTTTATCGTTGCAATTCTGGAATACTTGAGATATGTTCGCCGACATCGAAAATCTCTTTTATGCAGTTCGTTGGTGAGATAACCTCGACGCCACCCAGTACTGGGGCGGGAGTTCGGGAGTATCGCCATAACTTGTATAACGGATGCTTTTCGAAGGTTGAGGTAGATGGTTTCCGAAGTTTTCTTGGTTATGTGTTGAAGGATGGATACAGCTGGATGTAGGATTTGCTAGTTTGGGTGAGATATTATGCTTCCCCTATATCCCCAAACCTGATTGCATAACCAGAAAGGTTCGGGAGTTTCATAGGTTGGAATTCTAGTAGCTCTAGTTCTTCTTCCACGAATATTGGTTTGAGATTGGGATTTCTTACCGATTATTCTTTCTTGATCCGTACCTTGTTGATTTATTTCTCTACCTTAATTCTACGTGGCTTCTCAATTTATGGATATGTGACCATTTCAAGAGGAATGCATTCGTTCATTTTGTTCGGATGTGAAGACTATATGTTGCAATTTTCATTCCATTGGATTCAGCTTCAATATTTATCTGTCAATGTGCTAATGGTGGTCAACCTCTTCAGGATGGCTCCTCCAACGCGCACGACTCCGAATCCAGATCCGCCACCGCCTCCACCTCCTCCAGAAGCATGGCAAGCTGTGATGGCCGCAACCAATGCAAATACACAGTTGATCATGCAAATTCTTCAAGAGCGCAATCAAGGCAGTCAAGGGAATCAAGGCAGCAATCAGAGTCACTTTGCTACACTCAACCAGTTCCTTGCTAACGGGCTAAAGACTTTCAGCAACTGTGTTGAGGCAACCGATGCTGACGATTGGCTTGTGGATCTGTGTAAGCATTTCGAGTGCAGTAACGTCAGGCCTGAGGACTTTGTTAAGTTCGCTTCCTTCCAACTCAAAGATCAAGCTGCAGAATGGTTCCAGCAGTACAAGGACTCCAGAGGTGGACGTGTTATCACTTGGGATGATTTCCGTCGAGATTTCCGAGCTCATCATATTCCTCAAAGCGTGGTTGAAAGCAAGCATGAGGAATTCCACAATCTGAAGCAAGGCTCTTTGTCTGTCTATGACTACAACAAGTTGTTTCAGAAGCTCGCCCGCTTTGCCAAGCAGGACGTCCCTGATGAGAAGAGCATGATATATCAGTTCAGGGGTGGTCTCAGAGAAGATATTCAGCTCGCTCTTGTTCTCTTCGAGCCCTTGAGATACGATGAGTTCTACAACATGGCACTGAAGCAAGAGGCTGCTCAGTTGAGGTGTGATGCTTCCAAGAAGCGAGTCAGAGATGTTACTCCTTCTTCCTATACTCAAGTGGCCAAGCAGCAGAAGTTTTGGCTTGCTCCTCCTCCGTTTCGTCAGCCGTATCAGCAGAAGAGCAAAGGTGGCAGTGGTTCTTCCCACCCACCCAACCCTCGTTTTCAGAACAAGACTTCGTCTCAAGCTCCAAGATCGAGTGCTCCGTATCACCGTCCGCTTTCAGAGGTCACGTGCAACAAGTGCCAACAGAAGGGTCACTATGCCAACAAGTGTCTCAACCAGAGGCGTCTTCCTCCTCCTCCTGTCAGTTCGGCAAGTACAGCTGTGGTCAAGCATAACCCCAAGCACGCCAAGGTCAATTTGATGAATGCAGCTCAGGCAGAGGACTCGTCAGATGTGATCATGGGTAACCTTCCTATTAATGATATTCTTGCAAGAGTTCTTTTTGACACGGGTGCATCACATTGTTTCATGTCAAAGCCATTTTTTACCAAGCATGAGTTCATTTCTTCTCATTTGGGTAAACAAATGGATATCGTTTCTCCTGGCAAACGTTTGAGTGCTAGTCTGGAGGTGCCAGATGTTACTATCACGTTGGGTGACTACAAGTTCCTTTCTTCCCCAATGGTTCTTGGTAACTCGGATATTGATCTTATTCTCGGGATGGATTGGCTTTCTAAGCACAAGGCTCAGCTTGATTGTGCAGCCAGGCAGATTCAATTGACTCATTCGTCTGAGGATGTAATTGTCTTTGCCGCTCGGGATAATACCATCCGTCTGTTTTCTCTCAATGAGAAGGGTGAATTGGATGCCATCTCTCAAATTCCAGTCGCTTGCGAATATCAAGACGTCTTTCCAGAAGAGCTTCCAGGAACGCCTCCGCACCGGCCAGTTGAATTTGTTATTGAACTTGAGCCTGGCACGGAACCTGTGTGCAAACGTCCTTACAAGCTCGGACCTGAAGAGTTGAAGGAGCTGAAGAAGCAACTCGATGAGCAAGAAAGAATGGGTCTCATCCGGCCTAGTTCTTCTCCATGGGGTTATGGTGTTCTTTTTGTGAAGAAGAAGGATGGAACGGACCGACTTTGTGTTGATTACCGTCCAGTGAATAAGAAGACCATCAAGAACAAATACCCACTTCCCAACATCAATGAGCTGTTCGAACAACTCAAAGGTGCCCAAGTATTCTCCAAGCTTGATCTTCGTATGGGTTATCACCAGATTCGCATTCGTGAAGAAGATATTCCCAAGACAGCATTTAGAACAAGCTTTGGTTCATATGAATACACTGTCATGTCTTTTGGCCTTGCCAACGCTCCTCCGAAGTTCTCTCGCATGATGAACTTCATCTTCAACGCCTACATCAATGACTTCGTTTTGGTCTATCTCGACGACATTCTGGTTTTCTCCAAGAACAAGGAAGATCATGCCAAGCACTTGCGTCTAGTTCTTGATAAGCTCAGAGAACATCAGTTCTACGCCAAGTTCTCCAAGTGTGAATTTTGGCTCGATGAGGTTCTTTATCTTGGTCATATCATCTCTGCCAAGGGCATTGCCGTGAATCCTGAGAAGGTGTCTGCAATTGTGAATTGGGAACCTCCTCAGAACGTGAAGCAACTCCGCAGTTTTCTCGGTCTCACAAGCTATTGCCGAAGATTCGTTGAAAACTTTTCTAAGATCACGAAGCCTCTCTCAAATCTTCTTCAGAAGCACGTCAAGTACGTTTGGTCTCCGGAGTGTGATATTGCTTTCAACACTTTGAAAGAGAAGTTGATCACTGCTCCAGTTTTGACTCCGCCTGATGAATCCAAGCCGTACGAGGTCTTTTGTGATGCCTCTCTCCAAGGTCTCGGTGCAGTTTTAATGCAAGAGAAGAAAGTTGTTGCTTATACCTCTCGCCAGTTGAAGCCTAATGAGAAGAACTACCCCACTCATGATCTCGAGTTGGCGGCAGTTGTGCATGCTCTGTTGACTTGGAGACATCTTCTTTTGGGAAGAAAAGTGGATATTTTCACTGATCACAAGAGTCTCAAGTACATCTTCACTCAGCCTAATCTCAACCTCAGGCAAACTCGACGGGTCGAAATGATTCAAGAGTATAATCCGAGTATTGAGTATACTCCAGGCAAGGCCAATGTAATTGCTGACGCTTTGAGCAGGAAGGCTTACTGCAACAGTCTGATTATCAAGCCTTATCAACCCGAGCTTTGTGAAGCTTTTCGCAAGCTTAATCTGCAAGTTGTTCCTCAAGGTTTCCTCGCCAACCTTCAAGTCTCTCCTACCTTAGAAGACCAGATTCGCCAAGCCCAGCTTCTTGATGCTATGGTGAAAAAGGTGAAGATTGGGATTGCCAAGAGTCAGTCCAAGTACAAGTGCTACCGCCTTGATGACAAGGACACTCTCTTCTTCGAGGATCATATTGTTGTGCCCAAAGGTGACCTCCGTAAAGTGATCATGAACGAGGCTCACAATTCTCTCCTCTCCATTCACCCTGGGAGCACGAAGATGTATCAGGACCTCAAGCAAGCTTATTGGTGGACTCGAATGAAGCGCGAGATCGCTCAATTCGTGAATGAATGTGATGTCTGCAGAAGAGTGAAGGCAGAACACCAAAGGCCAGCAGGTCTCCTCCAACCTCTTGACATTCCAGAATGGAAGTTTGACCACATTGAAATGGACTTTGTGACTGGGTTTCCAAAGTCCAAGTGTGGCAATGATGCTATATTCGTTGTCATCGACAAACTCACCAAAGTGGCTCATTTCCTGCCTATCAAAGAGTCGATCACTGCAGCTCAATTGGCGGAACTCTATACCTCTCGCATTGTCTCTCTGCACGGTATTCCTCAAGTGATATCTTCAGACCGTGGCAGCATCTTTACCTCCAAGTTTTGGGATTCTTTTCAGAAGGCCATGGGCACTAACATCCGCTTCAGCACTGCTTTCCATCCTCAAACAAGCGGTCAAGTCGAGCGTGTCAACCAGATTCTTAAAGATATGCTCAGGGCTTGTGTGATCTCCTTCGGCATGAAGTGGGAGGATTCTCTCCCTTATGCTGAATTCTCATACAACAACAGTTTTCAAGCAAGTTCGGGCAAGGCCCCTTTTGAAATTCTGTATGGCAGGAAGTGCCATATCCCTCTCTACTGGTCTAAAACTGGTGAACGTCAGCTTTTTGGTAATGACTTAATCACAGAAGCAGAAGAAATGTGCAAAGTCATTCGAGATAACCTCAAAGTAGCCAAATCCCGCCAGAAGAGCTACTATGATAGTAAGCACCGTGATTTGGCTTTCGAGATCAGAGATCATGTTTACCTCCGTGTCTCTCCTATGAAAGGTACTCGTCGCTTCGGTATCAAAGGGAAGCTTGCCCCTAGATACGTGGGACCTTTCAAGATTGTCAGCAAGAGAGGCGACCTCGCCTATCAACTCGAGCTTCCTTCAAACTTTGCAAATGTTCATGATGTGTTCCATGTCTCTCAGCTTCGAAAGTGCTTCAAGACTCCTGACCGCACCATCAACTTCGAGGATATTGAGCTCCAAGAAGATCTCTCATATCGTGAGCACCCAGTTGCTATTCTTGAAGAGACTGAACGCAAGACTCGCAACAAGTCAATCAAATTCCTCAAAGTCAAGTGGTCGCACCATTCCGACCGTGAAGCTACCTGGGAACACGAGGATCACCTCCGTTCTGAGTACCCGGCGTTCTTTTAGTCCTAGATCTTGGGATGAGATCCTTTCGTAGTGGTGGACTGTTGTAACACCCCGGATATAACTTTCCCAATTTGTACTCCAACTCTTGCCGTTTCCAGCGTTAACTTATATTTATTTCTCGGGTTCGGGTCTTTGTCTCCGTGTGTTGTTTTCATTGTCATGCATCTCATATCATGTCATCATGTGCATTTCATTAACATACGTGTTCATCTCATGCATTCGAGCTTTTTCCCCGTTGTCCGTTTTGCGTTCTGGCGCTTCGTTCTCCTCCGGTGGTCATTTCTAGCTTTCTTTCATGTGTGGGGAATAAACATTTCCGGATTGGACCGAGACTTGTCATGCGGCCTTGGTTTACTACCGGTAGACCGCCTGTCAAGTTTCGTGTCATTTGGACTTCGTTTGATACTCCAACGGTTAACCGAGGGACCGAAAAGGCCTCGTGTGTGTTGCAGCCCAACACCCCTCCAATTTGGCCCAAACCCACCAAACTCTGCTCCATCTCCTAGAGCGTTCGATCACTATCGCGTGGCCAAAAACCGCACCTCGTTTGGACTCTCCTAGCTCCACTTATGCCTATAAATAGCCCCCTCATTTTCGGATCTCTCTCCTCTTCCCGAAACCCTAAAAGGAAAAAAAATCAGATCTCCAGCCGCCGGACATGTCCGGGGCCTAGCCGGACACGCCCCCTCGCCTATCCACCGCCGCCACGTGGCAGCGCCGCCTACCACCGCCGCCGGGCCCGAAGGCCCATCTCCGGCCCCCGCGTGAGCCGCCACCGGGCCAGACCCGCGCGCCGTCGCCCCGCCTCTTCTCCTCCGACGCCGGCTGCCGCCCCGCCGCCGCTCGCCGCCGCCTCGCCCGGCTTCCTCCGCCGCCTCGCCGGCGAGCGCCGCCCGCGCCGCCTTGGCCTCGGCCGCCCCGCGCGCCACCGCGACACCCCTCGCCGCCACCCGGCCGGCGCCGCCTCTCCGCCGCCCGGCCCCCTCTCCTCCGGCCTCCTCGCTGCTCCGGCGAGCTCCCTCCTACTCCGGCCACCGCGGCCATTGCCGGCCGTCGAACCTCGGGACGCGTGCCTGCTACAGTAAACATCTCAGATCTGAGATCTGAAAACCCTAGGGTTGACTTTTTCCCCTCTCCCTCTAATTTTTGTGCAATTTTGACCTGCCGTAACTTCGCATCCGTAGCTTCGTTTTGGACATATAGTATATCAAAATGTTCGTGTCGATGAGTACATCATTTCATTCCATTGCATCATTTTCATTTGAGTTCATCTTGATGCCCGAAATGCTGTTAGAAGGAGGCTTCGTGAGTTAATTGTTAGATCTGCTAGTTCATCTTAGACTTTTGTCATTTTTGCCATGATTATTGTGTGCATGCTATGCCTCTGAGTCCTTCTTATGTTTTGTTAAGGATTTTGTCTTCTTTCCATAGGTGCAACCCATGCATTTTTAGGATGTGTGTGGTGACTTGTGCAAGCTTGCAAAGTGAGGCACCCGGTAAATCTGTTTTCAGGGACATAGTAGTTTTCACCAAGTCTGGGATTATTTAGTTCATGATGCCATATGTTCAGCTTGTTTCCTAGTGATCCGTGCCTCTTTTGAGGATGATAGGTAAAGGAGTTTTGTTAAGCTTGTTATGCTCTATCCATCCATGTCTTTGTTTGAAATTATGGGGCACCCTAGCTTGAGTCAATCGAGCTCTACTTTTGCTTCATGGTGAATCTGGGCAGATCGTCAACTCGTTTGCGATTTTGCCGATGCTATTGTAGTTGATCCGTGCATGCTATGCCATTGTTCTTGCCATGTCTAGCTAGAATTTTGTGCCTTCTTAATGGATGTATGCTTGCCTTGCCATGACTTGCACCGTAGTGAGTGCATCGAGCTCGTTTACATGCCTTTGTGAGTTATATTTCAGCATGTCTCAGTTTTCACTAAGTCTGAAAACTGATTGTGTTTTAGCTATGTTCGTGGGCTTGTTAGTATATTTTGTGAACCCTTTTGGCCCCAGGTCACTTTGGGTCTTTTGTTAAGCTTGTTGAGTAGCTCCATGCCATATTCTTACTTGTCTTAATCAGGTCATGTATCATGTTGTTTTGCTGCTCCGAAGAGGGCTTCGTGATCTGAAATTTCAGACAACTGTTAATTTCACAAAGTCTGGAATCTGTTTTGCATTTGCGTTTTTGACATGCTTGTTTGAACCTCATAATGGATGAATTGGCCGTAGCTCAGTGCTAGTCTTTTGTTAAGCATCGTGTGTGCATCCCTGCCATGTATTTTGTTGTCATGTTTGGTGGCTGTAGCATGTTCATTGCATTGCACTTAGATGCCTACTTGCTGTAAATCGCAGACCGGTATCATTTTTGAAACGCTTGCCATTTCCAAACCGTAACTCCGATTCCGGCGTTCTTTATATCGTTTTCAAGCGATTTCATCCCATCTTTCTAGTGGCACCCTTGGAATTCCAAGTTGAGGCCAGGTTCATGCATTTCCTGTCATGTCTTGCATTTTGCATCCCACATCGCATCCGGCATAGCATATCATCTTTGCGTCGTGTTGATTGAGTTTGCACGTGGTTGATTGTATCCTTGTTGCTTGTTTGTCTTGTTTGGGTAGAGCCGGGAGACGAGTTCGCTACCGAGGAGCCCGTTGAGTTTGCTTGTGAGGATCCAGTCAACTCTGACAACTGTGCAGGCAAGATGATCATACCCTCGAAATCACTACTATCTTTGCTATGCTAGTTTGCTCGCTCTTTTGCTTGCCAATGCTACGATGCCTAACTTTTGCTTGTCAGCCTCCCAATTGCCATGTTGAAACTCTAACCCACCATGTCCTAGCAAACCGTTGTTTGGCTATGTTACCGCTTTGCTCAGCCCCTCTTATAGCGTTGCTAGTTGCAGGTGAAGATTGGAGCCGTTCCTTGTTGGGACATTTATTTACTTGTAGGGATATCACTATATTGCTATATTATCTTAATGCATCTATATACTTGGTGAAGGGTGGAAGGCTCGGCCTCTCGCCTAGTGTTTTGTTCCACTCTTGCCGCCCTAGTTTCCGTCATATCGGTGTTATGTTCCCGGATTTTGCGTTCCTTACGCGGTTGGGTTATAATGGGAACCCCTTGATAGTTCGCCTTGATTAAAGCTTTTCCAGCAATGCCCAACCTTGGTTTTACTATTCGCCACCTAGCCTCTTTTTCCCTTGGGTTACCGGAGCCCAAGGGTCATCTTATTTTAACCCCCCGGGCCAGTGCTCCCTCTGAGTGTTGGTCTGAACCGGGCAGCCTGCGGGGCCACCTCGGGGAAACTTGAGGGTTGGTTTTACTCGTAGCTTGACCTATCTGAGTGTGCCCTGAGAACAAGATATGTGCAGCTCCTATCAGGATTTGTCGGCACATTCGGGCGGTGTTGCTGGTCTTGTTTTAACCTGTCGAAGTGTCTTGAGTTACTGAGATATCGAGTCTGATCGGAACGTCTTGGGAGGAGGTCTATTCCTTCCTTGACCGTGAGAGCTTGTCATGGGCTAAGTTGGGACTCCCCTGCAGGGATTGAACTTTCGAAAGCCGTGCCCGCGGTTATGGGCAGATGGGAATTTGTTAATGTCCGGTTGTAGATAACTTGAACCTTAAATAATTAAAATGAATCAACTAAGTGTGTTACCGTGATGGCCTCTTCTCGGCGGAGTCCGGGAAGTGGACACGGTGTTGGAGTTAAGCTTGCGCAGGTTGTTCTTCTAGATTCTCGCTCATGCTTTGCCTCCTCTTCTCGCTCTCTTTTGTGAATAAGTTAGCCACCATACTTGCTAGTCGCTTGCTGCAGCTCCACTCATATTTTACCTTGCCATACCTATAAGCTCAAATAGTCTTGATCGCGAGGGTGCGAGATTGCTGAGTCCCTGTGGCTCACAGATTACTATTACACCAGATGCAGGGCCTGATGATTCCGCTCCAGGAGACGCGTATGAGCTCAAGTGGGAGTTCGACGAAGACTCTCAACGATACTATGTTTCCTTTCTCGACGATCAGTAGTGGTGCCCAGTTGGGGGTGATTGGGACCGTGTCGCATGTTGGGTTCTCTTTTATTTTGGCGCCGTAGTCGGGCCTTGAGTGTATGGATGATGTAATGTTATTTATGTACTTTATTGACGTGGCGAGTGTAAGCCAACTATGTTATCTCCCCTTTTATTATTACATTACATGGGATGTTTGTAAAGATTGCCTAACTTGCGACATATGCCTTCAATGCGATTATGTCTCTAAGTCGTGCCTCGACACGTGGGAGCTATAGTCGCATCGAGGGTGTTACAGATGAAGTGGGGAAGAGGAAAACGAGAGGCAAATGGCAAATAATGTAATGCGGGAGATAGGGATTGTGATGGGTACTTGGTATATTGACTTTTGCGTAGACTCCCCGGCAATGGCACCAGAAATCCTTCTTGCTACCTCTTGAGCACTGCGTTGATTTTTCCCCGAAGAGGAAGGGATGATGCAGCAAAGTAGCGTAAGTATTTCCCTCAGTTTTTGAGAACCAAGGTATCAATCAAGTAGGAGGCTACGCGCAAGTCCCTCATACCTGCACAAAACAAATAAATCCTCGCAACCAACGCGATAAGGGCTTGTCAATCCCTACACGGCCACTTACGAGAGTGAGATCTGGTAGATATGATAAGATAATATTTTTGGTATTTTTATGATAAAGATGCAAAGTAAAATAAAAGCAAAGGAAATAACTAGTATTGGAAGATTAATATGATGAAGATAGACCCGGGGGCCATAGGTTTCACTAGTGGCTTCTCTCGAGAGCATAAGTATTCTACGGTGGGTGAACGAATTACTGTTGAGAAATTGACAGAATTGAGCATAGTTATGAGAATATCTAGGCATGATCATGTATATAGGCATCACGTCCGAGACAAGTAGACCGACTCCTGCTTGCATCTACTACTATTACTCCACTCATCGACCGCTATCCAGCATGCATCTAGAGTATTAAGTTAATGAAAACAGAGTAACACCTTAAGCAAGATGACATGATGTAGAGGGATAAACTCATGCAATATGATGAAAACCCCATCTTGTTATCCTCGATGGCAACAATACAATACGTGCCTTGCTGCCCCTACTATCACTGGGAAAGGACACCGCAAGATTGAACCCAAAGCTAAGCACTTCTCCCATTGCAAGAAAGATCAATCTAGTAGGCCAAACCAAACTGATAATTCGAAGAGACTTGCAAAGATCACCAATCATACATAAAAGAATTCAGAGAAGTTTCAAATATTGTTCATAGATAGACTTGATCATAAACCCACAATTCATCGGTCTCAACAAACACACCGCAAAAAGAAGATTACATCGAATAGATCTCCACAAGAGAGGGGCAGAACATTGTATTGAGATCCAAAAAGAGAGAAGAAGCCATCTAGCTAATAACTATGGACCCGTAGGTCTGAGGTGAACTACTCACACTTCATCGGAGGGGCTATGGTGATGATGTAGAAGCCCTCCGTGATGGATACCCCCTCCGGCGGAGCTTCGGAACAGGCCAAGATGGGATCTCGTGGATACAGAAAGTTGTGGCGGTGGAATTAGGGTTTTGGCTCCGTATCTGATCGTTTGGGGGTACGTAGGTATATATAGGAGGAAGGAGTACATCGATGGAGCAACAGGGGGCCAACGAGGGTGGAGGGCGCGCCTGGGGGGTAGGCGCGCCCCCTACCTCGTAGCCTCCTCCCTTGTTTCTTGACATGGGGTCCAAGTCTCCTGGATCATGTTCGGTGAGAAAATCACGTTCCCGAAAGTTTCATTCCGTTTGGACTCCGTTTGATATTCCTTTTCTTCGAAACCCTAAAATAGGCAAAAAAAATAGCAATTCTGGGCTGGGTCTCCGGTTAATAGGTTAGTCCCAAAAATAATATAAAAGTGGATAATAAAGCCCAATAATGTCCAAAACAGTAGATAATATAGCATGGAGCAATCAAAAATTATAGATACGTTGGAGACGTATCAGTAGGCGCCCCCCACCCTCGTGGGCCCCTCGTAGCTCCACCGACCTACTTCCTTCGCCTATATATATACTCTTATACCCTAAAAACATCCAGGAGAGCCACGGAACCACTTTTCCACCGCCGCAACCTTCTGTACCCGTGAGATCCCATCTTGGGGCCTTTTCCGGCGATCTGCCGGAGGGGGATTCGATCACGGAGGGCTTCTACATCAACACCATAGCCTCTTCAATCATGTGTGAATAGTTTACCATAGACCTTCGGGTCCATAGTTATTAGCTAGATGGCTTCTTCTCTCTCTTTGGTTCTCAATACAAAGTTCTCCTCGATGTTCTTGGAGATCTATTCGATATAATACTTTTTGTGGTGTGTTTGCCGAGATCCGATGAATTGTGGGTTTATGATCAAGATTATCTATGAACAATATTTGATTCTTCTCTGAATTCTTATATGCATGATTTGATATCTTTCCAAGTCTCTTGGAATTATCGGTTTAGTTTGGCCTACTAGATTGATCTTTCTTGCAATGGGAGAAGTGCTTAGCTTTGGGTTTAATCTAGCGGTGCTTGATCCCAGTGATAGAAAGGGAACCGACACATATTGTATTGTTGCCGTCGAGGATAAAAAGATGGGGTTTATATCATATTGCTTGAGTTTATCCCTCTACATAATGTCATCTTGCCTAATGCGTTACTTTGTTCTTATGAACTTAATACTCCAGGTGCATGCTGGATACCGGTCGATGTGTGGAGTAATAGTAGTAGATACATAATCGTTTCGGTCTACTTGACACGGACGTGATGCCTATGTTCATGATCATGTCTAGATATTCTCATAACTATGTGCTTTTCTATCAATTGTTCGGCAGTAATTTGTTCACCCACCGTAATATATGCTATCTTGAGAGAAGCCAGTAGTGAAACCTATGGCCCCCGGGTCTACTTTACATCATATAAGTTTACGATCTATATATAATTCTAGTTTACTTTTTATTTTGCAATCTTTACTTTTCAATCTATACACAAAAATACCAAAAGTATTTATCTTATTATCTTTATCAGATCTCACTTTTGCAAGTGGCCGTGAAGGGACTGACAACCCCTTTATCGCGTTGGTTGCAAGGTTCTTGATTGTTTGTGCAAGTGCTAGGCGATTTGCGTGTAGTCTCCTATTGGATCGATACCTTGGTTCTCAAAAACTGAGGGAAATACTTACGCTACTTTGCTGCATCACCCTTTCCTCTTCAAGGGAAAACCAACACATGCTCAAGAGGTAGCAAGAAGGATTTCTGGCGCCGTTGCCGGGGAGATCTACGCTCAAGTAAAGACATACCAAGTGTTGGAAATATGCCCTAGAGGCAATAATAAAAGCATTATTATTATATTTCCTTGTTCATGATAATTGTCTTTATTCATGCTATAATTGTGTTATCCGGAAATCGTAATACATGTGTGAATAAGAGACACCAACATGTCCCTAGTAAGCCTCTAGTTGACTAGCTCGTTGGTCAATAGATAGTCATGGTTTCCTGACTATGGACATTGGATGTCATTGATAACAAGATCACATCATTAGGAGAATGATGTGATGGACAAGACCCAATCCTAAACATAGCACAAGATCGTATAGTTCGTTTGCTAGAGTTTTCCAATGTCAAGTATCCTTTCCTTAGACCATGAGATCGTGTAACTCCCGGATACCGTAGGAGTGCTTTGGGTGTACCAAACGTCACAACGTAACTGGGTGACTATAAAGGTATACTACGGGTATCTCCGAAAGTGTCTATTGGGTTGACACGGATCAAGACTGGGATTTGTCACTCCGTATGACGGAGAGGTATCACTGGGCCCACTCGGTAATGCATCATCATAATGAGCTCAAAGTGACCAAGTGTCTGGTCACGGGATCATGCACTACGGTACGAGTAAAGTGACTTGCCGGTAACGAGATTGAACGAGGTATTGGGATACCAACGATCAGATCTCGGGCAAGTAACATACCGATTGACAAAGGGAATTGTATACGGGGTTACTTGAATCCTCGACATCGTGGTTCATCCGATGAGATCATCGAGGAGCATGTGGGAGCCAACATGGGTATCCAGATCCCGCTGTTGGTTATTGACCGGAGAGCAATCTCGGTCATGTCTACATGTCTCCCGAACCCGTAGGGTCTACACACTTAAGGTTCGGTGACGCTAGGGTTATAGGGATATGTATATGCAGTAACCCGAATGTTGTTCGGAGTCCCTAATGAGATCCCGGACGTCACGAGGAGTTCCGAAATGGTCCGGAGGTAAAGAATTATATATAGGAAGTGCTATTTCGGCCATCGGGACAAGTTTCGGGGTCACCAGTATTGTACCGGGACCACCAGAAGGGTCCCGGGGGTCCACCGGGTGGGGCCACCTGTCCCGGGGGGCCACATGGGCTGTAGGGGGTGCGCCTTGGCCTACATGGGCCAAGGGCACCAGCCCCAAGAGGCCCATGCGCCTAGGGTTTCAAGGAGGGAAGAGTCCCAAAGGGGGAAGGCACCCCTAGGTGCCTTGGGGAGGAGGGATTCCTCCCCTTGGCCGCACCCCCCTAGGAGATTAGATCTCCTAGGGCCGGCGCCCCCCCTGGCCCTCCTATATATAGTGGGGAGATGGAGGACTTCTTACCTTGATCTTTGGTGCCTCCCTCTCCCTCTCCAACACCTCCTCCTCCTCCATAGTGCTTGGCGAAGCCCTGCCGGAGTACTGCAGCTCCATCAACACCACGCCGTCGTGCTGCTACTGGAGCCATCTCCCTCAACCTCTCCTTCCCCCTTGCTGGATCAAGAAGAAGGAGACGTTATGCTGACCGTACGTGTGTTGAACGTGGAGGTGCCGTCCGTTCGGCGCTAGGATCTCCGGTGATTTGGATCACGTCGAGTACGCCTTCTCATCTCCGTTCTTTGAATGCTTCCGCGCGTGATCTACAAAGGCATGTAGATGCAATCCAATCACTCGTTGCTAGATGAACTCCTAGATGGATCTTGGTGAAACTGTAGGAAATTTTTTGTTTTCTGTAACGTTCCCCAACACCAAGTACCCATCACAAACTCTTATCCCTCGCATTACATTATTTGCCATTCGCCTCTCATTTTCCTCTCCCCCCACTTCACCTTTGCTGTTTTATTCGCCCTTTTTCCGTCCGCTATTTTTTCGCTTGCTTCTTTTGTGCTTGTGTGTTGGATTGATTGTTTGTCACAATGGCTCAAGATAATGCTAAATTATGTGACTTTTCCAATACCAACAACAATGATTTTATTAGCACTCCGATTGCTCCTATTACCGATGATGAATCATGTGAAGTTAATGCTGCTTTGTTGAATCTTGTCATGAAAGATCAATTTTCTGGCCTTCCTAGTGAAGATGCCGCTACCCATCTAAACAACTTTGTTGATTTGTGCGATATGCAAAAGAAGAAAGATGTGGATAATGATATTGTTAAATTGAAGCTATTTTTCGTCTTCGCTTAGAGATCGTGCTAAGACTTGGTTCTCTTCTTTGCCTAAAAATAGTATTGATTCATGGAATAAGTACAAAGATGCTTTTATCTCTAAGTATTTTCCTCCCGCTAAGATCATCTCTCTTAGAAATGATATTATGAATTTTAAGCAACTTGAGCATGAGCATGTTGCACAAGCTTGGGAGAGGATGAAATTAATGATACGTAATTGTCCTACACATGGTTTGAATTTATGGATGATTATACAAAAAAATTATGCCGGATTGAATTTTGCTTCTAGAAATCTTTTAGATTCGACTGCGGGAAGCACTTTTATGGAAATCACTTTAGGAGAAGCTACTAAACTCCTAGATAATATTATGGTTAATTATTCTCAATGGCATAGTGAAAGATCCACTAGTAAAAAGGTTCATGCGATAGAAGAGATTAATGTTTTGAGTGGAAAGATGGATGAACTTATGAAATTGTTTGCTAATAAGAGTGTTTCTTCTGATCCTAATGATACGCCTTTGTCCACTTTGATTGAGAATAATAATGAATCCTTGGATGTGAATTTTGTTGGTAGGAACAACTTTGGTAATAACGCGTATAGAGGAAACTTTAATTCTAGGCTGTTCCCTAGTAACTAGATCATCGATGGCGCGCGTTGCTGCGCCCATCTTTTTATAATGTTGATTGTTAAGGCTTGATGCAATTATCTGCAGCCTAGCCTATCTGTAAGTTAAAATAGTAGTAGTCCTACCAATCGTATATAATAAGGTGTTTGATGTCTATTTTTTCTGAAGAGATACTCTTGCTAAAGAAAACAACTTAGCACTTTGTTTGTGTATTTATTTATAAAATACAAAGCTGCTCAAGTCATGGGTAGCTAGTAGGTACAACAAACTTCGGCTACGGATCAGTAGATGAGAGAGAGAGAGAGAGAGAGAGAGAGATGGAATAACATACCATGTGAATCTGCATGTTTAAGATTTTTTTCTTCTCACCATTCTTGATCTGACAAGCATGGTCAGCAAACTAATGCCATAAATTTCCTGTAGATGGTCAAATAAAAGTATAATAAGTAAACGTGAAGGGCCTATGTAGGAAAAAAAGTAATCTCATCGATGAAAATATAGTGGTGAAATAGAAAGCATCAGTCAGATGGATCATAATACACTGCTTGTAAGTGGTAACATTTGAATGGGGTCAAAATGGAATTAAGCTTTTCTTTCATACAGTGAAAGTAAAAAAAGTAGGTCTCACATTGGTAGATCCCAAGACATGTTTGAAGACAGTGAGAGTGGAACATATTGGTTCCTGTGTATCCAATAACCCAACACAGGTTCTAAAAGGTAGATACCTCGAGCAACCCCTGAACCATCAGAGGAACCAGATGCTGAATAAATGCAATCTGGAGATCATGTTACAGCTGTTAAAAAGATGCCCACTTTTCACATCATAATTGGAACGAACTTGATTCAACCTACAAATATATTCAGATAAAAAAACTAAATTTCAGTGTACAAACACGTAAGTTCTATTAGACTGAAAAAATCAACAAAAGCATAAGCCAAAATTCTATTTCGGTGATATTCCATAACTCTAAACCTAGTAATCAACCAATAGCAGAAGGTACATATGCTCATTCTTAGCCACAACTGAGTAATAGAACACTAAGTGATCTATAAACGCTCTTATATTTCTTTGTAGAACATTCACTTGAGTAGTAAACATCAGAGCTTATCAAACTCAAAATATTGTTTCTGAACAATTGCTATCAACGAGCTTAGATAGGTGGTACTCTATGGAGACACCTCATAGAAATGTCTTGGACTAAGTTTAGAGAATTTATTAGAACATGCCATAAGCCCATAAAGACATACAATTTATGTGACGGATGATTACGAATTTTGGGCGACCACGGACTAATTACATTGGAACTGCACATGAACAAATCACCATACTGAAGAGCTTTAATACAATATGATATAATCATAATATTTAGATAAGAAATTAGTTAGAGAGGATCTGAACTCTACCAAGCCAATAAGAACATTGACTTCGAACCCAAGTTCATAAGAAATTGGTTGGGAGGAGTTCTAGTACAGGTAGCCTGAAGATTTATTGTCCCTTCCAACGTGTTCGAGTCCAGCATGGAACAGATCGCTGCAGTGGTATTATGAAGAGATCGCTGCAGATATACCCATCAGCGAGCGGAGAAGGTGGAGCAATAGTGGGAGTGGAGGCGACGTGTTGCACTCCCATCGTGGTAAGGTGGGTGGCGGGGTGGTGTTCTGTCCTCCTCCTCTGTGTCCTACTCCTAGTGACTCTTGATGAACCAATATTAGCCCAATTTAAACCACCATGCATAGGACAATTAGGTGCAAAAACAAGTCAATTGTGTTTATTTCCTTAATAAGCAGAGCTTGAACAACAATGAAACATGCACCTGATCACTGCAATAGAAAACATCAGGGCATTAGTTCTCGTTTTATTCATGAGAATTATTTCAATGCACCCAAAATAAAATTTCATGAGAGAGCTATTAGCCGTACCGGCCGCTGTAGAAGTTACAGAAATCACTCGATGTGGATGATTTGAGACGGCCATCAGTCCGTTTCAAAATTGTAGGTGCAGAAATCAGTCGCTGTGCATGATTCAAAACAACTATTAGTCAGTTTCGAAACTGTAGGTGAGTATTTATAATCCTCCATGGTAATTCAATTATCTCAGCTTGTTGTATATCTTAACAAAGAATTGAACTTCTAGTACAATTTTGTACATCGCGATGGAGAAAGAAGAAAAAAATTAAACCATTATAGCAAAGAAAGAAAGCAGAACAGACACAACCAGAGCTCTTCACCTTTCTCCTCAAGTGGGTTTTCTAGGTGGAAGGCCCACGGGTGGTCGGATTATCAGGAAGCGGCAGGGGGCACACCATCTCCTCTTCATCCGTGGATCCTCGCCCTGACCCTTGTAACCACGCGCCCAACAAGATAAACGGAAAAGGGCGAATTACAAAGGGCTTCGGGGATCAGAGATAAAGGAAGGTGAAGAGCTTGCATTCACCTCATGTAAACCTGACTCTGTATCCTATCAGTCAGGCACAGCCATACCCGCCGAAGGAAGAGCCCTTGTGTCCACCGGGAGGAGATTCCGCGACCATGTTGATGCGGTGTCGGCACGACATTGAGAGACTCCACGCAGCATCCCGGGCGAGCATCGGGCACCCACATCATGTGCGTCCGCTGGATTCCTCGTGCTGGATCTCCTCGTGGAAGACGGGAAGACGGCGCGTCGCCCGTAGCCCGATCTGTTCCTCTCTCGAGCGCCACAGGTAAGAGAAGGGAGGGCAGCTAGTACTGGGCAGTATGTGCTTGGTCGTGTAAATGGGCTATCCGGCCCAGTGTATGAGATTGCTCGGTTTTTTCTTCTGGAGTAGCAGCCCCTTAGGACAGCGCATCCAGCGGCCAGAAACGTCTACATCATAAAAACGGACGGCTGAAAATACAAATCACTGAGAAGGCTCGCTTCAGGTGCGGTTATACTGTCCTAAATTCCTTTAATAATTATGGTAATTCCTACAACAACTCTTATGGAAATTTTAATAAGATTCCCTCTGATTTTGAGACTAGTGTTAAAGAATTTATGAATTCGCAAAAGAATTTCAATGCTTTGCTTGAAGAAAAACTGCCTAAGATTGATGAGTTGGCTAGGAACGTGGATAGAATTTCTCTTGATGATGATTCTTTGAAATTTAGATTTATTCCACCTAAGCATGGTATCAATGAGTCTCTCAAAGCCATGAGAATTTTCATTGATGAGTGCAAAAAAAGAACCGCTAGGATGCGTGCTAAAAAAGATTGCTTTGTGAAAGCCTGTTCTTCTAGTTTTCATGATAATAGTGATGAAGATCTAAAAGTGATTGATGTGTCTCCTATTAAATCTTTGTTTTCCAATATGAATCTTGATAAATATGGGACTGGAGATGAGTCAACTTTATTTAAAAGGCGTCCCAGTGATTCGAAGTTTTTAGATTTTGATGCAAAAATTGGTAAAAGTGGAATTGATGAGGTCAAAACTTTACATAGCAATGAACCCACTATTTTGGATTTCAAGGAATTTAATTATGATAATTGCTCTTTGATAGATTGTATTTCCTTGTTCCAATCCGTGTTAAATTCTCGTCATGCTTATGATCAAAACAAAGCTTTTACTAAGCATATCGTTGATGCTTTAATGCAATCTTATGAAGAAAAACTTGAATTAGAAGTTTCTAACCCTATAAAACTTTATGATGAGTGGGAACCTACTATTAAAATTAAGATTAAAGATCATGAATGCTATGCCTTATGTGATTTGAGTGTTAGTGTTTCCACGATTCCAAAAACTTTGTGTGATGTGTTAGGTTTCCGTGAATTTGATGATTGTTCTTTAAATCTGCATCTTGCGAATTCCGCCATTAAGAAACCTATGTGAAGGATTAATGATGTTCTTATTGTTGCAAATAGGAAATATGTGCCCATAGATTTCATCGTTCTTGATATAGATTGCAATCCTACTTGTCCTATTATTCTTGGTAGACCTTTCGTTAGAACGATTTGTGCAATTATTGACATGAAAGAAGGAAATATTAGATTCCAATTTCCGTTAAGGAATGGCATGGAACACTTTCCCAGAAAGAAAAATTAAATTGCCTTATGAATCAATTATGAGAGCCATTTATGGATTGCATACCAAAGATAACAATACCTAGATTTATTCTAGTTTTTATGCCTAGTTAGGGGCGTTAAACGATAGCGCTTGTTGGCAGGCAACCCAATTTTGTTTTTGCTCCTTGCTTTTTGTTCCTGTTTAGTAAAAAATGAATCATCTATCCTCTGTTATGATTGTGTTTTTTATATTTTAATTAGTGTTTGTGCCAAGTAAAGCCTTTAGGATCTTCTTGGGTGATTATTATTTGATCTTGCTGAAAAAAACAGAAAGTATGCGCTCACAAGAATAATTTTCATTTTTTACCAGAGAGCGGTAAAATACCAATTCCAACTGCAGTAGATCAATATAAAAATTATTTAAGACATCCTAATTTTTCAGAATGTTTGGAGTTACAGAAGTATTCGAAACTTCCAGATTTCTACAGACTGTTCTGTTTTTGACAGATTTTGTTTTTCGTGTGTTGTTTGCTTATTTTGATGAATCTATGGCTAGTATCGGGGGGTATGAACCATAGAGAAGTTGGAATACAGTAGGTTTAACACCAATATAAATAAAGAATAAGTTCATTACAATACCTTAAAGTGGTGGTTTGTTTTCTTATACTAACGGGGCTCATGAGATTTTCTGTTGAGTTTTGTGTTATGAAGTTTTCAAGATTTTTGGTAAAGATTTGATGGATTTTGGAACAAGGATTGGCAAGAGCCTAAGCTTGGGGATGCCCAAGGCACCCCAAGGTAAAAATCAAGGACAACCAAAAGTCAAAGCTTGGGGATGCCCCGGAACGCATCTCCTTTTTCGTCTTCGTTTATCGGTAACTTTACTTGAGGCTATATTTTTATTCACCACATGATATGTGTTTTGCTTGTAGCATCTTGTATGAATTGAATCTTTGCTTTTTAGTTTACCACAATCATCCTTGCTGTACACATCTTTTGGAGAGAGACACATGAATCGAAATTTATTAGAATACTCTATGTGCTTCACTTATATTTTTTGAGCTAGATAATTTTGCTCTAGTGCTTCACTTATACCTTTTTAGAGCACGGTGCTGGTTTTATTTTATAGAAATTATTGATCTCTTATGCTAGTAAAATGCACGGTGCTGGTTTTATTTTTTAGAGCACGCACTCTCATCCTTCCGTCATTGCGAGCCTCTTCGGTACCGTGCATTGCCCTTTCTCACCTCGAGAGTTGGTGCAAACTTCGCCGGTGCATCCAAATCCCGTGATATGATACGCTCTATCACACATAAGCCTCCTTACATCTTTCTCAAAACAGCCACCATACCTACCTGGCATTTCCATAGCCATTCTGAAATATATTGCCATGCAACTTTCACCGTTTCGTTTATTATGACATGCTCCATCATTGTCATATTGCTTTGCATGATCATGAAGTTGACATCGTATTTGTGGCAAAGCCACCATTCATAATTCTTTCATACATGTCACTCTTGATTCATTGCACATCCCGGTACACCATCAGAGGCATTCAGATAGAGTCATATTTTGTTCTAAGTATCGAGTTGTAATTCTTGAGTTATAAGTAAATAAAAGTGTGATGATTTTCATTATTAGAGCATTGTCCCATGTTAAGAAAGGATGATGGAGACTATGATTCCCCCACAAGTCGGGACGAGATTTCAAACGAAAAAAAGAGGCCATAAAAAAAGAAAAGACCCAAATAAAAAAATGAGAGAAAAAAAGAGAAGGGGCAATGTTACTATCCCTTTTCCACACTTGTGCTTCAAAATAGCACCATGATTTTCATGATAGAGAGTCTTTTTTTTGTCACTTTCATATACTAGTGGGAATTTTTCATTATAGAACTTGGCTTGCATATTCCAATGATGGGCTTCCTCAAAATGCCCTAGGTCTTCATGAGCAAGCAAGTTGGATGCACACCCACTTAATTTTTTTGTTGAGCTTTCATATATTTATAGCTCTAGTGCATCCGTTGCATGGCAATCCCTACTCCTTGCACTGACATCAAATGATGGATATCTCCATAGCCCGTTGATTAGCCGTGTTAATGTGAGACTTTCTCCTTTCTTGTCTTCTCACACAATCTCCATTATCATATTCTATTCCACCCATAGTGCTATGTCCATGGCTCGCGCTCATATATTGCGTGAAAGTTGAAAGAGTTTGAAAAGGCTAAGTATGAAACAATTGCTTGGCTTGTCATCGGGCTTGTGCATGATGGGAGTATTTTGTGTGATAAAAATGAAGCATGGTCAAACTATATGATTTTGTAGGGATAAGCTTTCTTTGGCTATGTTATTCTGATAAGACATAATTGCTTGGTTAGCATGCTTGAAGTATTATTATTTTTATGTCAATATTAAACTTTTGTGTAGAATCTTTTGGATCTAAACATTCATGCCGCAATAAAGAGAATTATATTGAAAATTATGTTAGGTAGCATTCCACATCAAAAATTCTGTTTTATCATTTACCTACTCGAGGACGAGCAGGAACTAAGCTTGGGAATGCTGATACGTCTCCAACGTATCCATAATTTTTTATTGTTCCATACTATTATATTATCTGTTTTGGATATTTAATGAGCTTTAATATACTCTTTTATATTATTTTTGGGACTAACCTATTAACCGAAGGCCCAGTGCAAAATGCTATTTTTTTGCCTATTTCAGTGTTCCACAGAAAATGGATATCAAACGGGATCCAAACGGAACGAAACCTTCGGAAGGATCTTTCTTGGAACAAACACACTCTAGGAGATTTGGAGTAGAAGTCAGAGATGCAACGAGGCGGCCACAAGGCAGGAGGGCGTGCCCAGGTGGTAGGCGCCCCCACCCTCATGGACCCCTCGTAGCTCCACCAACCTACTTCTTTCGCCTATATATACTCTTATACAACAAAAACATCCAGGAGAGCCACGAAACCACTTTCCCACCGCCGCAACCTTCTGTACCCATGAGATCTCATCTTGGGGCCTTTTCCGGCGATCTTCCAGAGAGGGATTCGATCACGGAGGGATTCTACATCAACACCATAGCCTCTCCGATGATGTGTGATTAGTTTACCACAGACCTTCGGGTCCATAGTTATTAGCTAGATGACTTCTTCTCTCTCTTTGGTTCTCAATACAAAGTTCTCCTCGATGTTTTTGGAGATCTATTCGATGTAATACTTTTTGCGGTGTGTTTGCCGAGATCCGATGAATTGTGGGTTTGTGATCAAGATTATCTATAAACAATATTTGATTCTTCTCCGAATTCTTATATGCATGATTTGATATTTTTGCAAGTCTCTTTGAATTATTGGTTTAGTTTGGCCTACTAGATTGATCTTTCTTGCAATGAGAGAAGTGCTTAGCTTTGGGTTCAATCTTGCGGTGCTCGATCCCAGTAACAGAAAGGGAACTGACACATATTGTATTGTTGCCATCGAGGATAAAAAGATGGGGTTTATATCATATTGCTTGAGTTTATTCCTCTACATTATGTCATCTTGCCTAATGCGTTACTCTGTTCTTATGAACTTAATACTCTAGATGCATGCTGGATAGCGGTCGATGTGTGGAGTAATAGTAGTAGATGCATAATCGTTTTGATCTATTTGACACAGACGTGATGCCTATGTTCATGATCATGCCTAGATTCTCATAACTATGCGTTTTTCTATCAATTGCTCGGCAGTAATTTGTTCACCCATCGTAATATATGCTATCTTGAGAGAAGCCACTAGTGAAACCTATGGCCCCTGGGTCTACTTTATATCGTATAAGTTTTCGATCTATAATTCTAGTTTACTATTTTTTTGCAATCTTTACTTTTCAATCTATACAACAAAAATACTAAAAATATTTATCTTATTATCTTTATCGGATCTCACTTTTGCAAGTGGCTGTGAAGGGATTGACAACCCCTTTATCGTGTTGGTCGCAAGGTTCTTGATTATTTGTGTAGGTACTAGGCGATTTGCGCGTAATCTCCTACTGGATTGATACCTTGATTCTAAAAAACTGAAAGAAATACTTACGCTATTTTATTGTATCACCCTTTCCTCTTCAAGGGAAAATCAACGCATGCTCAAGAGGTAGCACGTCGTCAACAACGTCTTCTTCCCGGCGCATCACTACTTCGACACCACTACGCCCATGACTTACTCGACGCCTCCTTGCGCCCGCGGCTCCACGGCGACTTCATCGACACCGGCTACCCCGACTCGACATCGATCATGACATTTTTCGCACGGCTACCTCGACCATGGCTCCACCACCTACGCTCTCGGCTACCACGACAAACGGCACAAAGGGCTACCGCCTTGCTTGAGCAACCTCGTCGATTTCCACTCCAGCCATGACTCCGTGATGCGTCGACCGTTACGGCTGTTGGGAGGGGGGTGTCCGTAGGATTGCCTTCGGATTCTTCTCCAGTCTCACCGTCTACGTCGCTGCCGTTGTGACTGCGGGAGGATGTTGACTAACGTGATTGTATTAGGAAACATAGGTTAGACTAGGAATTATTTTGTCTTGCCTTGTACTCCAAGTAAATCATGTACTCCTATATATATGCCCACGAGGCTCAAGCAATACAACGAACAACTATTCCACCAAATCCCTCTCTCTCTTCTAACAAAGACCAACTCCAAGAAGGAGGACAAGCGGGATGCGGCGTCCATCGCCTTGATCACAACCGTGGAGGGCATGATGACCAAGGAGGACTCGAGGAAGGAGAAGCGCCGGCAAGACAAGGAAGAGCAAATGAACGCCTTCATGGAGATTCAAAGGAGGAGGCTTGAGATGGAGGCGGACAACCAAACGAGGATGCTTGAGATGGATGCGGAGAAGCAAGCCAAGATGCTAGAGATCCAGACCGCTAATGCCAAGACCAAGGCAAAAGAAGTGACTCTCGCTAGCATGATGACGGGGATGAAGATCATGAAGGTGGACCTCAACACCGTGTCACCGAGAAAGAGGCCATGGTTCGAGAAGATGCAAGCTGACATGCTCAAACTCGATGACGAGTGATCAATGGCGGCATGCGCCATCCTTTTCTGTATGCTGACAAGTGTGCTGGCATGACACGACTGAAATGGCGTGGTCGAACTCCCGACCTTTTTTCTGTGTTGGCATGTGTGCCGGCCGCTGGCAACCGCGCCAGCAAGAAGGATGTAATGACTTTTTTAAAGGCTGGCATTGTATGGCGGTCGCTAATATGGTGTCGGCATGAACTTTGAACGATGACATGACTGGTGGCATTGATCTATGGCAGCAGTTTTTTTAAATTTGTACTTGAACATGAAATAGGTCTCTTGCATTGGACGCATAGCCGACCCAAAAAGAAACAAAACGAACTCCGAGCAAGCAACCGACGAAAAACAGACGAAAAACGGACAAATTCACTATCCGTTTGGGTCGGTGTATTCGAATTGCTCTAACAATCCTAACCGTTCCAGCGTGGTGCCTTCGTTGAATAGAAAATCCCAAGTTCGACGAAGAAAAAGAAAAAAAAAGATGCGCCTGGCCTGAGCCGTTGTCGATTCCTTCTCGTCCGGCCCGCCCAAACCCAGTCAGCTCACCCAATTTTCCAGATCATACACAAGAGCCGCTGCCCATCCTCCTCCCCTAGATCTCTCCGGCCGGCAGGCAGCCATGCCGTCGCCGAATGACCCGCCCGCGGCGTTGCCCCTCACCCTCGACCTCGAGGACTTCAAGGTGCGCCCCCTTATTCGATTCGTTCTGTATCTCCCCTCCTTCCATCCAGACCTAAGCGCTGCGTGGTTTTGCAGGGGGATTTTTCCTTCGACGCGCTCTTCGGGAGCCTGGTGGATGAGCTTCTGCCGGAGTTCCACGGGGACGATGCGGCAGGGGTACCCCCGCCGCCGCCGCCCCTGCTCGGGGCCGCGCCACCCGTTTTCCCCGCGGTCGACGAGCTTCTCGGGCTCTTCAAGCATTCCTGCAAGGAACTTGTCGACTTGCGTCGTCAGGTCGGTTGCCGCCGGTCCTGGTGGTAGCAGCCTGCGTGATTGGGTGTGTGGGTGGTTGTCCGGTGATGGTATATGCTGATGCTGGTGTTTCTTTTTCTTCCTTTTGTGGATAGATTGATAAGAGGCTCCAAAATCTGAAGAAAGAGGTGGCTACACAGGACGCCAAGCATCGCAAGACACTCGGGGAGGTTAGTTAGCATGCTTGCAAGTTCTCTACGTGTTGACTATATTGTTAATGTTAGTATATTATAGGAAGATAAATGAATGAGACCATATTGGAAAAACAATGCAGATGAGAAACCAGACGAGCCATATATAGAGATTGGAAGTACAATTAACTCTGATACGGTGAAGACATAATGCAAAGTCTTACCGTTTGGAATATTATCTTTAGGCGTTCCTTGTTTCCTCTGGTTGTGCTATTCACTGGGATGAAAGTGCCACTCTAGGCTCGCAGTTAATTAGTTATATATGCCATCAATTACACATAAATGATCAAGTTGGGGGAATCTTTTGTTACCTATATAGGTTAACTTTGTTCTTTTGTTTTCATCGTCGTATGGTACATGTCAACGTATGACGATGAGTAGGTTCCCAGTTTTAAGATCTTCACCCAATCGAATCTATTCAACTGTCTGTTAGATGTCTAAGACTTTATATATTATAATTTTTTCTTACTGTGTCTCTACCCCTCTTGTCCTGTTGGACCTGTTCAGTTGCTAAGAAGGGACATTTTCCTTTAGTAATACAGTTATACCCAGGCAAAGTTTACTAGGCCATTCTGTAGAGAACCTAATGAATAATGCTGAAAAGGGCAGTCCGTGGTGCGAGAATCCAAAGAGACATAACTACAGCAGAAAAAAGTGCAAGGCATGCATTTGATGAGCTTCTATAGAAGAATGACTGTCGTGTTTAATATTTGGTGACTTCTATGCTTCCATCAAATTTTAGTTATGAAGGAAATTTCTGACTAGGGAAATACGCAGAAGAGATTTGTATCCTATTCACACATTTTTCTATTTGCATTTGGTTACCAGCATCTTAGGGTCTATCATTCTGTCAAATGCATCTCTGGAATGGGGATGCTGTTCGATTTTAGAAACTCAGCTGCATGTTTCGATACTTTACCATTTTAATGTGATCTGACTAGGCTTTTGTCAGTTAGGATCCTGGCAAATAGGATCATGTTGTCCCTTGAGAAATACTTTTTTGTAAGGTTCCCTATGAATTACTTTGCGCAATAATCTCCTTTCGAACCCTTCAGCACAAAGTGCCCAACAACAACAACAACAACAACAACAACAAAGCCTTTAGTCCCAAACAAGTTGGGGTAGGCTAGAGGTGAAACCCATAAGATCTCGCAACCAACTCATGGCTCTGGCACATGGATAGCAAGCTTCCACGCACCCCTGTCCATAGCTAGCTCTTTGTCGATACTCCAATCCTTCAGGTCTCTCTTAACGGACTCCTCCCATGTCAAAATCGGTCGACCCCGCCCTCTCTTGACATTCTCCGCACGCTTTAGCCGTCCGCTATGCACTGGAGCTTCTGGAGGCCTGCGCTGAATATGCCCAAACCATCTCAAACGATGTTGGACAAGCTTCTCCTCAATTGGTGCTACCCCAACTCTATCTCGTATATCATCATTCCGGACTCGATCCTTCCTCGTGTGGCCACACATCCATCTCAACATACGCATCTCCGCCACACCTAACTATTGAACATGTCGCCTTTTAGTCGGCCAACACTCCGCGCCATACAACATTGCGGGTCGAACCGCCGTCCTGTAGAACTTGCCTTTTAGCTTTTGTGGCACTCTCTTGTCACAGAGAATGCCAGAAGCTTGGCGCCACTTCATCCATCCGGCTTTGATTCGATGGTTCACATCTTCATCAATACCCCCATCCTCCTGCAACATTGACCCCAAATACCGAAAGGTGTCCTTCCGAGGTACCACCTGGCCATCAAGGCTAACCTCCTCCTCACAGCTAGTAGTACTGAAACCGCACATCATGTACTCGGTTTTAGTTCTACTAAGCCTAAACCCTTTCGATTCCAAGGTTTGTCTCCATAACTCTAACTTCCTATTTACCCCCATCCGACTATCGTCAACTAGCACCACATCATCCGCAAAGAGCATACACCATGGGATATCTCCTTGTATACCCCTTGTGACCTTATCCATCACCAATGCAAAAAGATAAGGGCTCAAAGCTGACCCCTGATGCAGTCCTATCTTAATCGGGAAGTCATCGGTGTCGACATCACTTGTTCGAACACTTGTCACAACATTATTGTACATGTCCTTGATGAGGGTAATGTACTTTGCTGGGACTTTGTGTTTCTCCAAGGCCCACCACATGACATTCCGCGGTATCTTATCATAGGCCTTCTCCAAGTCAATGAACACCATATGCAAGTCCTTCTTATGCTCCCTATATCTCTCTATAAGTTGTCGTACCAAGAAAATGGCTTCCATGGTCGACCTCCCAGGCATGAAACCAAACTGATTTTTGGTCACGCTTGTCATTCTTCTTAAGCGGTGCTCAATGACTCTCTCCCATAGCTTCATTGTATGGCTCATCAGCTTAATTCCACGGTAATTAGTACAACTCTGAACATCCCCCTTGTTCTTGAAGATTGGTACTAATATACTCCGTCTCCATTCTTCTGGCATCTTGTTTGCCCGAAAAATGAGGTTGAAAAGCTTGGTTAGCCATACTATCGCTACGTCCCCGAGACCTTTCCACACCTCAATGGGGATACAATCAGGGCCCATCGCCTTGCCTCCTTTCATCCTTTTTAAAGCCTCCTTCACCTCAGACTCCTGGATGCGCCGCACAAAACGCATGCTGGTCTCATCAAAGGAGTCATTCAGTTCAGTGGTAGAACTCTCATTCTCCCCATTGAACAGCTTGTCGAAGTACTCCCGCCATCTATGCTTAATCTCTTCGTCCTTCACCAAGAGTTGGCCTGCTCCGTCCTTGATGCATTTGACTTGGCCAATATCCCTCGTCTTCCTCTCCCGGATCTTAGCCATCTTATAGATGTCCCTTTCACCTTCCTTCGTGCCTAACCGTTGGTAGAGGTCCTCATATGCCCGACCCCTTGCTTCACCAACAGCTCGCTTTGCGGCCTTCTTCGCCATCTTGTACTTCTCTATGTTGTCTGCACTCCTATCCAGGTATAGGCGTCTGAAGCAATCTTTCTTCTCTTTAAGCGCCTTCTGGACATCATCATTCCACCACCAGGTATCGTTATCTTCGCTTCTCCTTCCCCTGGACACTCCAAACTCCTCCGAGGCCACCTTACGAATGCAAGTCGCCATCTTCATCCACACATTGTCCGCATCCCCTCCTTCCTCCCAAGGGCCCTCCTTAAATACCCTCTCCTTGAACACCTGAGCTACCTCCCCCTTGAGCTTCCACCACTTCGTTCTAGCGACCTTGGCACGCTTATCCCGCTGGACACGAATCCGAAAGCGGAAGTCAACAACCACCAGCTTATGCTGGGGTACAACACTCTCCCCAGGTATCACCTTACAGTCTAGGCACGCACGCCTATCTTCTCTTCTCGAGAGGATGAAATCAATCTGGCTAGAGTGTTGGCCACTACTAAAAGTCACCAGATGTGATTCTCTCTTTCTAAAGAGGGTGTTAGCTACAATCATGTTGTAGGCTAGAGCAAAGCTTAAGACATCTTCTCCTTCTTGATTCCTGATGCCATAGCCAAAGCCCCCATGCACCCCTTCAAAACCTGTGTTAGATGTACCCACGTGGCCATTGAGGTCTCCTCCTATGAAGAGCTTCTCACCAATCGGTACACTCCTAACCATGTCTTCCAAGCCTTCCCAGAACTCCCTCTTGGTGTTCTCATTGTGGCCTACTTGCGGGGCATATGCGCTGATAACATTGAGAACCAAGTCCTCAGCTACCAGCTTGACCAGGATAATCCGGTCCCCACGTCTCCTGACGTCTACCACTCCATACTTGAGGCTCTTGTTGATCAAGATGCCTACGCCATTTCTGTTTGCAGCCGTCCCCGTGTACCACAGCTTGAAGCCGGTATCCTCCACCTCCTTCGCCTTCTGTCCTCTCCATTTGGTTTCTTGGACGCAAAGGATATCAACACCTCTCCTCACTGCTGCATCAACTAGCTCCCGAAGCTTCCCTGTCAGAGACCCTACGTTCCAGCTACCTAAGCGAATCCTCCTAGGCTCGGCTAGCTTCCTTACCCTTCGCACTCGTCGAGTCAAATGCGAAGACCCTTGCTCATTTTCCACTACATTCGGGCGCCGATGTAGCGCGCCACTAAGGATGCGACGACCCGATCCTCGCTCACTTGCCACCGTATCCGGATCAAGATACGGCGCGCCACTTGGGGGGTGACGGCCCGGCCCTTGCCCATTTTCCACCACACCCGGGTTCCGATGTGGCGCGTCGCTGAGAGGGTTACGCCCCAACGAAAATCTTTTGGGTTTCATCTCCATAAGAGTGGCTGAGTTTTTACGTTGGCTCGCCAAGCCTATCACAACCCTCCTCCTTTACCCGGGCTTGGGACCGGCTATGTTGAGACAACATAGGCGGAGTTGGAACAATTTTTTTGGATTGACCATAGATGCTGTTCAGTAAAAATAAAACACCTTAGTTCAACCCTTTAGCATAAAGTGTCCAGTCGGAACAAAATCTTTGGACTGACCATAGGCGCTGTTCAGTAAATAGTACACATTAGCCGCCCGCATTCTGGTTGGGCAATCAGTGTTATAGTTCAATACCGGAACATTGTTTATAAGGCGTCCCGCCTTCGGCGCTTAGGCGGCAAGGCGCCCTGGCAGCGCCTTGAAATTATGCCTGCTTTAGGCACTTAGGCGTTGGTGCTTACCTTAGGGCGACTTAGCACCTTATAAACAATGCACCGGAGAGTCTGGCAGAAAAAAGAAAGAGCTACAAGAATCCATGTATTTGGTTTCCAAGTTGCAACTGATCACTTCTGTTTCCAGACTTGAGAAAAATTGCTCTTTTGAGAAGTTGTAAAGCTTAAATCTGGAGTTAATTTTAATTTTTTGTGGGTTCTTACATGGATATGGAATCATCAGTATGATTCCACACCAGTAATGTTCTTGTTCTGTAGTGAAGCAATCAAAGTAATTGGTGAAAATATTTTATATTTTAGCTTAATCATTGAGTGAACGCGAAGTTTGATGACTTCATTTTTTTTAGAAAAATGAGATATTCCAATTGTAACCAGATATTGCTGCCATCTTTCAACAGAAAACAAGTTTTGATTATGTGTCTTTGAATAAAAAAATACATGAAGATGGTTATTTTGTGCAAAACTTTCGTGAATTACTGCCAAATGTTGCCAGTCTTTAGTATGGCAGTCTGTTAGATGCACTTTCTATGCATGTCCAAGATCAATACGCAACTTTGTTCAATGTTGTTGTCTCATCAAATTTAAAAGAAGAGCTGGCTGTTTGATTTCTTGTCCCCTTAACTTTATGAAATATAAGTTACACCTATGCCATGGAATATTATTCTAATATTTGCAAGTTTTGCTGAACTAGTGATTCTGGTTCATTTTATATGTTCACTGTTTTATTGTTCTCCAGCTTGAGAAAGGTGTGGACGGTTTATTTGATAGCTTTGCTAGGTTGGATTCTCGAATCTCCAGTGTCGGGCAAACTGCTGCCAAAATTGGTGACCATCTACAGGTGATCATATATTATGCAGTATCTTTCTGTTATTATGTATATCCATTGACAGTAACTTTACTCTTTGGTTAGTTTTTCTGTTGCTCTCTCCAATCCTAACGTTAGAAATACTTTTCATCTCTCAGAGTGCAGAATCTCAGAGGGAAACTGCCAGTCAGACGATTGATCTCATCAAGGTATCGTAATCTAGTTTGAGGCAAATGTTGTTCTGTTTACTGGTATTGATTTCGTTAATTGAAATATGCTTCTTTTTAGTATTTGATGGAATTCAACAGCACACCTGGGGACCTTATGGAACTTTCTCCTTTATTTTCCGATGACAGCCGTGTTGCTGAGGCTGCTTCAATTGCACAGAAATTGCGTAAGCTCTCATAACTTGTTCCTTTCTTTCTAATATCAAGTGAACTACGTACAATTTTTTGTTGCACTTCACATTGTTTCGTTCATCTAGTAGCGATAGCATGTTTTTGTTGTTATGAATAGAGCTTGTTGTATTGTACAGCCCAAATGGCAACTATAACTATACAGTAGGACACTTGGGCTTCAGGTCAATTTACTAGACCTAGACCAATAGGAAACATACAATAAAAATCTAGATCATGGGAACTGTAATACACTCTTATACTATGTTCCATATCTTATCTGTACTAGGCATTTATTTGCTTGATTTGTTTTTCGTGCACAAACACCTTGGAAAGTTGACATATAGTGTGGAGCTGAATTTCAATTTGTTCCTAGCCCTTGTACATGCTTACCTTTATACTGCTCGGATCAACAATGGTCAATTACCAAAATTACCTCAGTTGCCATGTAAATATCCTCTTCTTTTCTGGTGGGCATCATTTTTATGTAGAGAAGTGGGTGCACGTGTGTGCTGGTGTTTTCTGTGTGTGTGTGTGGGTGGGTGTGTGTTGGGGGGGGGGGGTTGCTTTGGAAAAAGGCCATCACAGTTACATATGTATATCTTAGTTCATTTTTTAACTTTATGCTATTTTTCATTTTTTTATCAGCTAGACTTCACAACTATGTGTTATTTAGCAAGAGCGTCGGTTAGCAATAAATGCAAAACTATGTTGAGCTTCAGATAGTAGTTTTTCTGTTTATCTTTTGAGGTCTCTCGGCACTCATGTTTATCCTAATACAATGCACATATGCTAATGTAGGATCGTTTGCTGAGGATGATGTTGGAAGGCATGGTGTCACGTCGGCAGTAGGTTCTGCTAATGCAAGCCGTGGTTTGGAGGTTGCAGTTGCAAATCTTCAAGAATATTGCAATGGTCTGTTTTCTTCCCATAAGTTCCCTTGGCACTTCCCTTAGCTATTATTTTTTGCATCTACTTACGACTTCTTATCTTATGTTTAGAACTGGAGAATAGATTATTATCTCGGTTTGATACTGCATCACAGAGACGAGAGTTGTCTACAATGGCAGAATGTGCAAAAATTTTGTCGCAGGTTTGTACTCGATGCAAGGGACATGGCACTGTTTTTCATGCTCAGTTTGGCTGGTTCAAAGAACTCCTTTTTAGACCATTGTGATAGTGTCCACGATGTAGCACCAGTCAAGGTTAAGATAAGGATCACTGTTTTGAATTCTTGATTTGATATTTCTGCCAAGTGTATGATTATGGGAGCACCTCTGCACCTTTTTGGCCTGTTCAGCGTTGCTTTGATATGCCCTAATGCTTACTGGGCTTGATGAGCTCAGGCACCTGATTATTAGATATGCCCTAAAGGTGTCTTGATAAAAGTATCTATAAGCCTCTGCAAACATACCAGCATGCGAGCATCTGCAAACATATCAGTTTGTGAGTATCTGTAAGACTGCAAACATGTCAGCCAAATAAGTAGACCCCCCACCAACTTTGAAGCTGTAACTTCTTTAGTTCTTTCTGGATAGTAGCTTAAGCTTATTGAGTTATTAAGCCTGAAAATAAGCTGGTTGTTTGGCCCCTGGTTATGGTTTCTCCCGATGATTCCACAGGTATACAGTACTACCCCTGCTCCTAAATATAAGACGTTTTTGCAGTTCAAATTGAACTGCAAAAACGTTCTATATTTAAGAACAGAGGAAGTATTATTTAAGTTTTCTCGATTTAACATACTTTATCATGCTACATTGAATGCAGTTCAATCGGGGAACCAGTGCCATGCAACACTATGTTGCAACACGACCAATGTTCATTGATGTGGAAATTATGAATACTGATATTCAAGTTGTTCTTGGTGACGATGGTCCCCAAGCTGACTCCAGTAGTATAGCAGAGGGTCTCTCTATCTTGTACAAGGAAATTGCTGGTATGCACAAATTCTATTTTGACAGTTATTGTTTCTAAGTTGTAGAAGGGGAGCCTTGGCGCAGTGGTAAAAGCTGCTGCCTTGTGACCCTGGCTCAAGTCCTGGAAACAGCCTCTTACAGAAATGTTGGGAAAGACTGCGTACGATAGACCCAAAGTGGTCAGACCCTGCGCAAGCGGGAGCTACATGCACCGGGCTGCCCTTTATTGTTTCTAAGTTGTACTTGGATGCTAATTTATGGTAATCTGATTGTCCTATTGCTGCTTCAGATACTGTGAGAAAAGAGGCAACTACAATAATGGCTGTCTTTCCTTCTCCGAATGAGGTCATGTCAATTCTTGTGCAGGTATGTTTTGGAAAGCAGTCCTCTCTGTGACCAACATTGCTTAGCTTATTGATAAAGCAAAAGACTAATGTACTCCGTTTCAGCGAGTGTTAGAACAAAGGGTCACAGCAATTCTTGATAAACTTTTGATAAGGCCTTCTCTTGCTAGCTTGCCTCCAATAGAAGAAGGTGGCCTTCTACATGTAAGCACTCTGTACACTATCTACTTCCAAATAGTTTTTTTTTTGACATAATTCACTGAAGCATGAGATCTTGTTCCCGTCGAATTGTAATGGCAGTATCTGAGAGTTCTGTCAGTAGCATATGACAAGACAAAAGAGCTTGCCAAAGAGTTGCAGTCTATCGGCTGTGGGGATTTGGATATTGAAGGTACATTGTATTGCAATCTCTTAGTTGTTTCCCCTCTGATCCAAAATAAGTGTCGCAGTTTTGAACTAAGGTTAGTTCAACCTTAGTTCAAAACTGCGACACTTATTATGGATTGGAGGGAGTAATACTATATATTCATCTGGAGCAATTTGCCGTTCCTTTGCTTGCGAAAGAAATATTGACCCATGATCCTTGATTACATCTATTTTAGATCAAGTTCCATTTAATATATTGGGTCTAAAGCAGGATTTGGGAACCGGCAAGTAACTGCCCAGTTTTCGTGAAACTACTGGGCACATACTTATTTTTGGAGCCCTGGTTCACCGTTAATACCCCCAAATGCAAAACATAGCTATCAAAATAGGTATATGCTAGTTTCTACTGCATGTTCTAACATTATTACTGAAACTTTTTTGAAACAACAACAACAAAGCCTTTCAGTCCCAAACAAGTTGGGTTAGGCTAGAGTCGAAACCCATCAGATATGGAAACCGATTCATGGTTCTTCTGTAGCATTGATCCCAAATATCGAAAGGCATCCTTCTGAGGTACGACCTGCCCATCAAGGCTAACTTCCTCCTCGTCGTGCCTAGTAGTACTGAAACCGCATCTCATGTACTCAATTTCAGTTCTGAAAAGCCTAAAACCTTTCGATTCTAAAGTCTGTCTCCAAAGCTCTAACTTTCTGTTAACCCCGTTCGACTATCGTCGACTAGCACCACATCATCCGCAAAGAGCATACACCATGGGTATCTCCTTGTATATCCCTTGTGACCTCACCCATCACCAAAGCAAAAAGATAATGGCTAAAATCTGACCCTTGGTGCGGTCTTGTTTCAATTGGAAAATCATTAGTGTCGCCACCACTTGTCCGAACACTTTTCACAACATTATCGTACATGTCCTTGACGAGGGTAATGTACTTTGTGTTTCTCCAAGGCCCACCACATGATATTTTGCGGTATTTTATCGTAGGCTTTCTCCAAGTCAATGAACAACATAAGCAAGTCCTTTTGCTCTTTGTATCCCTCCATATGTTGTCGTACCAAGAAAATGGCTTCCATGGTTGACCTCCCAGGCATGAAACCAAACTGATTTTTTGCCACGCTTGTCATTCTTCTTAAGTGGTGCTCAATGACTCTCCCATAGCCTTATTGTATGGCTCATCAGTTTTTTTTTCGAGAAAACGCAAAAGCTTTGCGTTTCATTGTACTGAAAAGAAAGAGTGTTTTATGTTACAGTCCTCCTGGGAGGCGAATTACAGTCAGGGGACATGAGTTAGTGCACGTCCCAGGTCGGGGGCAAGACTACTCTGAGTCCAGCAGCGCCTGCCGTAGCCCAAAGTTTGGCCTCCTCCTTGATGCCGTGAACTAGCGCCCGGATGGAAGGGCGTGCGTCGTTGAAGACGCAATCGTTGCGGTGCTTCCAGATCATCCAGGAGGTAAGAAGTGTCGCGGATGCCAGCCCCTTGCGCATCGCCTTGGGCGTGACCTGCCGGGCATCATGCCACCAATCAAAGAGGGTAGCCTCGTTGCTCGGGGGCCTGCATGTCATGCGCATCCAGGAAAGGATCTCGAACCAGACGTGCCTCGAGAAGGAACACCCAAGGAGGAGATGGCGCATTGTTTCAGGCTCCTGGCAGCAAAGAGGGCAACTGTTGTGGTGCTGCAGTCCATGTCGGGCGAGGCGGTCCGCCGTCCAACATCGATCCAAGCTGACAAGCCAGAGGAAGAACTTCACTCTGGGGGGTGCCCAACTCTTCCATGTGAGCCTCTAGTTGCCGCAGGTCATCGAGCCGTGGAAGGAAGCAGTGTATGCAGATTTAGCGGTGTAGATGCCCGACGCCGTCCACTTCCACACGAGCTGGTCAGGCGCGTCAGAGAGCGTTGTGCTCTCGATCAAGCGCCATAGCAGGATGTACTGGCCGATTTCATGAATGCCCACAACTCCGTGGATGTCTCGCGCCCAAAGGTGCCCCGGCAAGCCGTCGGCAACCGACGTGGCCTTCCTTCTCCTTTTGGGAATGCAGGAGTGCAGGAGAGGCGCGATTTCGCGGATAGAGCGTCCTCCAATCCATCTGTCCTCCCAGAACTTCGTGCTCTGACCGTTGCCAAGGACGGTGTAAGTGCTGGCAAAGAAGAAGGCGCGCTCCTCAGCGGAAAACTGCAGGTCCAAGCCACTCCAAGCGCGGCGATCGTCGGTGCGGCTGAACCAGAGCCAACGGACACGGAGCGAAAGGCCGTGCGCTCCAGGTCATGGACTCCCAGTCCACCTAAGGACAGTGGGCGGGTAACACGGCGCCAATTGACATGGCAGTGCCCTCCTTTGGCTTCGGCGCGGCCGGCCCAAAGGAAGCCGCGTTGGATTTTCTCGAGCAGCTTGAGA
>NC_041388.1:177397841-177455102 GCF_002162155.2 Triticum dicoccoides | reverse complement strand
CGCAAGCACGAGCAGCTGGTGGAGCGGAATCGCACCCAGGACCGATTTCGCCAGGGCGAGGCGGCCGTCTCGGTTCATCAGCCACGCCTTCCAAGAGGGGAGGCTCCTGGCCACCTTGTCGACGAGGGGTAGTGGTAGGACTAGGGTTCCTACCGACTCTACTGCATAGGTTGTAGGGGCAAGGAGGGAGTGGACGCGGCGAGGAACGGGCGCGCCGGCGGCAGGGCGCCGTCGCGGCTTGGGTTGAAGGCGGCGGCGGCTTGGCTGCAGCGGCTAGGGTTTCCGGCTCCTCTAGGAGCCGGGCAACAAAAGATAATAATAGTCTTTATTGCTTGCCTCAAAACGATGTCTTACATGAGTATTTATAACTTTAGCCTAAGATAACTTTCCTAAGATAACTTGCCTAAGATAACTTGTGGGCCAAGCCCCTAATACTAATGCCCGTTGGGCCTTTTCCTAGAATAGACCAAGCCGGTCATAACATCTCTCCCCGCCTGCGCAAATAGCTCGTCCTCGAGCTGAAAGTCTGCATAGTGTTGACGGAAATCCTCACGCTGCTCCCAAGTAGCCTCCTCCTCCGAAAGGCCCGCCCACTGAATTAGGACGAACCAGACGCCACGACGGAGCTGGGCCTGCAACACCTTTGCTGGCTCTGGAAGAATGCGACCATCGGCGGTTGGAGGAAGCGCCGGAGGAGCCGCCGGTGGCTCGCCACGGAAAGGCTTGAGCAGCCCCACATGGAACACGTCGTGGATGCGGGCGCGGGCTGGAAGCTGAAGACGATAGGCCACCTTCCCAATGCGCTCCACGACAGGGAAGGGCCCGGCGTAGCGAGGGCCAAGCTTGCGCTTCGCGCGCGGGTCCAGTGACTGCGTAGAGCGGTGGAGAAGACGCAGCCACACCCAGTCACCCACTGCGAACTCCGCCTCGCGATGATGATCGTCGTAGTAGTGCTTGGCCGTCTGCTGGGCCTGAAGGAGACGCTGACGGACCTCAGCCAGCATCTCATCACGGGAGCGGATAAGGTCACCCGCAACCGCCGTTCGAGCCGTCTCCGGGTCGACCGGAAGTATAGGCGGGGGTGGTCGACCATAGACCACCTCAAATGGCGTCGCGCGCAGGGCGGAGTGATAAGAAGTGTTGTAGCAGTACTCCACCCAAGAGAGCCAGTCCACCCAAGCGCGAGGCCGATCACCTGTCACACAATGCAAATACATGGCAATGACTTTGTTAACCACCTCAGACTGACCGTCCGTCTGAGGATGGAACGCTGTACTCAGGCGGAGCTGGACACCCGCCATCCTGAAGAGGTCGCGCCAGACATGGCCCGTGAAGACTGGGTCCCGATCACTGACGATCGATGTCGGGAACCTGTGTAGACGGACTATGCCGTCGAAGAAGGCCCGGGCCACGGATGCCGCCGTGTATGGATGGCCAAGCGCGATGAAGTGGGCGTACTTAGAGAAGCGATCGATCACTGTGAGGATGACCGACTTGCCCCCCACCTTGGGAAGGCCCTCGATGAAGTCCAAGGAGATATCCGCCCAAACCTGAGATGGCACCTCCAAGGGCTGAAGGAGCCCCGCGGCCTCAGGGTCTCTGTCTTGTTGCGCTGGCAAGTCTGACAAGACCGAACCCAGTCGCGGACTAGGGCACGATCGCCAGAGATGTAGAAGTCGGCGCGAAGACGATGGAGGGTTTTCTGCACACCCTCATGGCCCGCCGAGTGGGCGAGCTGCAATACCTGGTGACGGAGGTCATCATGCGCCGGGACAAAGATCCGGCGCCCATGGAGGAGCAGTCCGTCAGCGAAGCGCCAGGGCTCCTCCAAGTCGCCGGCCGCGAGCTGCTGCTGAAGAAGTGCAACGTCATCTGCCGTCGCAGTGGCGCGGCGAATGTCGGCGAATAGACCGAACGATGGCCCGGAGCGGATGCACAGGGCCGTCCCGGCGGACGCGTCGGCGGTTGGCGCGAGGTCGGAATCGCGACGGGACAGTGCGTCGGCCATGGTGTTAAGACGGCCCGGCCGATATTCGACGGAGAAGTCGAAGCCGAAGAGCTTGCTGATCTACTGGTGCTGTGGAACGGTCGACAGCCGTTGATCCAGCAAGAACTTCAGGCTGTAGTGGTCCGTGCGAATGTGGAAGGTCCGCCCCCACAAGTATGGCCGCCAATGACGCACGGCCTGGACGAGGCCAATGAGCTCCCGCTCGTAAGCTGCCAACTTAAGATGGCGCGGAGCGAAAGGCCGGCTGAAGAAAGCAAGGGGCCCATCGCCCTGATGAAGTACGACGCCGAACCCGGCGCCCGAGGCGTCACAGTCCACCACGAACGGGCGGTCAAAGTCGGGCATCTGGAGGACGGGGCCCGTCGTGAGGGCCCCCTTGAGGGCCTCGAACGCCGTCGTCGCCTCGTCGTCCCAAGCGAAGGCGTCGCGGCGAAGCAACCGCGTGAGGGGCGCCGCGATGAGTCCGAACTCCCGGATAAACTTCCGGTAGTAGCCGGCGAGTCCGAGGAACCCGCGGAGAGCCCGCGGCGAGTGGGGCGTCGGCCAGGCGGAGACGGCCGCCACCTTATCGGCGTCCATAGCCACCCCGTCGGCCGAGATGACATGGCCGAGGTAGGCGACGGTAGGCGTCCCGAACGAGCACTTCGAGCGCTTAAGGTGGAGGTGGTGCGCCCGAAGCTCGTTGAAGACGATGGCGACGTGCTGGAGATGTTCGGCCCAGGTGGCGCTGCAGATAAGAATGTCATCAAAGAAAACAAGCACAAACCGCCGTAAGTAGGGTCGAAGGACGTCGTTCATCAGGGCCTGGAACGTCGCCGGGGCGTTGGCGAGGCCGAAAGGCATCACCAAGAACTCGAAGTGGCCATGGTGGGTGCGAAACGCCGTCTTGGCGATGTCGTCCGGATGCATGCGCACCTGATGATAGCCCGACCGGAGATCGAGCTTGGTGAAGAAGCATGCCCCATGGAGCTCATCCAAGAGCTCGTCGACCACCGGTATAGGGAACTTGTCCTTGAGTGTGAGTGCGTTGAGGGCGCGGTAGTCGATGCAGAAACGCCATGTGTCGTCTGACTTACGGGCGAGAAGCACCGGCGCCGTGAAGGGCGACATGGAGATCCGGATGATGCCTGCGGCGAGCATCAGGGCACACTGGCGCTCCAACTCATCCTTCTGCAGCTGGGGGTAGCGGTAGGGTCGCACTGCCACCGGAGTGGAGCCTGGTATGAGGTGAATACGATGGTCGTACACCCAGGCAGGCGGAAGACCCCGAGGATCGTCGAAGAGGTCGCTGTGCTGCTGCAGAAGAGAATCCAACAGGGGGTGCTCGGCCTCCGAGGACGCGGCAGCCAGCTGGAGGTGTGGCACGGCCGGCGCGGCGCCCCCAAGGCCCTCCCACCGGATGCGGCGGCCCTGCCGCCAGAATGTCATCGTGAGCGCATCGAAATCCCATAGGATGGGGCCGAGGGTCCGGAGAAAGTCCACCCCGACGATGAAGTCGAAGCAGCCCAGATCGATCCCTGCACAGGTGATGGAAAAGTGTTCGCCGCCGATGGAGATGGGAATGTCGCGGGCGAGCCCATGGCACCGGAGGCGATCACCGTTCGCCACTGTGATCCGCAGGCGCTCCCCGCCCGTCGTCGGGAGGGCTAGCCGACGCATGGTCGACTCGGGCAGAAAGTTGTGTGTGGAGCCCGTATCCAGCAGGGCCACCAGTCGCTCGCCATGGATCGTCACGGGCAGCAGCATGGTCCGCTCGCCCCGGATGCCGGCCAGGGCGTGAAGGGAGACGACGCACGCTGTCGCTGCGGAATCCGCGGCCGCGTCCTCGGTCACCGCAGGCGGATGTAACGGGTCGGGTGAGTCGTCCTCCTCGATGTAGTCGACCGTCTCTAAATAAAAGAGGCGGGGGCAGACATGGGTCGGCGTGTAGGGCTCATCGCAGTTGAAGCAGAGACCCTGACGGTGACGCTCCTGCTTCTCGGCCGGTGACAACCGACGGAAGGGCCGTGTGGCGGCCGGGGGTGTGGCCGTCGCGGCTGGAAGAGGCTGACCCGAGGCTGAGGAAGTCGACGCTGGCCGACTGGGCTGGCGACCACTCCGTCCGAGTGGCTGCTGCAGTGCCTGGGCCCGTTGCTCGAAGGCCCGGGCGTAGTACATGGCCGTCTGGAGGTCGGGGGGATCCCGGAGCTCGACGTCCACGCGGATATGGTCCGGCAGACCACCCACAAAGAGCTCGGCGCGCTGGGTCGCGGAGACGCCCGGCGCGTGGCACGCTAGGGCCTGGAAGCGGTCGGCGTAGTCCTGCACCGTAGATGTGAACGGTAAACGACCGAGGGCCGCCAGTCGGCTCCCGCGGATAGGAGGCCCAAAACGGAGGAGACAGAGCTCCCGGAAGCGCTCCCAAGGTGGCATGCCGCCCTCGTCCTGCTCAAGGGCGTAGTACCAGGTCTGCGCTGCGCCTCGGAGATGATAGGACGCGAGGCAGGTACGATCCGAAGCGAGCGTCCGCTGCCCTCGAAAGAACTGCTCGCACTGGTTGAGCCAGTTGAGGGGGTCATCCGTGCCCTCGTAGGTGGCGAAGTCCAGTTTGGCGAAGCGAGGGGGTGTCGGCCCGCCGTGCCCGGGGGCGGCCGCAGTCGCCGCCGGCGCGTATGCTGGGTCGGGAAGCGCCGAGGCGTGGCTCGCCGAGCTGGAGGGTTGATCAAACCGCAGGGAGGGCGTCGGGTGTTCCGGCGCCGTGGAGTAGACCGGGCCCGGAGACGAGCCGGTCGCCCAAGCGGGGATCGGCGATGGTGACGGTGGAAACTGCACCTGGTGCAGGGGCCGACCCGTAGCCCTAGGCGCGGGTGGTGGTACTGTCGATGGCGACGGCGCCTGGTGGAGTTGCTGCACCGGCGCCTGCGGCGTGGGGGCCGGCGGTGGCGCCGGAAGAAGCTGCTGGGTCGGGCCCCCCAGCGGCGCGGTGGAGGCCGACCATGCTGGCCACAGCTGTCCCGCAGCCGAGTAGTGCGGCAGCAGCAGCGGCGGTTGGGACGCCCCTCCGTAGGGCGCCTGGAAGGCCGGGGCGGGCCACTGTAGCGACGGCGGCCCGTAGGCGGCTGGCGCTCGGTGGCGGGGGCTGGTTCCCGGCGAGGTAGAGGGTAATACCCCTGACCGCCTGGACAAGCTCCCGCAGGGTGCCCGACACCTCCTCGGGCGAGAGGAGCGGAGGCGGGTCCGCCATGATGGTGATGGGCGCTGTCGGTGTGGTGGCGGTGGTGCCAGATGCGATCTCCGCCATCGCGGTGGAAGTGGGACGGAGGTGGATGGTAGCGGCGGCGGTGATGGAGATTGTGACATGATCGGCCTGGTGTCTCTGGATACCAAATTGGTAGGACTAGGGTTCCTACCGGCTCTACCGCGTAGGTTGTAGGGGCAAGGAGGGAGTGGACGCGGCGAGGAACGGGCGCGCCGGCGGCAGGGCGCCGTCACGGCTTGGGTTGAAGGCGGCGGCGGCTTGGCTGCAGCGGCTAGGGTTTCCGGCTCCTCTAGGAGCCGGGCAACAAAAGATAATAATAGTCTTTATTGCTTGCCTCAAAACGATGTCTTACATGAGTATTTATAACTTTAGCCTAAGATAACTTTCCTAAGATAACTTGCCTAAGATAACTTGTGGGCCAAGCCCCTAATACTAATGCCCGTTGGGCCTTTTCCTAGAATAGACCAAGCCGGTCATAACAGGTAGCAGCTGCGCGGCAGTAGGTCGTCGGATGGTGAGGGGGATGCCCAGGTAGGTGAGGGGGAACTCGACGATCGGGCAACCCAGGAGCTGGACGGCGGGAGCAGCCTCGTCGGCCTCACAGCAAATGAGTGTGGCAGCGCTCTTGGCGTAGTTAACATGCAGTCCAGAGGCCTGGCCGAACAGGTGCAGGATGGCCTTGACCGCTTCCATGTCGTCGGAGTGGGGATGGCAGAACAGGACGACGTCGTCCGCATACAGCGAGATTGGCGGGATGGATCTTGTGGGATGCAGTCTGCGCAAGACTCCCATGTCCGCAGCACGCTTGAAGAGTCGCCCAAGAATGTCCACGGCGAGGACGAACAGCTGAGGTGAGACGGGGTCGCCCTGGCGCAGGCCCGGTAATTAATACAACTTCGAACACCCCCCGTGTCCTTGAGGATTGGTACTAATATAGTCCGCCTCCATCTTCGGGCATCTTGTTTGACCGAAAAATGAGGTTGAAAAAGCTTAATTAGCCATGCCATCGCCGTGTCTCCAAGGCCTCTCCACACCTCAATGGGGATACAATCAGGGCCCATTGCCTTGCCTCCTTTCATGCTATTTAGAGCCTCACTGACCTCGGGCTCCTGGATTTGTCGTGCAAAACATGTGTTCGTATCATCAAAGGAGTTGAGTTGTCCAGCTCAATGGTAGAGCTCTCATTCTCTCCATTGAATAACTTGTCAAATTACTATCGCCATCTATTCTTGATCTCCTCCTTAACCAGAAGCCGATCTACTCCGTCTTTGATGCACTTGACTTGGTTGACATCCCTCGTCTTCCTCTCTCGGATCTTGGCCATCTTATAGATGTCCCTTTCATTTTCCTTCGTGTTTAATCATGGGTAGAGGTCCTGACTCCTTGCGGGGCATACACGCTGATAACATTGAGAACCAAGTCCCCAACGACCAGCTTGGATAATCCGCCCTCTTGCCTCTTGACGTCTACCACTCCATACTTGAGGCTCTTGTTGATCAAGGTGCTTACTTCATTTCTGTTTGTAGTTGTCCCTGTATACCGCAACTTGAAGCCGGTGTCCTCTACCTCCTTCGCCGTCTGTCCCTTCCATTTGGCTTCTTCAACGCATAGGATATCAACGCCTCTCCTCACCGCTGCATCCACCAACTCCCATAACTTACCCGCCGAGGACCCTACGTCCAGCTACCAATGCAGATCCTACTAGGCTCAATTAGCTTCCTTAACCTTCACACTCGTCGAGTCAAATGCGAAGAGCCTAGCTCATTTTTTACTACACTCGGGCGTCAATGTAGCGCACCACTAAGGATGCGGCGACCTGATCCTTGACCACATATCACTGTATCCAGATTGAGATACGGGCGTGTCACCAAGGGGGTGATGGCCGGTCCTTGCCCATTTAACACCACACTCGGGTTCCGATATGGCACGTTGCTAAGAGGATTACGCCCCAATGATGTACTTCTGGGTTTCATCTCCATAAGAATGGCTGAGTTTTGACGTTAGCTCGCCAAGCTTATCACAACCCTCCTTTACCTGGGTTTGGGACCGGCTATGTTGAGACCACATAGTCGGAGACTTGGAGTTATAATTTCGGAGAAATGGTTTCTATCCAGAAAGCCCAAGGTTTTGGTGAAATTTCTGACAACAAAAATGCTAGCAGTAGACTGTTCGCAAAATCTTGGCCTGAATAATGGTAAATATGTTGGATAGTACATACCTTTAGTATCGCTTGGATATTTGGTTTAATTAATTTCTGCATGCAGTATCATTAATATCTACTATATTCCTGAATGAACTTGTCTTTTGGCATGGTCTGTTGTGGCGCCCTAAGTAAATATACCAAGTTAAAACATGCTAATTTCTTAGGTTAGCAAACTGTTCTTTCTATCAATGCATCCAGAGATAAGTTTTGTGTTTTCTCAAGAGAGAAAACCCTTCATATGCAATCACAACCAAACACCCAAGACAACGACTCATGGTTATAGACGAGTATAACAAAGGATGCAACCAACACAATCACCGGCCTTAACTCCACCCATCCACACCATGCCTTTACACTGTCGATGTGTTTAGGCATTGGCCACCTAGACTCCTGAGCCATGCCGCCCGCCTAAACACATGTCAAGGCGTCAACCATGGCAAGGCGTCAACCATGTCACCCTAGGTTGCAGTTTCAACATGGCGCTGGCGCCCTGGAATGTATGTGCGCCAAAGCCATGAGCCGACGATGGTATCCACAATATTCAGTGAGCCTCCAAATGGTGGTCCCCATGGGCGCAGCAGCAAGCTTGCCTTGCCGATTCCCTGGCTGGTGTCAAATTTGCAACAACCACGTCAAGACACAGCAGCGGACCGCCAGGATCGCCTGCAGCCATGGAGGCGGGCAAACCTTGCTGACCCACCGCCACCGGCCACCGCATGCTGACAGAGGACACCACTCATGTGTCCAGAGTGTGCCCGGAGGAACTGCTTACGCTTTTGAAGCTGTGGCCCTGTGCACAGGCCTTCCGCGAGTAACTCCCGAAGAAGTTTGCTCGCGGCCAGTTTAGTGGTGGAACGCTGAATCTGCGGCATGCCATTGGCGTGGCCCAGGTGCTACTCATGAGCTTGGATCCACCGGCGGCTTTCCGCCTGGAAGGGCAGGAGCTGCCGCAGCTCGGTGGCTGCCCGCAGCAAGGAAGGACAACACCACTCCATGCATGCACAGCTTGCCACTGAAGGTGGCGAGGAGCCACCCTGCCACCACCGCCACGCCACACCAACTGCGCCTGCGACAACCATCCCGGGGAGCAGGGGCAGTGTGAGGACGAGGAGAGGAGCCACCCTGCCACCAGCGCCACGCCACACCAACCGCGCCTGCGACAACCATCATGGGGAGCAGGGGCAGTGTGAGGACGAGGAGAGGACTCATGGGAGAGCGCAGGAGAAGCCCTACTGCCGTCACCAGCAGTGGCGACGGTCACAATGAGAGGGAAGGAGGAGCGGTGCCTATGTGTTGGCCCGTGAGCCGCCTGGGAGACCGAAGTTTTTTTCTCCTCCTACCCGCATACTTTAATTGAAGGTTCTCTGTAGTCAGAACCATTCTCTTACATCTGAAGCGCACTTGCAGATATGTGTAGTACCATCATGATTATGTCCATATTTCTTGTAGGTCTCACTGAGTCTATATATGTTTCCCACAAAGACGAGTACACGGAATTCGAGCATGCATCACTCAGACAGCTATATCAATCAAAGGTTATAATTTTGCTTTTATAGATTGTATTATTTTCGAATATTGTAGTTGGTCACATTGATGTACTTGGCAGATGGCTGAATTAAGAGCCGAGGCCAAGCAACAATCTGAATCAACTGGGTCAATTGGCCGTGCAAAAGGAGCATCCTTGAATACCTCACCCCAGCAGCTGATCTCAGTTACTGTAGTGACCGAATTTGTTCGTTGGAATGAGGAAGCAATATCGAGATGCACACTGTTGTTTTCTCAGGTGAAACTAATTTTCCTTGTACTAATTATTAATATGTTCCTTGGTAAATAATTTCTGTGTTTGCATTAAGCTTTTGAAAATTGATATCCAAAATAGTTTCAAGAATAATACAATCTATAAAAGCAAAAGAATAAACATGTTATTTTAAGCCACAAGGCCTTGGCCTGTTATTGGCAAGGCCATGTTTCTCCTATAATCTGGAAGTTAATTTCATAGTTGTTCAACTGTGTTCTTTTATTACATAAAGAGACCAATGTATTGTTTTCTGTTTGAACCTACTCTACTTTTCTCACAGTTATAATCTTTTGCAGCCTACTACTGTTGCAGCTAATGTCAGATCCATATTTGCGTGTTTGCTTGATCAAGTAAGTAAAGAACCATGGGCCAGTAATAACATATGGCAGTCTTCAAAGTATGATGCTAGTCTAATGACAACGTTGTTTTGTTATATAGGTCAGCCAATATTTAACTGTTGGGCTTGACGGTGCTAGAGAGAGTTTGAACGAGGCTGCAGCTATGAGGGATAGATATGTTATTGGGACAAGTGTTAGTAGAAGGGTTGCCGCGGCTGCTGCTTCTGCTGTATGCCTTCTTTTCTGTTCTTTAATCTACTTCTAGTTTTTGGCCACGAGGCACATCTGGTCACGGACATTATCTGTGGATGAAGGAGTTAGCTAGATTTAAACTATTTGCAGGCAGAGGCGGCGGCTGCTGCTGGTGAGAGTAGCTTTAGATCCTTCATGATCGCTGTGCAGCGTTGTGCCAGTAGTGTAGCTTATCTTCAGCAGGTAATTTGGCTAAACATGCAACCTAGATTGCTAGGTGATGAACCATGCTGATTTTATCCTTCTCCTGTGTAGTACTTCTCAAATACTATATCACGTCTCCTGCTGCCTGTCGATGGTGCCCATCCATCTGCTTGTGAAGATATGGGATCGGCAGTATCTGTTGTGGAGGCTGCTGCTCATAAAGGACTGTTACAATGCATTGATACAGTCATGTGTGAGGTTTGCACCTTCTCTTTTCCCTTTTCATGTCCAAACAAATTTATGGTGCCATGGGAATTATACGTACTGTAAATCAACTATGGAATAACAAAAAGGTACTGTGAACAAATAATGAGGAAAACTTGCGAACTGTTATTTATGAGTTGATTAAACTATTGAATCAACAGACTAATGAACAATGGGTGATATTATTTCAAATTGATCCCATGCATGTATTGTAGTTTGGTGTGAGAACTTGCTTGTGTATGGTTCTGAGGAGTAATGGCAGGGGGCTCACCTTGATCAGTGTCATGCCATGCCACCGCAAAGGCTTCCAGTATACCGGATTTTGGACATTCGGACTGGTCTGCGGACACTTTAGGGACTTGGTTGGATGGCAAAAGTGGTCCGGACACTGCGGTCCGGACATACGGGAGGTTTGAGGGTCCGCTTTGGAGATGTCCTTATACCTTGAGCAACCGTCTCTTCCACCGTAGCTTCATGGAATCTGTAATCTGTTCTTCCACTTGTTCATCTGGCATAAAATTTGCATTCTCTCCTGCTGCATAATTCACTTGATCTTGATGAGCGGTCTGTGCCGAAAGGTTGCCACTTTCACGAGTACTTGGATTAGAACTAGTGCCACATTTACGGCATTAAATTGACACTCAAATCACTACATTGCATATTATTACAAGCTATTCTAAAATGCTACTAAAATTCAGAAAATATACCTCTCCCTTTGTATTTGCTAACCCCTTTCCCTTCCTTTCCATTTTCTAAATGCTAGTCTGCTAGTGGCACCGTGTGCCACTGGTTTCTGGTGGGTGGTGGCGGAGCGCTGAGAGGCCGAGCTGCCGAGCTCCACCCTACAGCCGGGCGGTGGCAAATAGCCAGGCGGTGGTGAGTGGGCCAGTAGTGGCGGCAGCGCAGTGCACCAGTCGGCGGTCACTGCCTCACTGGGGCAGTAGAACTGCGACTCAGGGTGGGCGGCTGCATCGATTACTAAGTCTCTGGATGAGTTCTCTGGCGACGATGAGGTAGGCAACACTAAGAATCGGCGAGGGGAGGGGAGCAGGCGAGCGGTGGCTTGCACACGTCGGGCGGGTGTTGTGCATCGCGTGCACTGAACAAGCGGTAATGAGGGGAGGGGAGCGATGTCGTATACTGGTCGAGCGGCGAGCGGAGGGGAGTGGCGGCTTGCACTAGTCGTTGTCGAGTGATTTAGGTCTTGCTCTCTCGCCGCCAGACTCTTACTCATGGGGATGATGTAAAGAGACGTGGTCATGTGGGGGTTTAGGGCCAAAATAGCCAGCTTATTATATGGTAGTATTTTTTTTCTTCTGAAAATTCTGGGTGGCAGCCAGACTCTTACTCATGGGGATGATGCAAAGTGACATGGTCATGTGGGGGTTTGTGGGCCAAAATAGCCAGAATATTATATGGTAGTATTTTTCTATCTGAAAATTCTGGGTGGGCCATGACCCACCCTCCATACCTTCCACACTCTCTAGGTCTGCCAATGGTGGATGAAACAGCTGATGGAGAGGCGGTGGGGCTGGTTGACTGGTTTTCCAAGGATCTGGAAGAAATCCGCAACTAATCAAGTTCATGGCGCCTAGGACCAGTCCCACCAGAAGGCCTGTGCGTCGATCCTGAACACAATGGGACACACTGGAAACATGAAGAGAGGTGCCATCTGCTGCCTGAACATGGAGAGGAGTATCAGGAGAACTAGGAGGACAGGTGGAGTCCGTTGTTATGTGAAAAGAAGCACCAGAATCTGGAACCCATGGCGCTGATATACTTGTAGGTGGTGGTGGTGTGAGGAAGACCTGTGTGCAGAGGCAAACATACAACGAACCAACGCAACCATCTCTTGCTCAGTGGGGAAGATATGAGGGCCTGACTGAGAAGAGTCAGTGGAGCTCTGCTGACCTCTCTTCATGTTTACCTGAGCCCGTTTATTATTGTAGCAGTTCCGAGAAGTGTGCCCTGGTTTACGACAGTAGCCACAGAAGAGACCGTAAGGAGTGCCAGCTCAGGTAAAGCCTCCAAAAGCGATGGTCAATGTCTGCTGACCTCTCTTCAAATTTAGGATGAAGGCGTCGTAGAGACAGATCATCTCTGTCTGAGCTCGCTGCAGCTTACAGCGATGACAAGTGTGACAGACATCAACACCCTGAGAGTCAAGCTGACGTCATGCTGTAGACATCAGGCGAAAGAAGTCACCCATGGTAGCATACATCTGCTGCAGCGACTGAATCTCCCTGAGAATGCAACGGAACATTGCCTTGTTGTGAGGCTCACACTGTTGCTGAAGACAAGCCCACATCAGCTAGTAAGTAGCAAGGGACACAATGTCCATCGAAAGAACATCATCATGCTAGTAACAACAGTGGCCTTAGTCTGAGCATTATCAAGCAGCCAGGTTCGTCTAGGTCTCCAACGCTGAAAGACAAGGATGTTCTCCCGAGCGGCATCATCGACATCCGGCTGGATGACATGCTCAGCTGGTGGCAAAGTGGGTCAAGGCGGACAGGGGCGGTCGACCATAAGAAAGGCCGAAGCCGCTGGCCAGCCATGTGAACTTGCATTTGCAGCCCATACTCTGGGAAGTTATTGCCATTGAAGATGGCCAGTGGTCGCGGAATTGTAATCATGCCTGTACGGGAGGCACCATGGAGCCAAGAAGGCTGGGGGGGCAGCACTTGGTGCTGCTGATTTGGGATCTGCAGGACGTGCTGCTGTCAGGGAAGCAGCCAGCTCGAGGACGATGGATGGCGGCCGGGATGTCAAGCACAGTGGCTGCCGGGCAGCATATCTGCTGCATTGTAGAAGCAAGGGCCGCACACTCGGCAGGGTGCAGCAGGTGGGGACGAGATTTCCCTTGGGTGCACTGGCGGCTTGATGTGGAGCCACGAGGCGACGATTGGAGGGTCCAGGGAGCGATCAGTGGAGAGAAGGGTGAGTTAAGAGGCTACAGTGGCACAGCTTTGGTGGGCCGATGGAGGCTGGGCAGTGCTGTAACCCTAGCCCTGAAAATATACACTTCAGTACATACGAAAATAGAACCCTAGAAAGGAGAAACTACACAGCTAACAGTTACACTTGACAATAATTATCAATACCATGGGCAAATAACGAACGAAAGGAAACTAATGCTCATGGTACAGTTAATAATGTTTTTCGAATTGATCGTGTACCGTATTTTTATTAACTCGGGCATGGCTTAGAGGTGCGAGATTTGAGCGCTCACCCTAGATTGGTCATCTATGCCTCCAACCAAAGCTAAGAGGGCTACATGTAAATGAGTGAGCTCTTGAAAACTTCGTTTATTTCTTGATTTATGATGAAATTAGACCTAGCTGGCATATGCAGAACGAAAACAAGTACTCCCTCTGTTCCGAAATGAACCACGACAAGTATTTCGGAACGGAGGGAGTACTTTATTTCTTCTTTAAGTGATTGCACTATAATGAAATAATTACATTATCTTTAAGGGATTGATGTCCAATGCTACCTTAATCTTTTATGTTTAACTTTCTTCTAAAGAATATCACTTTTTGTCGATTTGGTTTGCCAAGAGTAGGGCCGACTGTGCTGCAGCATGTATGCTACAGTACTTGCACCAATAACATAATCTGTCAAACTGTATTCATGTTGGAAGCTATGAGTTGATACGGTGAATTGATGAATATAATCCCCAATTGCCTCGATAATTGAATGATTTACATAATTGACTGGTGTCACAGGGTATTTTTCAGTAATTTTTAGTTCATAAGCATAATGCCTTTTGCTTTGCTTCCCAGGTTGAAAGATTGTTATCTTCAGAACAGAAAGCAACAGATTATCGGTCACCAGATGATGGAGCTGCACCAGATCATCGGCCAACAAATGCTTGCATAAGGTGCTCATTTGTATATTTGTGCTTCGCATGGTCCAAGATAACTAAATTAACTAATCTATCGTTGTTGGTTTATGCCAGAATTGTAGCCTACCTTTCTCGTGTTCTCGAGGTTGCATTCAGCGCCCTGGAAGGTCTAAACAAACAGTCCTTTTTGACTGAATTGGTATGTCACTAAATGATAATTCTTCACTCTCAAGCGATTGGTTTTCTTTTGTGTACGAATATGCAAATTCACAAGGTCATGCAGAACTAATATACTATGGATTCAAGAAATAAGGATAGGACATGTTTTTTTTTCGAGGAACTGGATAGGACATGTTTTTGCATATTGCATCGTGATGCATGCACATGGTTTTTAAGGTGGGAATGCGAAATGGTGTGATGCCTTAGGGTGTGTTTGGCTTTTAGCCCAACCTTGCCTTGCCAAAATTTTGGTGAAAGTTTGCTAGCCCATTATCTGCCAACATTGGCAAGAAAATTGAACTAGTGTGGACAAAATAGTATTGGCTTGCCAAAAAATCAGCTATGCTCAAAACAAATACCCAAGTTTTTGGACCAAAATATTGCTAAGGTATCTTTTGGGCACAATTCAAACATGCCCTTAGAATCCTAGGAGCAGAGCAGTTAGCAGGGTGAGGGGCAATTTAATGATGAATCATGAGGGAAGAACCAGTGAGTGCAAGCGGAGCGAATCCCAAACAGCAAAAGAGCAGGACAAAGCATGAAATATCATGCACCAAACAGAAAATAAGGAGCACCACCAAGTGCACACAAAAAAAGCAGTGCACGGTGCTGGACCTTTGAGCGCTTGGCGCGCCGTGGTCTGCAGCGCGCACCCTGTTACATCTTCTGTGATCAGACTATGGAGACGATGGCTCATCTCCTCACAGGCTGCTCCTTCTCGCGCATGAGGTGCTTTCCTGGATCTGATTGACGGCTCGGCCTCCCGAGGCAGGGGATGTCTCCTTGGACTGGTGGCAGGCTGCTTGCCTCTCGGTCCAGACCTTGGTCCGAAAGGGCATGTCCTCAACCATCATGCTGGTTGCTTGGTGCATCTGGAAGCACCGCAATGCGATCACCTTTGATAGCGCACAACTCAGCCTATCCAGCCTCCTTGACACGATTAGGACGGAAGCCAGAGCATTGGGCGACTGCGGGCGCGAGCGGCCTAGCTGCATTGGTCCCGGCTGCTGATATGGCTGGCATTTAGTGGCATTGGGTGCTCGTCTGTGAGCTTGTACAAACTCTTCTTCTATCAATGAATCAAAATGCAAGGCTTTTGCGTTTTCTCAAAAAAAAAAAAACAGTGCAGAGAAGAAACACAACACTAAACACACCACACAGCACAAGGCAACAAAACGACCCGGAGGCTCAGATTTGAGAGCGATTCATGGGGGCTCAGATTGATTTGAGATCTGGCAGCGGTAAGCTCGAGGTCACCATGGGAGGACCTTGATGGCTGGCGGCAGCAGCAGGATCTCGACTTCCTCTTCTCCTATTGTGTCACCTCTGCTCCAGGAGCAGCCACATCAATAATGCGGCGGTGAATGTGTGGCGGTAGTTACTTACGCTGCCGCCATATGATATACTGCTAAGTTGAGGGCAAGACTTTATCATCTTAGGTCCTAGTACGCCTTAACACTGAAGCGACGCCTTGAAAACCATGTGCATATTCAGTACTCCCTAGCATAACTATGCTAGATGTGTCTTTGAATCTGTTGTATGTATTGAATCAAAACTCGGGCAAAGGGCATCTTCATGTTGACATAACATGTTTCACTCTGCAATTTCTGCACTAGTCATCATATCAAAATTTATGATAGCAACTGGGTGTTTTAAATTTTTATTACAAGCAAACACATGGAAGTGCCTGAGACATCTCGTGCAAGCACTATACTGTGATCTAATATACCAAGTAAACACATGTAACAGTGCTCCAATATTGATAATGTTCATCTGTTTGTGATTCTTTACTCAATGTTATATTGGCATGGTAAATATGTACCATAAATAACTGAGCTGTGCCTTAGGGAAACCGCTTGCACAAGGGTCTGCTTAATCATTGGCAGAAGTTCACATTTAGTCCGAGGTACTCTTCTATCATCATATGAATTATCTTTACCTTTTGATCTTTTTATTCATATGACTCTTATGTTTAGTACTGCATTTTGTAACATCAGGAAGGCTTGTGCCCTATCAGGAACAACAACAACAAATTTCGCAGCACCATCCTCGCAAAAAGAAAAAAAAACATAACACTATGCGATGTCAAAACTTGGGTCAAACTACACATTAGGAGAATTTATGCCTCCCCACCCCTCCAAATTTAATAAAGTCAAGGTGGACGATGTGTGGGTGGCATAACCATACTTGTCTGTATTGCTAGATCCCATCAATTAAGATCTGTAGTATCCGTTTTAGGGTGATTTTGCCATCAAATACAAAATTTACTCTGCAAAGGATATTAGAAGTTATACAGCTGAGTATGTAAACTTATGCCAGGTAATATTAGCTTGAACAAATTCATGCTAAATCACTAGTCAATTACCTATATTTGTATGGATAAAGTTGGCACCCTATAGTCCGAGATAGCCATGCCTTATAACATCCTTATATATGGTCTAACATATTGTTATTCACTGCATATGGACTATTGGCCAATTGCCCGGTCAGCCCAGGTTGGTGTCTAAAAGGTTGTCTTTCTTGGCTGAGCTGATTGTACAGAGCAATGTTTGTTTTTGCAGTGGTGGGCTACGGTTGAAACGTGACATTACTGAGTATGGTGAGTTTGTCCGTAGCTTCAATGCCCCTTCCATAGACGAGAAGTTTGAACTGCTTGGAATGTAAGTGTGTGTTTCTATAGTTCTTTTCCCCCCTGATGTTTTGTCTGAATTTTGTCCTTGACGTTTCTTTGCATTATGTGTTTGCAGCATGGCTAATGTCTTTATTGTTGCTCCGGAAAGTCTAGCTTCCTTGTTTGAAGGAACCCCCAGCATCCGGAAGGATGCTTTACGGTAGGGACCTGACTCCCTGCATATATAGTGAGACGTCTCTTTTATACCACTGTTTGATAAACTTGCGGCTAAAGTTGGGATCTGAATTACAGGTTCATTCAACTCCGGGATGACTACAAGACAGCAAAAATTGCTTCGATGCTTAACAGTATAATGTCTGAATAAAATTCACTTGAAGGTTGATGATTGTCAAGCGGTGGAACGCTATGAAATGCTGCAGGGTCATCCCAATCTATTTTGACCATCAGTGTAGCCTGTATAATTGAGCTTCAATATTATGTTAATTCTTTTGGTTCCCTTTGTTTATCTGTTTCTAACTTGTTCTGCCTTGCTGAATCTTAGTTTTACATGTGCGGGTCCATGAAACCCTTGTAGCAAACTGGATAGACAAGCATTATTTTTGTCTAGTAATAGCATTATGTTTGCGAAATGCCTATGTTAGTTTTACCTCAGACTGGTCACAGTCGATGGTCAAGCATAATTAGGTATCGTAACATTGTTGGTTTTTTTTTTGAAAGAACCGGTGAGCCACCGGCATTCATATATTAAGCAGGTAGAGAGCGGGAAACATGTTCATGATCAAGTGATCATGGGTGGTTACAAGAGGTTGGTTTCGAAGACCCTGAACACCAGGGCTGAGGAGGGATATCCTGCTGTCTAGCCTGGATCTCCTAATGGCGTTGCCAGGCATTTGGCCCCTGCTAGTTTCCAACTCTCTACATCTCTTCTTATCGCTGTGATCACAGAGCAGATTTGGCTTGGCTCGTGTCTGAAAATTCTGTTGTTTCTCTCCCTCCAGATGTGCCATGTGACAAGGAAGATCATTGTCTTGAGCTTTTCTCTGAGTCTTGGTCTTGATTGTTGAATGAGGCTACGCATGATGCAAATGGAGGAGGTGCTGTGATCTGAGGGGGCGGCAAGGCGCCGTAGCCTGTCACATTCATTCCAGGCCGAGATCCTTTGCCATATTTCCTTACTGACCGGGCACTCTCAAAAGAGATGTACTGACGTCTCAAGATTTCTTGTGCAAAGAGCGCAGAAGTAACCATTCTCCCATTCTCTGTGTTGGAGTCGATCGTTGCACCAAAGACGGTTTTTGAGCAAGAGCCAGAAGAAAACTTTTAAGTTTCCAGGTGCCCATGTTTTCCATATCAGGTGTTTGTCGTCTGTCTTCTGTAAGCTGCTGAATTGCTCTTTGTAAGCAGATTTTGCACTGTACACGCCCGCGCTGTGAAGATGCCAGGAGATTTTATCATCCACTTGTGGTTGCAGCGATATTGCTTCGGCCCGCAGTGCTCTCCATAGGATGATGAAGCTGTGAATCAGGTTCTCGTTGGGTCGTATCTTCATGTCCAGCACCCATTTGTCATTTTCAAGCGCATCAGCAACGCATCTGTTTTTGCCCCGTGATTGCTTGAACAGTCCTGGAAACAGAGTGGCAAGGCTTGGAGAGGTGATCCATGGGGATTGCCAGAAGGAAGCTGTTCTGCCGTTTCCAAGAGTTACAAAGGTTGCATGGTCAAACAAGGCTTTGTCATCCTTGTCACAAGGTAGGTCTGAGCCCTTCCAAGGTCTGTCTTCAGTTTGCCATGACAGCCACAACCATCTGAGTCGCAAAGCGTGAGAGAAATTCTGTAGGTCATGGATGCCTAGGCCTCCGTATTCCGTCGGCGTACAAACTTGCTTCCAGGCAACCTTGCATTTGCCACCAGTAAGCTCGTCTTCTTGTGTCCAAAGAAATTTTCTGCGGGTTTTATCAATCTCTCTGAAGAGAAGCTTTGGTGGCCAAAGAACAAAGAGCGCAAAAGTTGGGATCGCCGAGAGAACGCTCCAAACAAGCACTCTTCTCCCTGCGATATTCATCAGTTTATGCTTCTAGCCAGCTAGACGAGCTCGGATGCGGTTCAGAATGAACTGAAAGTGAACCATTTTGGCACGTCCGAGGCTTATTGGTAATCCCAAGTAGCGTATTGGGAAGGCAATAATCTGTCCGCCAAACGCATGCAGAACTTCCTGAAGGTTAATGTGATCACAGCGAATGGGTGTGATGGTGCACTTGCTGATGTTGAGGTGCAGGCCTGAGACTTCCCCAAAGCTGGTGATGATCTGAAACAGTTTGTCAAGCTCTTCCGAACTGGGTTTGCGAAGATGACAACATCATCAGCGTACATGCTGGTGCGCAGTTTCAGTTCTCTTCCAGGCAACGGGGCAAGAATGCCGTCGTCAGCAGCTTTTGTTATGAGCCGGTGGAGGATGTCAATGGCAAGGATAAACAACAACGGGGACAACGGGTCTCCTTGCCGCAGCCCACGGCGGTGGATGAGAGGGATGCCAGGGTCGCCGTTTAACAGGAAAGCAGATGAGGATGATCTGAGCAGCATGGCAATCCAGTCCCTCCAGCGGCTGCTAAAACCGAGCTGCTGTAACAGTTCAAACATAAACTCCTAGGAGACCGAGTCGAAAGCTCGAGCAATGTCCAGTTTAATCAGCAAGGCAGGCTTCTTTTTTCTGTGCAACGATCAAACTGAGTTCCTGACATAGAGGTAGTTATCTTGCAGGCATCTTGATTTGAGAAAAGCGCTTTGAGCTGGTGGTAGCCTTTATTTTATATAGAACACGATTACTGCGTGCTGCCCTTGCGTTCGCGTTGCCCACTGCTGGCGGCACCGGGGAAACCCTAGCCACGTTGCAGCACTCTTGCTCTCCCCACCCGCTGCGTCGCCATCGAAGGGGATGCAGGCGAAGCTGTGCACGCCCTATGAAGGTGCCGGTAGGGCGTCTTTCTTTTGGTTGGTAGCTGTAACGAATCTCGTGTGCTGCTTGGCGAAGCTGTGCACGCCCTATGAAGGTGCTGGTAGGGAGTCTTTCTTTTGGTTGGTAGCTGTAACGAATCTCGTGTGCTGCTTGTGGGCCGGTGTCCCTTGCGGCAGCAGGGTTGCCCTTGGGCGGTGCTTGGTGGTGGTTGGCGGGATTTGGGATCTTGCATCTCGCTTTAGGGGCTCGATCGCGGTTGTGCTGCCTTTGGCCGTGGGAGCATGGTGTTGAGCAGGCTTAGCTTCGGTGGCGCTGGTGGTGCCCTGCCTCTTCTCGAGTGGGTAGAGGTCGGCGGTGGAGGTGGCTGGAGATGGTCCTGGCGGAGGTGGGCCGATAGTGGACGGACTCGGGCTACTCCTGGTCGGCCTTGGTGTGCGCCCTAATTTGTTGTTGTTTTCCTTTGGGCAAGGCGGTGGTGGTGCTGGCTCGATCCGGGTGGGGCTGTGTTGCCTTGTTCTAGATTTGGCTGGCCCGGCAGTGGCGGCTGCTGTGCTATGATGCGACTCCTCCCGCTGCGGTATTTGGCATGCTTGAGCAGCTTTGATGGACGTTGGGTTCTATTATCTTGGGTTGGGAGAAATACATGCTTCGCGATGAAGCTAACAATGACGACCTATCTTGGGTTGGGAGAGGTACATACTTCGCGATGAAGCTAACAATGACGACGCCCGCGAGCGTTGTCCCCTTCATGGAGGTGTTGTCTTTGGCCTTGATCTAACTCCCATGCTCGTGCTTGGGGGCCTTTGCTTTGACCTCCGGACCAGGTGGCGGTGGTGTCATGGTGTCGTTCCCTTCTAGAAGGCGTCGTCTTGTTTCTTGAGTAGATGTCGGTTATTGTTTTGGGTGTGGTTCTCCGGGACGCAATTTACATAATCAACGACGCTCTCAACAACACCTTCCCTATGTTTGCCTAGGCCCTGCGGCCCACCTACCGACTTCTCTTGGCAATGGGTGGGGGTGCGTTGGTTTGTGTGTCCTTGGGTCTTGGTCACGCTGTATAGGTCGCGACATTGGTTGTGGCTTGGTTGCTCTGTGGCTTGCCTCATTGCCATTGGCACGAGGTTGGACTACGAGAAGCTTGTATCATAGTAGTAGGCATGGTGGGTGTGTGGTGGATGTGGAGGCTAATTCTTGAGATTAGTGTTGTAATGGTCCAAAGATGTTGTACCCGGCTTCTTTGCCACTTCTTTAATACAATGATACACATGCTTTTGCGTATTCTAAAAAAGGAGATTACTGTCGTGTGGAAGGCTTGCAGTGTGACGGAGACATTTGCATGTATACAGAGATAAAATGATTGCCAAAGATAAACGAAGAACAGTATGGATTTAGTGTTGGGGTAGAACGCCTAGCACACTATAATACAAGGATCATGTGGTTGTGGCGGATAGGGTGAGAAGGAGGAGATGGAGGAGGCTCTCGTGTGAGGCCCCGGATGGGGTTCGAATGAAGAAATCAAATTGGTGAATCGAAACCACTCACAACTATTTAATTTCACTCACATACCTCGAATTGGTCCGTTACCGTGAAGAGGAAGAATCCTTTTTTTTGAAATAAAACGAAACTTTATTCATTAGAAATAACCAATATATCGTTTGTGAGGCTGAGTACAATTTCATTGATAGGTTCCTCGAACCAATCCAAAGTTGAAGAAAATCTAGCTAATCTAGCAAGTTCATGTGAAGAGGAAGAATCCTAGGTAGACTAGAGATAGCTAAATGTTCATCCTTCTTGTGGATCTGGTCCGACTGCGGCCTATTTGTATTACAACGTTTTATAGTACAATGTTTTTTAGGGTATTTATATTACAGTAGTTGAAACCGCCGAGTGACAACAACTTCACGATAAATAGTGACAGGGAACTCGCGGGTTGATCTCCGTCTTCAGTGTTCACTTGGGAAGCCATTGGTTAATCTGAACCGTCTTGTGTTGTCTGTGCTTCAGGTGTTGAACCACATTTAGTCTTGGACTTCTTCAGTTAGTCTTGGCCTTGGTCCTAGAGAGCGACATTGTCCTTAAGATGCAACAACTTGTGTCCTAGTAAATGAGTATATAGGAATGTGACATGTTCCCAAGTCTCATGGCTCTTTGATAAATACCGAACCTCGTGGTGAGATCCAATCTGTTTTGCGGTCTGATCTTTCATGACTCTCCACCTTCAGCAATAGTAATCTCTCACCCACACACGTGATGCACGTGAACTAGAGGGATTGAAACTTATGGCTCAGCACGAGAAAACCAATCTCGACAATGGTACTCGCGCGCAAAACAATTACCCCAAAATTTGATACGAATATTAACCCCAAAGAACACATCATGTCTAGTTTTTAAGAATAACCACATTATTTAATTATTACAAGGGGTCATATCATCATCTCCCCCCTTGAAATGAAACCATCCTTGATTTTGAGTCGATTTGTTCAACAATATTTTTGTGCGTAGACTGAACGACGGTTGTAGAAATATCAGCAGCTTTGTCCTTTTTTGCTTCTTCATGCTCTTTTATCTTTTCCTGGTGTTCTTTCCCCCAAGCAATAAAATGTTCCTCACCCACGGGCACGAGGTTGCACTTCTTATTCTTCTTGATGGTATATCTGCGTGTTTGACAATAACACAACATCGTGCTATTTGTACCATGGCTCGCCTAGCAACAAGTGACATAAAACCATCGGTGTCGGAATCACGTCGCACAAAACCTCACAGAATAATTTCCCAACAAAACGGCGCACAAAACCATCGGTGTCGGGACCCAGCAGGTCAGCGCAGCAACCCCTCCAGTTGCATCGTGTAAGCCGAGTGTGGGGAAGGATTTGGAGCCCCCCGTGGCCCAGGCAGAGGACGCCGGGGCCTCCTCTTCCGTGATGACTGCGAGCGCAGAGGCTCTGCCCCCTCGCCAGGACCTCGCGCTTGTGACTTGGGGCACCCTAATCTGGCGCTGGGCATTGGCTGACGCTCGGGCCGCACTCGACCGGCTCGGTGCAGACCTTCAGGACAACGAAGAGCGCCTCGCCCGGGAGCGCTTGAAGCTCGCCTCGGGGTGGCGTCAGCTTGACATGACCACCAGGGAGGCCCAGGTCCGTGCCGCCACCGCCGTCACGGAGAGCAAGAAGGAAGCCGCCGAGGCTAAGGCTGCTCGGGACAGTGCGCTCGTCGAAGCGGGGGAGGCTGCCAAGAGCTGCGGCGAGGCGGAAGTTAGCTTGAAGGCGCTCCAGGAAGAACAGGCCGCGCGACCCCTGGTTCAAGTCGGCTTGGTCGTAGGTCAGATCACCTCTGACTTATGTGGCTGCTAGCGGTCTCTAGCAAGGTGTGCCGACCACCAAGTAGACAAAGAAGCCAGTTGGCGAACCTATACACATGTCACACTTCTATTCCCTTTGCCACATGATATATGTTGTCGGGATTAAGGCGAGTCTGTCATCCTTGTGCTAGCCCAGCCTCTTTCTCGTTCCAGTGATGCCGATCACAAACCGGATTATCTCATAATCCTTGTCGCATGGCTATACTTATCTTGGTCGGATCACACGAGGGGCCAAGAGTATAGCTCTCCTGACCAGAGGGGCAAATCCCATCTTGCTTGACCATGTCTTGCAGCATGGGTCTGGACAAGCCCGAAACCTACCTTTATAACTACCCAGTTACAGAGTAGTGTTTGGTGACCCAAAGTAGGCCTGTCACCATCCCGAGTACATGCATCGGCTCAGGTCTTAGGACGTAGAACATATGTTGTACTAGAGACTCCCAAATGACCTATCGCTGCATCTCATAGTTGGCTCTATCCGACTCAGACCTTATCTCGACTCGGTCCGACGAGATCCTTCCGAGTATGTATTATCCGGCTAGCATGCAACACTCCATGGCTAGTGCGACCGAGCCATCCATCATGTGATATGCTAGTCTAGTTGGCTGCGTGTCCACATAGCCCTTTCGACTAGGGACCTTTTAGGACAGTCATCATACAATACATAGTCCTCCAAACAAGTCGCGTACCCACTGATACACATCATTGATAATGTCTAAGGACTATCTTTATTCATAAACACATTTAGATACATTATAACTGAGGACTTTTCGTGCCCTCTCAGGCCATTAGTTCTCCCAGCCGTTGGATCTTGAGATTTGAGTGTTTTTGGTCGTCCAATTGCATCTAATCCCACCTCTGCTCGCTAATGTTCGTTGCGACTGAGTAGTATCCGTCACGGGCCGCTGCTCTGGTGAAATTTCGGACACCTAATGTAAATTGGGCCTAATGGGCTTCTATCTCTGTATCCGCACAACCAAGAAAAAAGGCCTCTACCCGACACTCTCCTTTCGTTCGCACGGACGCAGCAGCCCTCGCATGGCAGAGGGAGCGACTCTCTCTCATGGCGGCCGCCCTTGAGGACGCACCAAAATGCGATCGACGGCGTCTTCCGGTGCGAAGCGCCTCTCCGGACGACCGCATGTGGTCCGTTGGGTTGCCTAGCCGGTCAAGCTACGGGATGGTGGCTGTTGGCCTGGGTGTGGCAAACAACCAACTGTCGAATCAACTCTGTCAATTCATTGACAAACTAATTAGAGCCCATCAATAGCAATTGATGAGCTGCCTGATGATAACTGCAAGTCAGTTACAAATGCCTTTTCATGTTTTTCATTTATTCACGCACGCCCATATAATCCCCACGATGGGGCTGCTCCTTCTCCACTCACCTCACTTCCGCAAACCATCGTCCGGCAGCCATGGGTGATTCTTATAGGTCTCTAGTTCAATATGATCCTTTTTCCTTCCTAATGCTAACCCCCTCTGTCCCCACTATCTAGATTTAGACTTTGGTTTATACTGTTCTTTCTGCTCACAAACATGTTCTATAGGTTGATGTATTTCAGCTCCATTCTGTTGGATAGAAGATTTACGCCTTACCCATTTGGAAGGTGATGCATGAACTAGGAACATTCGAATTATGCAAGTAGATCTCATTATTACAGCTATGTGTTCCTTCTCCTGAAAAAGATACACTGCAGATTCTCCATAAGACGAACTTTTCGACTGTGTACGGGATTTGATAAGACTTCAACTTTAACCAATTGCGAAATCTGCAACGACTAGCAAACTGAGGTATCTTTTTTTACCAAATAAATATTTATGTTGCTCAAATGGTGCTTGACCACTTCTTTGATAGTGAATAGGGAAAAACTTATTGAGTTGGTCATACTGTTATTCAAAATTGCATCTAACAATTTTGTTAAACCAGGGGATTCAGTTCTATCTTGAATTTCAAACAAATTTTATTTCCCTTGTGTGACATAACTACGGATGAAACTACTCGTGAGGACTACCTCCAAACTAGAGATTAATCATGTTATTTTAGGAGTGAATACGAGACTCCATCAAATTAAACATGTGTGTTGCTGTTCAAAGGGAACATGTCCTTCTACTTCATCAACTGTGCCTTCGAAGCTTATAGAGCAACATATAAGATATACTGTAAATTCGCCTTCATTTTACAGAAAAATCTCCGCTCCATTGACTTTACTATTTGGGTTACTTAACAAATTATCTCACCAAATGTGATGCAGAGGATGAAGGGCTGTGTATTTATTTCTGAAAGTGTAGGTAAATTATTTTTACTAGATTTTTCAACTGTCTGTTACCCTCTCTTCAATAGATGAACTTCCTTTCATTAGTGCTCGCCTATTCCTGCCCATAGCTAAAACTGAAGTATAGATGAAGTGATAGCTATAGAAGTTGGAGTTGGTGGATGATATTGCTTTATTTAAAAATAACATGGTAATTTATGGGGCATGAAAAATACTAGATGGCATGCATCACATGATGGACCTTTAAGGAATGTGATGGCACTGAAGAGAACCACCACCATTCTGTGTCATCGCTGATGATCGTGCAACACATGTTGTGCTTCAAGCACTCCAGTGAAAAGCATTGATCGATGATAATAGTAGTATAGGTAAGAGTTCACCACAAGTCTTTGTTTGTGCATATCACTGTGTCTTTTGAAATTATTTTACATTTTCTGTTCTGACTGTGCATGCCATGTATTATTTGCAAGAAATTATAGTCCAATTATTATTGCTTATGCTGCAGCCATCATCAGGACGGCGTAACGAAAATGGCATGTGCCAAGATAGGCAGGTGAAATGACAGCCAACTTGAGAGAAGTTTCCATTACATAGATATATGTATTCTGGTCCTTTTCCTCTTAACATTTTTCTCTGGTCTACCTTCCTCTAAATTGAGTTGTTTGGAATTGGTTGACCACATGCTAAAATAAGTGATACTTGGAGTTAAGCAAGAATTGCAACTTCGTGACAAACCGCCCATTAGATCCAGCCATGTGTCTCCACATAATTACACAAATTTCTACCAATTTACTACAAAAATGGACGGGTGCGGCAACACGCGCCATCATGATCTAGTAGGAAATATAATCATACATGATTGCCACTAGGGCATATCTCCAACATCAGTAACCTCTTGACCACGCATGTGATGTACGTGAAGTAGAGGGATTGAAACTGATGGCTCAGCATGAGAAAACCAATCTCGACGACGGTATTGGCACGCAAAACAATTTTCCTAAAGCTTCATAAAAAACTTAGGGATTTTTGGACAACTTCCCCCAACATCGATATAGGTATTTACCCTGAAGAACACATTGTATCACTCTCCCATTTACCAAACATTGACCCAACGGTTGCTTTTTATGTTGAATAATTCTCATGTCTAACACAACAACGAGTAAGTTTTGGCATACCCTTATGTCAGAATTGGGGCTCCGGGGACCCAAGAAGGTTCGAACTCTGGGGTGCGCTTGTTCCTACCGCCCTACTCAGCCTCACGACCTAACGGCGATGCTCGGCGTGCTCGAGCTAGAGTGAAGAACAATGGACATGGCATCTTACCCAGGTTTAGGCCACCCTGCGGTGTAAAAACCTACTCCTGCTTGGTTGGAATTGCTTGGGGAGATGGAGTACAAGCATGTAGCTCTAATTGCCCAAAAGCCTCTCCCTCCCCTCTCTATGGTGGCACTCTGCCCTCTCTTATACTAGCCTTGGTCCTCATCCCACGAAAACACATGGTGGGAAGGGTCGCCACAAGGGCCAATCCCAAGGGGGACAGGGCTGCAGCTTATCCTGACTAAAGGCGGTCTTCGCCTGCGAAGGCCTCCTGCCATGATGCGCCGGTTGGCTCGGTGATGACCTTCGTCCGGGCGAGCCCATCGTCTTAGTCCTCTTGCACTGAATGGGTAACCTTTGGGGATTTCTTTGGGAATCGGTGCGCTATCCCTGCTCCCTTAGCACGAAAAGGGAAAGCCTCATCATCCGTGCCCGCTGGCATGGCCCTGGGCACCGCTCGTCATCGCGCGTGTCACCCATGTGGGGACGTACGGCCGTGTGACTCCGCTGAACAGCTCTTGACTCGTATGCCTCCGTGAGGGGCCTTGGGAGGCAGCCTCAAGAAGTCGCCTCGCAAGACTCCTAGTGATGCTTGCTGAGGTACGCCTCGCGAGGCGAGACCCTCGCGAGAGCTTTGCTCGTGAAGTTCGATGGTGGGCCGCACGCTAGGCCCGGGCAGAGCTGCGCCGCATGCTGGGCCATAGGAAAACGGGCCTGCGTACCCCCAGTCCCACGGGCCCGACAATAGCTCACAGAGCAGTAGCAAGCATGATTCCGCCTGCAAGGGGGGCAAAACGGCGTGGGCCCCATTTGCCTGCGGGCCAGACTCGACGCGTGGTGCACAACGGGACGCGGGACACCCCCATTTCCCCCATGACATGTCGGCAACTCTGCCGGGTGCGGTGCGGGGCCACCAATGCTCTTCCTTTGTCTTTGAAGGGATCGAGAAGAGGTGTCTAGAGGGGGGGGGTGATTAGACACTAAGTACCAAAAGTTGCAGTTTTTAATTTCTTTAAGTTGAAGTGGAGTTTTGGCACACGTTTAACAAACACAATACATATCAAGCAAGCATGCAAAGAGTATATGAGCAGTGTGAAGTAAAGCATGCAACTTGCAAGGATGTAAAGGGGAGGGTTTGGAGGATTCAAACGCAATAGGAGACACGGATGTTTTTGTCGTGGTTCCGATAGGTGGTGCTATCGTACATCCACGTTGATGGAGACTTCAACCCACGAAGGGTAACGGCTGTGTGAGTCCACGGAGGGATCCACCCACGAAGGATCCACGAAGAAGCAACCTTGTCTATCCCACCATGGCCGTCGCCCACGAAGGACTTGCCTCACTAGCGGTAGATCTTCACGAAGTAGGCGATCTCCTTGCTCTTAAAAACTCCTTGGTTCAACTCCACAATCTTGTCAGAGGCTCCCAAGTGACACCTAGCCAATCTAGGAGATACCACTCTCCAAGAAGTAACAAATGGTGTGTTGATGATGAACTCCTTGATCTTGTTCTTCAAATGATAGTCTCCCCAACACTCAACTCTCTCTCAAAGGATATGGATTTGGTGGAAAGAAGATTTGAGTGGAAAGCAACTTGGGGAAGGCTAGAGATCAAGATTCATATGGTAGGAATGGAATATCTTGGCCTCAACACAAGTGTAGGTGGTTCTCTCAGAAAAAGTAAGTTGGAAGTGTAGGTTCGTTCTGATGGCTTTCTCTACAAATGAAGAGGAGGTGGAGGGGTATATATAGCCTCCACACAAAATCTAACCGTTATACACAACTTGCCAATCTCGATGGGACCGAATTGATAAACTCGGTCGGACCGATTCAGCAAATCTAGTGACCGTTAGGATTTTCGATGGGACCGACATGCAACTCGGTAGGACCGATATGGTTAGGGTTAGGGCATAACGTAATCTCGATGAGACCGATTACACAAACTCGGTGAGACCGATTTTGGTAATAAGCTAACCCGAGAGTTGGTCAGGTAAACTCGGTGGGACCGATTCACTCATTTCGGTGAGACCGAAATGTTACGAAAGGGAAACAGAGAGTTTACATTGCACTCTCGGTGGGGCCGATCGCTCATCTCGGTGGGACCGAAACGTTACGAAGGGAAACAGAGAGATTACAATCCCATCTCGGTGAGACCGAGATCCCTATAGGTGAGACCGATTTGCCTAGGGTTTGTGGCAGTGGCTATGACATCTGAACTCGGTGGCGCCGGATAGAAAGAACCGGTGGGGCCGAGTTTGACTTTTGGTTTAGGTCATATGTGGATGTGAGAAAGTAGTTGAGGGCTTTGGAGCATATTACTAAGCATTTTGAGCAAGAGCCTCATTAAGCAACACCTCATCCCTCCTTGATAGTGTTGGAAATATGCCCTACAGGCAATAATAAAATGGTTGTTATTGTATTTCCTTGTTCATGATAATTGTCTATTGTTCATGCTAGAATTATATTGATAGGAAACTCAGATACATGTGTGGATACATAGACAACACCATGTCCCTAGTAAGCTTCTAGTTGACTAGCTCGTTGATCAATAGATGGTTACGGTTGAAGGAAATATGCCCTAGAGGCAATAATAAAGTTATTATTTATTTCCTTATATCATAATAAATGTTTATTATTCATGCTAGAATTGTATTAACCGGAAACACAATTCATGTGTGAATACATAGACAAACCAAACGTCACTAGTATGCCTCTACTTGACTAGCTCATTAATCAAAGATGGTTATGTTTCCTAACCATAGACATGTGTTGTCATTTGATTAACGGGATCACATTATTAGGAGAATGATGTGATTGACATGACCCATTCCATTAGCTTAGCACCCGATCGTTTAGTATGTTGCTATTGCTTTCTTCATGACTTATACATGTTCCTATGACTATGAGATTATGCAACTCCCGTTTGCCGGAGGAACACTTTGTGTGCTACCAAACGTCACAACGTAACTGGGTGATTATAAAGGAGCTCTACATGTGTCTCCAAAGGTACATGTTGGGTTGGCGTATTTCGAGATTAGGATTTGTCACTCCGATTGTCGGAGAGGTATCTTTGGGCCCTCTCGGTAATGCACATCACATAAGCCTTGCAAGCATTGCAACTAATGAGTTAGTTGTGAGATGATGTATTGTGGAACGAGTAAAGAGACTTGCCGGTAACGAGATTGAACTAGGTATTAAGATACCGACGATCGAATCTCGGGCAAGTAACATACCGATGACAAAGGGAACAATGTATGTTGTTATGCGGTCTGACCGATAAAGATCTTCGTAGAATATGTGGGAGCCAATATGAGCATCCAGGTTCCGCTATTGGTTATTGACTGGAGACGTGTCTCGGTCATGTCTACATTGTTCTCGAACCCATAGGGTCCGCACGCTTAAGGTTTCAATGCCAGTTATATTATGAGTTTATGAGTTTTGATGTACCGAAGGAGTTCGGAGTCCCGGATGAGATCGGGGACATGACGAGGAGTCTCGAAATGGTTGAGACGTAAAGATTGATATATTGGACGACTATATTCGGACATCGGAAAGGTTCCGAGTGATTCGTGTATTTTTCAGAGTACCGGAGAGTTACGGGAATACATATTGGGCCTTATTGGGCCATACGGGAAAGAAGAAAAAGGGCCTCAAGGGTGGCCGCACCCCTCCCCTTGGTCTGGTCCGAATTGGACTAGGGAAGGGGGGCGCCCCCTTCCTTCCTTCTCCTTTTCCCTTCCTCTTTTCCTATTCCATATGGGAGGTGGAATCCTACTAGGACTAGGGAGTCCTAGTAGGACTCCACACTTGGCGCGCCCCCTCCTAGGGCCGGCCTCCTCCTCCCTTGCTCCTTTATATACAGGGGCAAGGGGGCACCCCTAGACACACAAGTTGATCCACGTGATCATATTCTTAGCCGTGTGTGGTGCCCCCTTCCACCATAATCCTCGATAATATTGTAGCGGTGCTTAGGCGAAGCCCTGCGACGGTAGTGCGTCAAGATCGTCACCACGCCGTCGTGTTGATGGAACTCTTCCCTGACACTTTGCTGGATCGGAGTCCGGGGATCGTCATCGAGCTGAACGTGTGCTAGAACTCGGAGGTGCCGTAGTTTCGGTGCTTGATCGGTCGGGCCGTGAAGACGTACGACTACATCAACCGCGTTGTCCTAACGCTTCCGCTGTCGATCTACAAGGGTACATAGATCACACTCTCCCCTCTCGTTGCTATGCATCACCATGATCTTGCGTGTGCGCAGGAATTTTTTTGAAATTACTACGTTCCCCAACAGTGGTATCAGAGCCTAGGTTTTATGCGTTGATGTTGTGCACGAGTAGAACACAAGCGAGTTGTGGGCGATATAAGTCATACTGCTTATCAGCATGTCATACTTTGGTTCGGCGGTATTGTTGGATGAAGCGGCCTGGACCGACATTACGCGTACGCTTACGCGAGACTGGTTCTACCGACGTGCTTTGCACACAGGTGGCTGGCGGGTGTCAGTTTCTCCAACTTTAGTTGAACCGAGTGTGGCTACGCCCGGTCCTTGCGAAGGTTAAAACAGCACTAACTTGACAAACTATCGTTGTGGTTTTGATGCGTAGGTAAGAACGGTTCTTGCTCAGCCCATAGCAGCCACGTAAAACTTGCAACAACAAAGTAGAGGACGTCTAACTTGTTTTTGCAGGGCATGTTGTGATGTGATATGGTCAAGACATGATGAGATATAAGTTGTTGTATAAGATGATCATGTTTTGTTGAAGTTATCGGCAACTGGCAGAAGCCTTATTTGTCTCTTTATTGCATAAGATGGAAGCGCCAAATAATTGCTTTACTTTATCGCTATGCGATAGCAATAGTTGCAAGAGCAGTAGTTGGCGAGACGACCATGTGACGACACATTGATATAGATCAAGATGATGGAGATCATGGTGTCATGCCAGTGACGATGGAAATCATGACGATACTTTGGAGTTAGAGATCAAAGGCACAAGATGATGATGGCCATATCATGTCACATATTTTGATTGCATGTGACGTTTATCTTTTATGCATCTTATCTTGCTTTGATTGACGGTAGCATTTTAAGATGATCTCTCGCTAATTATCAGGAAGTGTTCTCCCTGAGTATGCACCGTTGTGAAAGTTCTTCGTGCTGAGACACCGCGTGATGATCGGGTGTGATAGGCTCTACGTTCAAATACAACGGGTGCAAAACAGTTGCACACGCGGAATACTCAGGTTATACTTGACGGGCCAAGCATATACAGATATGGCCTCGGAACACGGAGACCGAAAGGTCGAGCGTGAATCATATAGTAGATATGATCAACATAGTGATGTTCACCAATGAAGCTACTCCATCTCATGTGATGATCGGACATGGTTTAGTTGATTTGGATCACGTAATCACTTAGAGGATTAGAGGGATGTCTATCTAAGTGGGAGTTCTTAAGTAATATGATTAATTGAACTTTAATTTATCATGAACTTAGTCCTGGTAGTATTAGCATATCTATGTTGTAGATCAATAGCTCGCGTTGTTGTTTTCATATGTTTATTTTGATATGTTCCTAGAGAAAATTGTGTTGAAAGATGTTAGTAGCAATGATGCGGATTGGATCCTGATCTGAGGTTTATCCTCATTGCTGCACAGAAGAATTATGTCCTTGATGCACCGCTAGTTGATGGACCTATTGCAGGAGCAGATGCAGACGTTATGAACATTTGGCTAGCTCAATATGATGACTACTTGATAGTTTAGTGCACCATGCTTAACGTCTTAGAATCTGGACTTCAAAGACGTTTTGAACGTCATGGACCATATGAGATGTTCCAGGAGTTGAAGTTAATATTTCAAGCAAATACCCGAGTTGAGAGATATGAAGTCTCCAACATGTTCTATAGCTAAAAAGATGGAGGAGAATCGCTCAACTAGTGAGCATGTGCTCAGATTGTCTGAGTACTACAATCGCTTGAATCAAGTGGGAGTTAATCTTCCAGATAAGATAGTGATTGACAGAATTCTCTAGTCACCATCACCAAGTTAGTAGAACTTCGTGATGAACTATGATATGCAAGGGATAACGGAAACGATTCCCAAGCTCTTTGTAATGCGGAAATTGACGAAAGTAGAAATCGAGAAAACATCAAGTGTTGATGGTAGACAAGACCACTAGTTTCAAGAAAAGGGTAGAGGGAAGAAGGGGAACTTCAAGAAGAACAACAAGCAAGTTGCTGCTCAAGTGAAGAAGCCCAAGTCTGGTCCTAAGCCTGAGACTAAGTGTTTCTACTGCAAAGGAACTGGTCACTAGAAGCGGAACTACCCCAAGTGATTGGCAGATAAGAAGGATGGCAAAGTGAACATAAGTATATTTGATATACATGTTATTGATGTGTACTTTACTAGTGTTTATAGCAACCCCTCAGTATTTGATACTAGTTCAGTTGCTAAGATTAGTAAATCGAAACGGGAGTTGCAGAATAAACAGAGACTAGTTAAGGGTGAAGTGACGATGTGTGTTGGAAGTGGTTCCAAGATTGATATGATCATCATCGCACACTCTCTATACTTTCGGGATTAGTGTTGAACCTGAATAAGTGTTATTTGGTGTTTGCGTTGAGCATGAATATGATTTGATCATGTTTATTGTAATACGGTTATTCATTTAAGTAAGAGAATAAATTGTTGTTCTGTTTACATGAATAAAACCTTATATGGTTACACACCCAATGAAAATAGTTCGTTGGATCTCGATCGTAGTGATACACATAATCATAATATTGAAACCAAAAGATGCAAAGTTAATAATGATAGTGCAACTTATTTGTGGCACTGCCGTTTAGGTCATATTGGTGTAAAGCGCATGAAGAAACTCCATGCTGATGGGTTTTTGGAATCACTTGATTATGAATCAGTTGATGCTTGCGAACCATGCCTCATGGGCAAGATGACTAAAACGCCGTTCTCCGGAACTATGGAGCAAGCAACTGACTTATTGGAAATAATACATACTGATGTATGAGATCCGATGAGTGTTAAGGCTCGTGGCGGGTATCATTATTTTCTGACCTTCACAGATGATTTGAGCAGATATGGGTATATCTACTTAATGAAACACAAGTCTGAAATATTTGAAAAGTTCAAAGAATTTCAGAGTGAAGTGGAGAATCATCGTAACAAGAAAATAAAAGTTTCTACGATATGATCGCAGAGGTAAAATATTTGAGTTACGAGTTTGGCCTTCAGTTAAAACAATGTGAAATAGTTTGACTACTCACGCCACCTGGAACACCACAGCATAATGGTGTGTCCGAACATCATAACCGTACTTTATTAGATATGGTGCGATCTATGATGTCTCTTACCGATCTACCACTATCGTTTTGGGGTTATGCATTAAAGACAGCTGCATTCACGTTTAAAAGGGCACCATTTAAGTCCGTTGAGACGACACAATCTGAATTGTGGTTTGGCAAGAAACCAAAGTTGTCATTTCTTAAAGTTTGGGGTTGTGATGCTTATATGAAAAAGTTTCATCCTGATAAGCTCAAACCCAAATCGGAGAAATATGTCTTCATAGGATACCCAAAGGAGACTGTTGGGTACACCTTCTATCACAGATCCGAAGGCAAATTATTCATTGCTAAGAATGGATCCTTTCTAGAGAAGGAGTTTCTCTCGAAAGAAGTGAGTGGGAGGAAAGTAGAACTTGATGAGGTAACTGTACCTACTCCCTTATTGGAAAGTAGTTCATCACAGAAATCTGTTCCTGTGACTACTAGACCGATTAGTGAGGAAGCTAATGATGATGATCATGTAACTTCAGATCAAGTTACTACCAAACCTCGTAGGTAAACCAGAGTGAGATCCGCACCAGAGTGGTACGGTAATCCAGTTCTGGAGGTCATGTTACTTGACCATGACGAGCCTACGAACTATGAGGAAGCGATGATGAGCCCAGATTCCGCGAAATGGCTTGAGGCCATGAAATCTAAGATGAGATCCATGTATGAGAACAAAGTATGGACTTTGATTGACTTGCCCAATGATCGGCGAGCCATTGAGATTAAATGGATCTTCAAGAGGAAGACGGACGCTGATAGTAGTGTTACTATCTACAAAGCTAGAATTGTCGTAAGAAGGTTTTCGACAAGTTCAAGGTGTTGACTACGATGAGAGTTTCTCACTCGTATCTATGCTTAAATCTATCCGAATCATGTTAGCAATTGCCGCATTTAATGAAATCCGGCAAATGGATAAACAAAACTGCATTCCTTAATGGATTTATTAAAGAAGAGTTGTATATGATACAACCAGAAGGTTTTGTCAATCCTAAAGGTGCTAACAAAATGTGCAAGCTCCAGCGATCCATCTATGGACTGGTGCAAGCATCTCAGAGTTGGAATATGCGCTTTGATGAGATGATCAAAGCATATAGTTTTATACAGACTTGCGGTGAAGCCTGTATTTACAAGAAAGTGAGTGGGAGCACTACAACATTTCTGATAAGTATATGTGAATGACATATTGTTGATCGGAAATAATGTAGAATTATTCTGAAAGCATAAAGGAGTGTTTTCAAAGAAGTTTTTCAAAGAAAGACCTCGGTGAAGCTGCTTACATATTAAGCATCAAGATCTATAGAGATAGATCAAGACGCTTGATAAGTTTTTTCAATGAGTACATACCTTGACAATATTTTGAAGTAGTTCAAAAATGGAACAGTCAAAGAAAGAGTTCTTGGCTGTGTTACAAGGTGTGAAATTGAGTAAGACTCAAAGCCCGACCACGGCAGAAGATAGAAAGAGAATGAAAGTCATTCCCTATGCCTCAGCCATAGGTTCTATAAAGTATGCCATGCTGTGTACCAGATCTATTGTACACCCTACACTGTGTTAAGCAAGGGAGTACAATAGTGATCTAAGAGTAGATCACTGGACAGCGGTCAAAATTATCCTTAGTGGAATAAGGAAATATTTCTCAATTATGGAGGTGACAAAAGGTTCGTCGTAAAAAGTTACGTCGATGCAAGTTTTGACACAGATCTGGATGACTCTAAGTCTCGATCTAGATACATATTGAAAGTGGGAGCAATTAGCTAGAGTAGCTCCGTGCAGAGCATTGTAGACATAGAATTCGCAAAATACTTACGGATCTGTATATGACAGACCCGTTGACTAAAATTATCTCACAAGCAAAACATGATCACACCTTAGTACTCTTTGGGTGTTAATCACATAAACGATGTGAACTAGATTACTGACTCTAGTAAACCCTTTGGGTATAGGTCACATGACGATGTAAACTATGGGTGGTAATCACATGGTGATGTGAACTATTAGTGTTGAATCACATGGCGATATGAACTAGATTATTGACTCTAGTGCAAGTGGGAGACTGAAGGAAATATGCCCTAGAGGCAATAATAAAGTTATTATTTATTTCCTTATATCATGATAAATGTTTATTATTCATGTTAGAATTGTATTAACTGGAAACATAATACATGTGTGAATACATAGACAAACCAAACGTCACTAGTATGCCTCTACTTGACTAGCTCATTAATCAAAGATGGTTATGCTTCCTAACCATAGACATGTGTTGTCATTTGATTAACGGGATCACATTATTAGGAGAATGATGTGATTGACATGACCCATTCCATTAGCTTAGCACCCGATCATTTAGTATGTTGCTATTGCTTTCTTCATGACTTATACATGTTCCTATGACTATGAGATTATGCAACTCCCATTTGCCGGAGGAACACTTTGTGTGCTACCAAATGTCACAACGTAACTGGGTGATTATAAAGGAGCTCTACAAGTGTCTCCAAAGGTACATGTTGGGTTGACGTATTTCGAGATTAGGATTTGTCACTCCGATTGTCGGAGAGGTATCTTTGGGCCCTCTCGGTAATGCACATCACATAAGCCTTGCAAGCATTGCAACTAATGAGTTAGTTGTGAGATGATGTATTATGGAACGAGTAAAGAGACTTGCCGGTAACGAGATTGAACTAGGTATTAAGATACCGACGATCGAATCTCGGGCAAGTAACATACCGATGACAAAGGGAACAACGTATGTTGTTATGTGGTCTGACCGATAAAGATTTTCGTAGAATATGTGGGAGCCAATATGAGCATCCAGGTTCCGCTATTGGTTATTGACTGGAGACGTGTCTCGGTCATGTCTACATTGTTCTCGAACCCGTAGGGTCCGCATGCTTAAGGTTTCAATGACAGTTATATTATGAGTTTATGAGTTTTGATGTACCGAAGGAGTTCGGAGTCCTGGATGAGATCGGGGACATGACGAGGAGTCTCGAAATGGTCGAGCCGTAAAGATCGATATATTGGATGACTATATTCGGACATCGTAAAGGTTCCGAGTGATTCGGATATTTTTGGGAGTACCGGAGAGTTACGGGAATACGTATTGGGCCTTATTGGGCCATACGGGAAAGAAGAAAAAGGGCCTCAAGGGTGGCCGCACCCCTCCCCTTGGTCTGGTCCGAATTGGACTAGGGAAGGGGGGCGCCCCCTTCCTCCCTTCTCCTTTTCCCTTCCTCTTTTCCTATTCCATATGGGAGGTGGAATCCTACTAGGACTAGGGAGTCCTAGTAGGACTCCACACTTGGCACGCCCCCTCCTAGGGCCGGCCTCCTCTTCCCTTGCTCCTTTATATACGGGGGCAAGGGGGCACCCCTAGACACACAAGTTGATCCACGTGATCATATTCTTAGCCGTGTGCGGTGCCCCCTTCCACCATAATCCCCGATAATATTGTAGCGGTGCTTAGGCGAAGCCCTGCGACGGTAGTACATCAAGATCGTCACCACGCCGTCGTGCTGATGGAACTCTTCCCCAACACTTTGCTGGATCGGAGTCCGGGGATCGTCATCGAGCTGAACGTGTGCTAGAACTGAGAGGTGCCGTAGTTTCGGTGCTTGATCGGTCGGGCCATGAAGACGTACGACTACATCAACCGCGTTGTCCTAACGCTTCCGCTGTCGATCTACAAGGGTACGTAGATCACACTCCCCCCTCTCGTTGCTATGCATCACCATGATCTTGCGTGTGCGTAGGAATTTTTTTGAAATTACTACGTTCCCCAACAATGGTTTTCTGACCATGGACATTGGATATCGTTGATAATGAGATCACATCATTAGGAGAATGATGTGATGGACAAGACCCAATCCTAAGCCTAGCACAAGATCGTATAGTTCGTCTGCTAAAGCTTTTCTAATGTCAAGTATCATTTCCTTAGACCATGAGATTGTGCAACTCCCGGATACTGTAGGAATGCTTTGGGTGTACCAAACGTCACAACGTAACTGGGTGGCTATAAAGGTGCACTGTGGGTATCTCCGAAAGTGTATGTTGGGTTGGCACGAATCGAGACTGGGATTTGTCACTCTGTGTAAACGGAGAGGTATCTCTGGGCCCACTCGGTAGGACATCATCATAATGTGCACAATGTGACCAAGGAGTTGATCACGGGATGATGTGTTACAGAACGAGTAAAGAGACTTGCCGGTAACGAGATTGAACGAGGTATCGGGATACCGATGATCGAATTTCGAGTAAGTATCGTACCGATAGACAAAGGGAATTGAACACAGGATTGATTGAATCCTCGACATCGTGGTTCATCCGATGAGATCATCGTGGAACATGTGGGAGCCAACATGGGTATCCAGATCCCGCTGTTGGTTATTGAACGGAGAGTTGTCTCGGTCATGTCTACATGTCTCCCGAACCCGTAGGGTCTACACACTTAAGGTTCGGTGATGCTAAAGTTGTAGAGATATTAGTATGAGGTTAACCGAAAGTTGTTAGGAATCCCGGATGAGATCCCGGACGTCACGAGGAGTTCCGGAATGGTCCGGAGGTAAAGATTTATATATAGGAAGTCCAGTTTCGGCCACCGGGAGAGTTTTGGGAGTCATTGGTATTGTACCAGGACCACCGGAAGGGTCCCGGGGGTCCACCAGGTGGGGCCACCTATCCCAGAGGGCCCCATGGGCTGAAGGGGCGTGGGAACCAGCCCCTGGTGGGCTGGTGTGCCCCCCTTGGGCCTCCCATGCGCCTAGGGTTGGAAACCCTAAGGGGTGGGGGCGCCTCCACTTGGCTTGGAGGCCAAGCCACCCCTAGGGCTGCCGCCCCCTCCCTAGATGGGATCTACAAGGGGCCGGCGCCCCCCTAGGCCCCTATATATAGTGGAGGGGAGGGAGGGCAGCCGCACCTGAAGCCCTGGCGCCTCCCTCCCTCCCGTGACACCTCTTCCTCCCCGCTTGTGCTTGGCGAAGCCCTGCCGGGATCCCGCTACTTCCACCACCACGCCATCGTGCTGCTGGATCTCCATCAACTTCTCCTCCCCCTTGCTGGATCAAGAAGGAGGAGACGTCTTCGCTCCGTACGTGTGTTGAACGTGGAGGTGCCGTCTGTTTGGCGCTAGGATCATCGATGATTTGGAACACGACGAGTACGACTCCATCAACCCCGTTCTCTTGAACGCTTCCGCTTAGCGATCTACAAGGGTATGTAGATGCACTCCCCTTCCCCTTGTTGCTAGATTACTCCATAGATTGATCTCGGTGATGCGTAGAAAATTTTGAATTATTGCTACGTTCCCCAACAGTGGCATCATGAGCTAGGTTTATGCGTAGTTTCTATGCACGAGTAGAACACAAGTTGTTGTGGGCGTCGATTTTGTCAATTTACTTGCCGTTAATAGTCTTATCTTGATTCGGCAGCATCGTGGGATGAAGCGGCCCGGACCGACCTTACATGTACGCTTACGTGAGACTGGTTCCACCGACTGACATGCACTAGTTGCATAAGGTGGCTAGCGGGTGTCTGTCTCTCCCACTTTAGTCGGATCGGATTCGATGAAAAGGGTCCTTATGAAGGGTAAATAGAAATTGGCATATCACGTTGTGGTTTTGCGTAGGTAAGAAACGTTCTTGCTAGAAACCCATAGCAGCCACGTAAAACATGCAACAACAATTAGAGGACGTCTAACTTGTTTTTGCAGGGTATGCTATGTGATGTGATATGGCCAAAAGGATGTGATGAATGATATATGTGATGTATGAGATTGATCATGTTCTTGTAATAGGAATCACGACTTGCATGTCGATGATTATGACAACCGGCAGGAGCCATAGGAGTTGTATTAATTTATTTATGACCTGTGTGTCAATGTAAACGCCATGTAATTACTTTACTTTATTGCTAACCATTAGCCATAGTAGTAGAAGTAATAGTTGGTGAGGCAACTTCATGAAGGCACGATGATGGAGATCATGATGATGGAGATCATGGTGTCATGCCGGTGACGATGGTGTTCATGTCGTGCCTCGAAGATGGAGATCAAAGGCGCAAGATGATATTGGCCATACCATGTCACTTTATGATTTGCATGTGATGTTTGTCATGTTTTTACATCTTATTTGCTTAGAACGACAGTAGCATAAATAAGATGACCCCTCACTAAAATTTCAAGAAAGTGTTCCCCCTAACTGTGCACCGTTGCTAAGGTCCATTGTTCCGAAGCACCACGTGATGATCGGGTGTGATAGGTTCTAATGTTCGCATACAACGGGTGTAAGCCAGATTTGCAGACGCAATACACTTAGGTTAACTTGACGAGCCTAGCATGTACAGACATGGCCTCGGAACACGGAAGACCAAAAGGTCAAACATGAGTCGTATAATGGGTATGATCAACATGAAGATGTTCACCGATGATGACTAGTCCGTCTCAAGTGATGATCGGGCACGGCCTAGTTGACTCGGATCATGTATCACTTAGATGACTAGAGGGATGTCTATCTGAGTGGGAGTTCATTGAATAATTTGATTATATGAACTTAATTATTATGAACATAGTCAAAAAGGTCTTTGCAAATTATGTCGTAGCTCACGCTTTGGTTCTACTGTTTTGGATATGTTCCTAGAGAAAATTTAGTTGAGAGTTGACAATAGCAATTATGCGGACTGGGTCCGTGAACTAAGGATTGTCCTCATTGCTGCACAGAAGGATTATGTCCTTAATGCACCGCTCAGTGTGCTGAACCTCGAGCGTCGTCTGTAGATGTTGGGAAAACATCTGACATACACGTTTTGATGACTACATGATAGTTCAATGCGTAATGCTAACGGTTTAGAATTGTGGCACCAAAGACGTTTTTGAAACGTCGCAGAACATATGAGATGTTCCAAAGACTGAAATTGGGATTTCAGACTAGTGCCCACATCAAGAGGTATGAGACCTCTGACAAGTTTCTTAAGCCTGCAAACTAAGGGACAAAAGCTCAATCGTTGAGCATGTGCTCAGATTGTCTGAGTACTACAATCACTTGAATCGAGTGGGAGTTAATCTTCCAGATGAGATAGTGATAGTTCTCCATAGTCATTGCCACCAAGCTATTGGAGCTTCGTGATGAACTATAACATATCAGGGATAGGCATGATGATCCTTGAGCAATTCGCGATGTTTGACACCGCGAAAGTAGAAATCAAGTAGGAGGATCAATTGTTGATGGTTAAACCACTAGTTTCAAGAAGGGCAAGGGAAAGAAGGGATACTTCATGAGACGACAAATCAGTTGTTGCTCTAGTGAAGAAACCCAAGGTTGAACCAAACCCGAGATTAAGTGCTTCTGTAATAAGGGGAACGGTCACTGAAGCAGAACTACCCTAGATACTTGGTAGATGAGAAGGCTGGCAAGGTCGACAAAAGTATTTTGGATATACGTTATATTAATGTGTACTTTACTAGTACTCCTAGTAGCACCAGGGTATTAAAATACCGGTTCAGTTGCTAAGTGTTAGTAACTCAAAATAAAAGGCTACGGAATAAACGGAGACTAGCTGAAGGTGAGATGATGATATGTGTTGGAAGTGTTTCCAAGGTTGATGTGATCAAGCATCGCATGCTCCCTCTACCATCGAGATTGGTGTTAAACCTAAATAATTGTTATTTGGTGTTTGCGTTGAGCATATACATGATTGGATTATGTTTATCGCAATATGATTATTCATTTAAGGAGAATAATGGTTACTTTGTTTATTTGAATAATACCTTCAATGGTCTTGCACCTAAAATGAATGGTTTATTGAATCTCGATCGTAGTGATACACATGTTCATACCAAAAGATATAAGATAGTAATGATAGTACCACATACTTGTGGCACTGCCATTTGAGTCATGTTGGTATAAAATGCATGAAGAAGCTCCATGTTGATGGATCTTTGGACTCACTCGTTTTTGAAAAGATTGAGACATGCAAACCATGTCTATTGGTAGATATGCATGAAGAAACTCCATGTAGATGGATCGTTTGGACTCACTTGATTTTGAATCACTTGAGACATGCAAATCATACCACATGGGCAAGATGACTAAAAGGCCTCGTTTTCAGTGAGATGGAACAAGAAAGCAACTTGTTGGAAGTAATACATTTTGATGTGTGCAGTCCAATAAGTGCTGAGGCACACAGTGGATATCGTTATGTTCTTACTTCACAGATGATTTGAGTAGATGCTGAGTATATTTACTTGATGAAACACAAGTCTGAATTATTGAAAGGTTTAAGTAATTTCAGAGTGAAGTTGAAGATCGTCGTGACAAGATGATAAAATGTCTATGATATGATCATAGAGATGAATATCTGAGTTACGAGTTTGGCACACAATTAAGACATTGTGGAAATTGTTTCACAACGAATACCTCCTGGACCACCATAGTGTGATGGTGTGTCCGGACATCATAACTGCACCGTATTGGATATGGTGCATACCATGATGTCTCTTATCGAATTACCACTATCGTTTATGGGTTAGGCATTAGAGACAACCGCATTCACTTTAAATAGGGCACCACACAATTCCGTTGAGACGACACCGTATGAACTATGGTTTAGAGAAACCTAAGCTGTCGTTTCTTAAAAGTTTGGGGCTGCAATGCTTATGTGAAAAATTTTCAGGCTGATAAGCTCGAACCCAAAGCGGATAAATGCATCTTCATAGAATACCCAAAAATAGTTGGGTATACCTCCTATTTCAGATCCGGAAGCAAAAGTGATTGTTTCTAGAAACGGGTCCTTTCTCGAGGAAAAGTTTCTCTCGAAAGAATTGAGTGGGAGGATGGTGGAGACTTGATGAGGTTATTGAACCGTCACTTTAACAAGTGTGTAGCAGGGCACATGAAGTTGTTCCTGTGGCACCTACACCAATTGAAGTGGAAGCTTATGATAGTGATCATGAAACTTCGGATCAAGTCACTACCAAACCTCATAGGTCGACAAGGATGTGTACTACTTTAGAGTGGTACGTAATCCTGTCTTGGAAGTCATGTTGCTAGACAACAATGAACCTACGAGCTATGGAGAAGCAATGGTGGGCCCAGATTCCGACGAATGGCTCGAGGCCATAAAATCTGAGAAAGGATCCATGTATAAAACAAAGTATAGACTTTGAAAGAACTACTTGATGGTCGTAAGGCTGTTGGGTGCAGATGGATTTTAAAAGGAAGACGGACAATGATGGTAAGTGTCACCATTAAGAAAGCTCGACTTGTCGTTAAGATGTTTCCCGACAAGTTCAAGGAGTTGACTACGATGAGACTTCCTCACTCGTAGCGATGCTAAGAGTCTGTTGGAATTATGTTAGCAGTTACTGCATTATTTATGAAATCTTGCAGATAGGATGTCAAAACATTGTTTCCTCGATGATTTTCTTGAGGAAAGGTTGTATGTGATACAACCAGAAGTTTTTGTCAATTCTGAAAGATGCTAACAAGTATGCAAAGCTCCAGCAATCCTTCTAAGGACTGGAGTAAGCATCTCGGAGTTGGAATATACTCTTTGATGAGATGATCAAAGATTTTGGGTTTATACAAAGTTTATGAGAAACTTGTATTTCCAATGAAGTGAGTGGGAGCACTATAGAATTTTTGATGAGTATATGTTGTTAACATATTGTTGATCAGGAATGATGTAGAATTTCTGGAAAGCATACAGGGTTATTTGAAAAGTGTTTTTCAATGGAAAACCTGGATTAAGCTACTTGAACATTATCGGAGTAAATAGCCATGGGTAGCCTAGCCGGCTTCCCCTGGCCCTTCTGAAAAAATTACGAGCCCGCCCGGCTCTCAAGAATTCAAGACATAGGGGCCCCTTCCCCTTGCTGGCTGCCACCCAGGCCGGCTTTCGGAAGGCGGTCCGACTTTAGCCCTCATGAGAAGGCCGACTCCAAGAAGCCGTCCATGAGAAGGCCGACTCCAAGAAGCCGGCCATGAGAAGGCCGACTCCAAGAAGCCAGCTCCCCCTAAAGTGGTCAAGGCCGTACCCACGAAAGTTTGTACCCACCTAACGGCAGTGCGACGGGGCGTGGCTACAGTAAAGCCTGCCGCCCCCGAATCCCGGAGCACGCCTGGCGCAATGCACCGTACGGGGTAGGCATGACCCGTCCGGCGCGGCACTGTTGCCATGCTGACCCTGGCATCAACCACGACGGGCCGCCAGCACGGCCCACAGGCGGTGGGCCCCTTTGAGCAAAGAGACGCCCGAAGGCGGCCACACCTCCCACCAGTCGGCCCAAGACAGAGCCGGCTCCCCGCAGCCGGCTTGCCGCTTCCCTCGAAGAGGATGCCCCATTAAGGAGACAAGACGCGGTAAGGCTACAGCGATCGCCTGGCAGGCGGCGGTACTGTAGCCACGCTTACCACGATGAAGCTCACGTCAACAAGATGAAGCCACAGTAACCAGCCACCGACCAGGCCCTGGACAGTGGGACCTGCCTGTCGACCAAGGTGCCGGCAGCCGGCGGGACCCACCAGTCGGCGGGCCCTAGCAGCCGGCGCAGAAGCCGGCGAGCGCAGTCATAGACGGCTGGGCCCCGCGCCTAGTCGGATTACCATTGTACCCCTGGGGGGTAGGCCTATATAAACCCCCCGGGGCACCCATGCAAAGGGTTGGACCCCCTGCTAGTTCTAGACACCCCACGAGGAGAAGAAGCAGGCTAGCCGTGCCCTTCTTCCTCCTCCCCCCAAACAGCTCAAGGAGCGTTGTGTAGCTACTTGATTCATCTAGTGAGCATGCGGAGACCCCGCAGAGCAGCAATAGGGGTGTTATCTCCACGAAGAGCCCCGAAGCTGGGTAAGATCCGCCGGCGTGCATGTCTTCGCCTTATCCCGTTTCCAGGCACCAGCGATGTCTTACTGGCTCCCATAATGATAAGCCACCCGTTGGCATATGTCGCACCTACCACCCGACATTTGGCGCCCACCGTGGGGCCAGGTGCACCGTCGTCCGGAGATCTGTTCTGGACGGGAACCTTATTCCTCCCCCGCGAGCATAGCCAGCCCGGCATGCCCGATGGCGCTTGCCACAACGCGCTGCAAGGCGTCACCAGCATCTGCGCGGCAAGCGGCCACGCCGATATCCTCGACAAAACTCTCATCTCCGACGAGCTCGCCTCCGATGCGGGCACCGACCACCTCGCCAACCTTCTCGGCCAGCTCCATGTCTCCAGCGAGCCCGCTGCGGACCTGGAGTCGGTTGGCTCCACCGACCCGATGCCTGTCGACTCCGACACGGCCTCCTACGACACCTTCCCCACCAACGTCACGATCTACAACGACCCGCTTCCTCGAGCTGACGGCTGCGATGCTGTCACCACCGAAGTGATGGTTGTCGGCCACGGCGGCCTGGCCGACGAGAGCGCCCGCAACGCCTCGCACACGGCGGCCCACGACTTGTCCGCTCCCCTCCCGGCTAATGCCTACGACGAAGCACTGGAGGCACGCTGCCTCGCCCTCCTCGCAGAGGGCCGGAGGCTAGCTTCCATAAGACGCCTCACTAAGGCCTACCAGCGCGAAGCTGACCGCGCCGCCTTCGGCACGCCGGCCCCAGGAGGGCCGAGCCGGGCCGGCCTTGTCAAGCAACGCGGCGCCGTCATCGCCGACACACTGGGAGTCGACCGCCCGGTCTATGCCACGCCGCTCGAGAACTTGCGTGCCGCCAAGGCGGCCGTAGACGAGTTGGACGGCTTGGAGGCCGAAGACCTCCCCCACATGACCCGGCGCATCCAGCAACTGATCGATGCAGCCGCGCAGCGGCACGAAGCAGACGCCCGCGCGGGAAGCCCTCCCCCGCGCCGAGATCACGGCGCGATGTCCCGGACGCCGGCTACGAGCGACACCCGCACGCGGCGCGAGAAAGAGCCGGCTGCCAGCCGTAGCCGGACCTGAATCTCCATCGAGCGAGACGCGGACGGCCATCCCCGAGCCATGGAATGGCGTGGCGACCCGCCTTCGCCTCCACCCCGTGGAGAGAGATATCCCGCCCCGCCACCAGTGGCGCACCCGACTCTCAGCGGCCGGCTGGGCCGCCGCGAAGGAATCAGCGAGAACGATGCCCGCCATTGGATCGACCGCCTGGCGCGATCCCTAGCGCTGGAAGAAGAAGACGATGTCGGCCTGCCTTGTTTCGGCCCCCGCATCCGCGACGAGCCCTTTCCCAAAGGGTTCTCGCTCCCAAGAGACACGCCCAAGTACAACGGCTCCGTGAAGCCGGAAGATTGGTTGATCGACTACTCCACGGCGGTTAGCATAGCCAACGGCAACCGGCGCGTTGCCGTGAAGTACGTGCCCCTCATGCTGCAAGGCACGGCGCGGACCTGGCTCAACAGCCTCAATCCGCGCAACATTAACAGCTGGCTAGATTTCACAGAAGCCTTCATCCGCAACTTCACCAGCACCTACAAGCGGGCTCCCAAGCCCAGACAGCTCTCCTTGTGCGTACAAGGCCCCGCCGAGTCCACTCGCGATTACCTCACGCGTTGGGCCGAGCTCCGCAATTCTTGCGAGGGGGTGCACGAGGTGCAAGCCATAGAATACTTCACGGCCGGATGCCGAGAAGGCACCCTCCTCAAGCACAAGCTCCTCTGCGACGAGCCGACTACCCTCGACGAGCTTCTGGACATAGCGGACAAGTACGCTACCGCCGACTCCTCGATGAAGACCGAGCTTCGGGTAGACGCGTCCGGGAAAGTACTTAACCCGGCGCCCAAGACGCCGGCTGGGGATTCCGGCCAACGCCCCCACCCGAACGACCACAAGCGCAAGGGCCCCGCGCCGCCTCCCGTCAGTCGGCAGGTGGCCACAGTCGAAGACGCGCCGCCTGAAGAGCGACCGGCGCCCAAGAAGCCCAAGGGCGGCAGGCCGGCTTGGCAGCCTGCCTTCTCCTACGAGCAAACTCTAGACGCCCCGTGCAAGTTCCACAACGGCGCGAAGCCATCCAACCACACAACCCGGAAGTGCCATTGGCTCACCCGAATCTCTAAAGGCGAGGGGCTCGTGCCACCTCCGCCTGCCGGCCCGCCGCCTCCGGCCCCGCTGCCTCCGGCCGCTCGGCCCACAGTCGGAGCCATGCACGACGAATTCCCCGACGAGCAAGCAACCTACATCGTCTTTACAAGCCAGCCCGAAGACCGGCGCAACAAACGCCGAGAGCACCAGGAAGTTAGCGTGGTCGCTGCCAACCCCGCCGGACACATGCATTGGTCAGAAAAGCCCATCAGCTGGAGCTGGGCCGACCATCCGGTGGTGATGCCGTCTTCCGGCTCTTATGCTTTGGTCCTGGAAGCCACCCTTGCAACGGACAAACGCGCCGCCCGCTTCTCCCGTGTGTTGATAGACGGCGGGAGCAGCATCAACATCCTGTACCGTGACACCCTGGAGAAGCTAAACATCAAGACGAAGCAGCTCATGCCTACTCAGACAGTGTTTCATGGCATCGTACCCGGCTTATCCTGCGCCCCCATTGGCAAGATCAAGATTGATGTACCTTTTGGGGACAAGGAGCATTTCCGCCGGGAAGCGATCTGGTTTGAAGTGGTGGACCTGGAGAGCCCTTACCATGCGTTGCTTGGCCGACCTGCCTTGGCTAAATTCATGGAAGTTCCCCACTATGCATACCTCAAGATGAAAATACCAAGCACCAAAGGCGTCATCACCGTAGCCGGTGATTACAAGAAGTCCTCCGAGTGCGCAGCAGCCAGCAGCCCGCTGGCCGAGTCCCTTGTGATTGCCGAAGAAAAGAAGATGTTGGACCGAGTCGTGGCCATAGCCGGCAAGCAGTCGGCCGTGTCTCCCGACCCCAAGGAGCATGACGCTCAAGGATCTTTCCAGCCGGCCAAGGAGATGAAGAAGATACCTCTTGACCCCGAGCATCCAGAGAGGTTTGCCGTCATCGGGGCAAACCTGAACAGCAAATAGGAAGGCGAGCTCGCCGATTTCCTCCGTGAGAATCGGGACATCTTCGCATGGTCCCCCAAGGACATGCCGGGTGTTACGAGGAAATTCGCCGAGCACAAACTACACGTTCGAGAAGACGCAAAGCCAGTCAAACAACCCCTTCACCGACTGTCGGAGGAGAAATGCAGAATTGTAGGGGAGGAGATAGCCCGGCTCTTGGCGGCCGGCTTCATCATGGAAGTTTTCTTTCCAGAGTGGCTCGCCAACCCGGTCCTCGTACTGAAGAAGAATAACAAGTGGCGCATGTGTATAGACTACACGAGCCTCAACAAGGCCTGCCCCAAAGATCCCTTTGCTCTGCCAAGGATTGACCAAGTGATAGACTCCACAGCCGGATGCGAGCTGTTGAGTTTCTTGGATGCTTACTCCGGATATCACCAGATAAAGCTTGATCCGGACGACCGCCTGAAAACCGCCTTCATCACGCCATTTGGAGCCTTCTGTTACCTGACTATGACATTCGGCTTGAGAAATGCCGGTGCCACTTTTCAGCGTTGCATGCAGAAGTGCCTCCTCAAGCAGCTCGGCAGAAACGCTCATGTTTACGTGGATGACATCGTGGTGAAGACGGAGAAGCGCGGCACCTTGCTGGGAGACCTCAAGGAAACGTTTGAGAACCTACGCCGGTTCCAAATCAAGCTTAACCCCGAGAAATGCGTGTTCGAAGTGCCAGCCGGCCAGCTCCTAGGCTTCCTGGTCTCCGAACACGGCATCGAATGCAACCCGGTGAAGATCAAGGCCATCGAGAGAATGGCGATCCCCACCAAGCTTCGAGACATTCAGAAGTTCACCGGGTGCTTGGCCTCCTTGAACCGCTTCATCAGCCGGCTCGGAGAGAAAGCTCTCCCCCTCTACCGCCTCATGAAGAAGAGCACTCACTTCGAGTGGAACGACCAGGCCGACCAAGCTTTCCATGAGCTGAAGAAGATGCTGGCCACGCCGCCCATTCTGGCGGCGCCGACCGAGAAAGAGCCCATGCTCCTCTACATCGCCGCAACCAGCCGGGTGGTCAGCACCGTCATCGTAGTCCAACGCCCAGAAGAAGGCCGAGCCCAGCCGGTCCAGAGGCCGGTGTATTATTTGAGCGAGGTGCTATCCGCCTCAAAGCAGAACTACCCGCACTACCAGAAGATGTGTTACGGCGTGTACTTCACCACCAAGAAGCTGAAGCCCTACTTTCAAGAGCATCCCGTCACGGTCGTATGCACCGCCCCGCTGGCCGAGATCATAGGCAGCCGGGACGCATCCGGCCGGGTGGCAAAATGGGCCATCGAGCTGGCCCCTTACACAATCTTCTACCAGCCCCGCACCGCCATCAAGTCCCAAGCCCTGGCCGACTTCCTCGTCGACTGGACCGAGACCCAGTACCTGCCGCCGGCTCCCGACTCCACCCATTGGCGCATGCACTTCGACGGGTCCAAGATGCGCACCGGCTTGGGAGCCGACATCGTCCTTACCTCCCCTAAAGGCGACAAGCTCAAATACACGCTACAGATCCACTTTGTCGCCTCCAACAATGTGGCCGAGTACGAGGCGCTCATACACGGGCTCCGGCTTGCCAAAGAACTTGGCATTCGCCGGATCCTATGCTATGGCGACTCGGACCTAGTGGTCCAGCAATCATCCGGCGACTGGGACGCCAAGGACGCGAATATGGCGAGCTACCGCTTCCTGGTCCAACAACTCAGCGGATACTTTGAAGGATGCGAGTTCCTCCACGTACCACGAGCCGACAACAAGCCAGCCGATGCCCTGGCTCGAATAGGCTCCACTCGGCAAGCAATTCCAACCGGCGTCACTCTACAATGCCTCCTCAAGCCGTCCATCAAGCCGTCTCCAGAGTCTGATTCCATCTTCGTGCCGCCTGACCCCGATGCGGCCGGGTCCGGCTCAAAGAACCAAGTAGGCGATCCCAAGACTCCCGTAGCCGGCCCGGCGACTTCGGCGGCCGGCTCGGGGACTTCGGCAGCCGGCTCGGGGACTGCCGCACCCGGCTCGGGGACTGCGGTAGCCGGCCCGGGGACTGCACCAGCACGACAGCCGGCGGCCGACTCCAGCATTTCACCACCCAGCCCGCCCACCCTGGTGGAAATAGCCACATTGGCAGTAGAAGAAGTCACGGCTCCATCATGGGCTCAGTCCATCCTCAACTTCCTAGTAAACCAAGACCTACCGGCTAACTAAACAGAAGCAAGACAAGTCCAACGTCGAGCCGGAGCCTACACAATCGTCAACAGAGAACTAGTCAAGCGCAGTGTCACTGGAATCCTCCAACGGTGCGTCGAGCAAGAGAAGGGCATTGCAATCCTCAGAGACATTGACCAAGGAGAATGCGGCCACCATGCGGCCTCAAGATCACTTGTCGCCAAAGCCTTCCGCCATGGTTTCTTTTGGCCGACTTCTTTGGATGACGCCAAAGAATTAGTTAAACATTGCAAGGGGTGCCAACTCTTCAGCTCCAAGCAACACATGCCGGCCTCGGCACTCAAGACCACCCCTCACTTGGCCCTTTGCCGTTTGGGGACTGGACATGGTGGGCCCATTCAAGATGGCGCGCGGCGGCATGACGCATTTGCTCGTCGCCGTGGACAAATTCACCAAGTGGATTGAGGCAAAGCCGATCAAGAAGCTGAATGGGCCGACTGATGTGATGTTCATTGCAGACATAACAACTCGGTACGGCATGCCACACAGCATCATCACCGACAATGGCACGAATTTTGCCAAAGGAGCCTTGGCTCGTTTCTGCGCAGCCCAAGGTATCCGACTAGACTTAGCATCCGTCGCCCACCCGCAGTCAAACGGCCAGGTCGAGCGAGCCAACGGCCTCATCCTCTCCGGCATCAAGCCTCGACTGGTCGTACCTCTGGAGCGCTCAGCCGGCTGTTGGCTCGATGAGCTGTCGGCTGTCCTCTGGAGTCTGCGCACTACACCAAACAAGTCAACCGGCTTCACCCCTTTCTTCCTTGTATATGGTGCCGAGGCGGTCATCCCAACTGACATCGAGTTTGACTCGCCTCGAGTAACCATATACACGGAAGCGGAGGCCAAGGAAGCACGAGAAGACGGTGTCGACCTGCTAGAAGAAAGCCGACTGTTAGCCCTCAGCTGGTCTGCCATCTACCAGCAGGGTTTGCGCCGCTACCACAGCCGGAAAGTCAGGCCAAGATCTTTCCAAGAGGGCGATCTTGTGCTCCGGCTGATCCATCGAACAGCCGGCCAGCACAAGCTCTCAGCCCCTTGCGAAGGCCCCTTCGTCATCAGGAGAGCTCTAGGCAACGACTCCTACTACCTGATCGACGCACAGAAGCCGAAGGCACGCAAGAGAGACGACTCCGGCAAGGAGTCAGAACGACCATGGAACGCCAATCTCCTTCGAAGATTTTACAATTGAAGCGCAGTATGTATCACGCTAACTTTTGTATTAAGTACGAGACAATAGGCCCACGAGGAGGACTCGGGGACTGCCATCCCTTATTTATGAACGAAAAGTATCATGCTTATGACCTTGTCATCTCATTTACTTGTTCCGTCCGGCACCGGGTTCGACTAGTCGGCTCGGGGACTGGCCGACTGGAGTTATATTAGAAGTCCTACCCGCAGTCAGACAAGTAGTGTGCCGGCTCCCAAGCCTTCTCTTGCCAAAAGTCGCAGTTCGAAGAACTGGTTGTTCGGCTGGCAAGAGTTAAAAGCAGGAACGGACGCCCACACGAAAAACGGCTAGGGACTAACGGACTAATATAACAAAAGCCGGTTTTTTCTCCCACCGCCGACTGGCTACCAGAGTAGCCAGCCGGCCGGTTTCAATTCACTTCACTTCAATCCAAGAAAGCTCAAGTACTTGCCTCCCGAAAGAGGGAAGACGGCAAAGGAAAAGGCCTAAGGATAAAAAGCATACGCGAATGGAAACCAAACATGCACATAACAATATTTACATAAAATACCTTCGAGAGGCTAGCATTCAACATAGTTTGGATACACCCCTAGTGGGTGGAACTGCGAAAACTTAACAAAGATTGTTCAAAGACAACAAGGCAGGAAAGATAAAGACGGCAGGTCAAGCTGGCGGAGCGGCCGACGAGCCAGACTGGTTGGCGGAGACGGTCGTGCCGGCTGAAGGAGCGGCCGGCTGGCGAACTTCGGCTTTATCGCCGCCTCCCGCAGAGGGCGCGCTTCCACGCACCTCGTTGCTGGAGGCACGGTCGGCCTGAGGTCGGCCGGTTGTTCCACCAGCCGGCTCGACGTCTTCACCGTCCTCCTCTTCGTCATCCTCACCTTCGTCGCTGGAGGCAATCTCCTCCGCCGAGTCCTCGCCCACCGTCGGGTTCAGCCCGAACCACTCCTCCGGCTGAGCAACACCATCATCATCGATTTCGGGTGCAAAAGCGCTGATGTCAGTGCACTCAGCGATTGTCGAAGCTCGCTGGGCGATAGCCGGCCTCACCTCCTCCAGCTTCGCGTCGGCCTCCATCCGCCAGGTGCACAGCTGGTCCAGGCTCAGCCCTGGGTACCAAGCCCGAATGAACTCCAACGCCCGCCCGGCTCCGAGGCGGGCCGCCGACGCCTTCCAAGCCTCAAAGCGACCAACTGCGACCTCCAGCCAATCGGCAGTTCAGCTTGGGGTGCGGGGGATCGTCTCGCCGGGCCAGAGGGCGGCCAACACTTGCGCCCCGGCACGTTGGAGCCGGCGAAGCATCCGATGAGCCGGCTGCAACCGCGCCTGGACAACCAGGAGCTGCTCCTCAAGTGTCCGCCTCGCGATGGGCCTCAATGCTTTGGGCGGCAAAGGCGGAGTAGCCGGGGAAGTAGTCTGCACCAAAAACAAGCAACAACTCAAGATAAGTCAAAAAACCCAAGCGGCAAGGGGCAGGGGAGGGCCGAGGAAGGCAGCTTACCGTCGATCAACTCCTCGATCCGGCCGAAGCCTTCGTCCAGGGCTCGCCGGGTCTCAGACCAGCTCGCCGCCGCCATCTCATACTCCGCCATCAAGGCGGCTTCACTTTCCTGCGCCGCCTGCAGGGCCGCTTTGTGGCTCTCCTCTTGGTCGGCCAGCTTCTTGGCTAGGTGATCCCGTTCCTGGACCAAGGCAGCGCACTCGGCCTCCTTGGTGTGAAGGGCGGCCTTCGCTTTGCCAAGCTCCTTCCTCAAGTCGGCGTTGGCCCCTGAAGACAAAGAAAGAGAAAAACCAATAAGAAAAGAGTCGTCAAGAAAGATCCGACCCGACTGCGTAGTAGTCGGCCCGAATCTCGGGGACTACACCCAGTGGGTGCGCTGACGCGCCCCCACGGAAGAAATCAAGAAATCAAAAGCGGCCAAGAATGAAGGACTTACCCGGATGGCGGCTCGCGTCGTCAGGAACTCCTGGGTGAACTGTTGCAGCAGGGCGGCCTGAGCTTGCAGCCAGTTCCGGACCCCTTGAGCCGCCACATTTAGCTCGCCAGTTCCCCCGCTGGGAGTCCACTCGGACGTGGCAGTGCTGGCCGCCTCTAGATCTTCCGCCGACTGGCCTGCGCCTGTGGCTCGGCGCAACTCCGGCGGAGCGGCGCCTCCCCCTGCGCGTCGGCCCGTCGCCGGCTGCACCTCGAGGCCGGCTCTATTCTCCGGCTCACCTCCGGCCGGCCCCTCTGGCGCCGCTGACGATTGACCGCCTTGGCCCGCTCCGGTTGGCGCTGCTGGCGGCGCTCTCCCCGCCAAGGCCACGGGGTCCTCCCCCCTCTCCAACAGCGGCGGGTCTTGGACGATCTCCTCCGCCAAGGGAAATGGGGTGTCGGGGGCTACGGCTCGGAGAGGAATGGCGAGCAGCGGAGGCTGGCTGCGCGAGCTTTCCGCCTCCTTCTCCGCGGTAGCCGCCTCCGTCTGGGCCTTGGCTGCCGCTTCGGCCTACTCCCTCGCCGCCTGGGCGGCCGCCTTCTCCGCCGCCTCGCGCTCCTCCCGCGCTTCGTGGGCGTTCCGCTCTGTGGCCTCCCTGAGATCGGCGCGGGGGTCCACGCGGCGGGAGCTCGAAGACCCTCCAACCGGCCCCACGACGGAGCCACCCGGACCCCGCTCAAGGGAAAGTGGCGCCCTGTCCAGCAAGCGAGGAAAAGTTAAGAAGAATATTCGAAGAGAAAGAGAATGATGACGAGCATGCGGCAAGGCAGTTGAAGGCTTACGCTGAGACCGCCGGAGGCTGTTTCACCACCTTGCGGAAGCGGGCCGCTTTCGCAGCCGCCTCGTCTCGCTTGGTCGCCGCGTCGGAGGCTTTGGACTTCTTCGGCCGACTGCCGAAGAGGCCTAAAGCGGCCCGGCGCTTTTGTGCGCCGCCGCCGGCAGCCGGCGCGATAGACGAGCCCGCGCCCTGATGGTCGGCCGCCGGCTGGCGATGCGGGGCGACTTCGGCTTCGAATTCGTCCGGCCAGTCCTCGAAGCTCGCGGTGAACCTTGAGCCTCCGGGCTCGGCACTGTCCCCCACGACGGTGTCTTCCATGGAGGCCGCCCCCAAGTCCGGGTCGTCAACATCATCCACCGTGCGGTCGGGGGTATACTGGCGTTCAATCCCCGCCGCCCCAGCCGGCGGCGCAAGAAGAGGGTTCTGCTCAAAAGAACCGACTAGTCAGAAGCCGGCCGTCATGAAGCCGGCCGACGACAAAAAGAAGATAGAGAGAGAAGCTTACCACGGGCGGAGGATTGGCGCGAGAATACGGCACCTTGCCGTATTGCCAGTCCCCAGCGAGCTTGCAGTTGGCGATGTAGTTAACCATGAGCGCCACCTCCTCGTGGGGCATTTCCCATGTGCTCAGCCGGCTTGGGTCGAAGCGGCCACTCATCTGACACATCATATGGGGCCGGCTTTGGAGAGGAAGGATCCGGCGCTCCACGAAGGAGCCACCAAGTCGGCCCCGCGCAGGCCTTCCGACTGAATCATCACCCGAAGCCGGGAGATGGCGGCGTTCCCGGCCGGAGACAATGACCGGGACCGGAAGCTCCACGAGGGCTGCCTCCCAGCCGGCGGGCCGGCTATGTAAGCCGGCAGGTTGATGTAGTCTCCTTGCTCGGCGATGTTCTTCACATAGAAATAAGATCTCTGCCAGACCTTCACCGACTGGATCAGGGGGATGGGCAGGAACGGGTTGTTCTCGCTTGCCCTCCTCATGGCGATGAAGGCTCCGCAGGGGGCGGGCACGCCGGCGACGACTGTGCTGAGCTTGCTCTGGAAGAACTCTCCCCAGAGCTCCAGCGTGGGGAGCAGCCCCAAGAAGCCTTCGCAGAGGGAGACGAAGGCCGACAGCAGCGTCACCGCATTGGGCATAAGGTGATGCGGCTGGAGGTTGTAGAACTCCAGGAAAGAGCGCAGAAACCCGCTCGCCGGAAGGCCGAAGCCGCGCAGGTAGTGCGAGCGGAAGACGACCTGCTTGCCCTCCTCCGGTGCCGGCGAGATCTCCTTCTTTGGCGCCAGGCGGACCTGTACGCGGTCGGCGCCGGGCAGGCGCCGGGTCTGGCGGAGGAACTCCACATGGTCTTCATGGACGTTGGAGCCGTCCCACGAGCTTGACAACGCCATGGGAGCGAGGTGGTGTAGAGACGCGGCGGCGCTGAGACGGGAAGCTGCGACGGCAGCAAGAGGAAGAAGACGAGGGTTAGGAGGGGCGGAGCGGGAGAGAGCGTGCGAACCTCTGTCGCTCTCCCTCCTCCCCCTACTTATAGGCTCACGTGGCGGAGTCGAGGAGGCGCGGCGTGGGGAAGCGTGGGGATCGATCGTGCCCACTCCCCACGTCCCGCGATTATCGAGCCTTAACGGCGAAACAAAACTGCCTCGGGAAGGCGAGCGGCCCCTGTGGGCCATGGAAGATCCGCGCCCGGACCAAGGCTCGCGAGTGGCGGGGCCGGGCCTGTGGCGGCGTCCTGTCGCGCGCGTGCGCTCGCAGGATCTCGCTGCCGTGTGGCCGCGGGAGGGCCCGTGGTCAGCACGCGGGTCCCCCCCTCTCTCCTCCCGCCTACAGGACGCGGGGCCCTCTGAAGTCGGCATACGCCCGCTAAGCCAGCTCTTCAGGATGGGAAGCTGACCCAGCTTCTCGTCCTCCTGCTCGCCTCGGAGCTCGATCAGCTTCGGGGACTACTGTCGGAGTAAATAGCCATGGGTAGCCTAGCCGGCTTCCCCTGGCCCTTTTGAAAATATTACGAGCCCACCCGGCTCTCAAGAATTCAAGACATAGGGGCCGCCTTCCCCTTGCTGGCTGCCACCCAGGCCGGCTTTCAGAAGGCGGTCCGACTTTAGCCCTCATGAGAAGGCCGACTCCAAGAAGCCGGCCATGAGAAGGCCGACTCCAAGAAGCCGGCTCCCCCTAAAGTGGTCAAGGCCGTACCCATGAAAGTTTGCACCCACCTAATGGCGGTGCGACGGGGCGTGGCTACAGTAAAGCCTGCCGCCCCCGAATCCCGGAGCACGCCTGGCGCAGTGCATCGTACGGGGTAGGCATGACCCGTCCGGCGCGGCACTGTTGCCATGCTGACCCTGGCATCACCCACGACGGGCCGCCAGCGCGGCCCACAGGCGGTGGGCCCCTTTGAGCAGAGAGACGCCCGAAGGCGGCCACACCTCCCACCAGTCGGCCCAAGACAGAGCCGGCTCCCCGCAGCCGGCTTGCCGCTTTCCTCGAAGAGGACGCCCCATTAAGGAGACAAGACGCGGTAAGGCTACAGCGATCGCCTGGCAGGCGGCGGTACTATAGCCACGCTTACCACGATGAAGCTCACGTCAACAAGATGAAGCCACAGTAACCAGCCGCCGACCAGGCCCTGGACAGTGGGACCTGCCTGTCGACCAAGGTGCCGGCAGCCGGCGGGACCCACCAGTCGGCGGGCCCCAACAGCCGGCGCAGAAGCCGGCGAGCGCAGTCACAGACGGCTGGGCCCCGCGCCCAGTCGGATTACCATTGTACCCCCGGGGTAGGCCTATATAAACCCCCCGGGGCACCCATGCAAAGGGTTGGACCCCCTGCTAGTTCTAGACACCCCACGAGGAGAAGAAGGAGGCTAGCCGTGCCCTTCTTCCCCCCCCCCCCCAAACAACTCAAGGAGCGTTGTGTAGCTACTTG
>NC_041388.1:177377013-177397698 GCF_002162155.2 Triticum dicoccoides | reverse complement strand
CAGCAGTAGGGGTGTTATCTCCACGGAGAGCCCCGAAGCTGGGTAAGATCCGCCGGCGTGCATGTCTTCGCCTTATCCCGTTTCCAGGCACCGGCGATATCTTACTGGCTCCCACAATGATAAGGCACCCGTTGGCATATGTCGCACCTACCACCCGACAAACATTAAGCATCAAGATCTATAAGGATAGATCAAAAATGGCTTAATAGTACTTTCAAATGAATACATACCGTGACAAGATTTTGAAGGAGTTCAAAATAGATCAGCAAAGAAGGAGTTCTTGGCTGTGTTACAAGGTGTGAGTATTAAGTAAGACTCAAGACCTGACCACGGCAGAAGAGAGAGAAAGGACGAAGGTCGTCCCCTATGCTTTAGACGTAGGCTCTACAGTATGCTATGCTATGTACCGCACCTGAAGTGTGCCTTGCCATGAGTCAGTCAAGGGGTACAAGAGTGATCCAGGAATGGATCACATGACAGCGGTCGAACCTATCCTTAGTAACCAGTGGACTAAGGAATTTTCTCGATTATGGAGGTGGTAAAAGAGTTCGTCGTAAAGGGTTACATTGATGCAAACTTTGACACTAATCCGGATGACTCTGAGTAGTAAACTGGATTCGTATAGTAGAGCAGTTATTTGGAATAGCTCAAAGTAGTGCGTGGTAGCTACATCTACAAGATGACATAGAGATTTGAAAGCACACATGGATTTGAAAGGTTCAGACCAATTGACTAATAAACCTCTCTCACAAGCGAGATATGAACAAACCCCATGGGTGTTGGATTCATTACAACCACATAGTGATGTGAACTAGATTATTGACTCTAGTGCAAGTGGGAAACTGTTGGAAATATGCCCTAGAGGCAATAATAAAATGGTTATTATTGTATTTCCTTGTTCATGATAATTGTCTATTGTTCATGCTAGAATTGTATTGATAGGAAGCTCAGATACATGTGTGGATACATAGACAACACCATGTCCCTAGTAAGCCTCTAGTTGACTAGCTCGTTGATCAATAGATGGTTACGGTTTCCTGACCATGAACATTGGATGTCGTTGATAACGGGATCACATCATTAGGAGAATGATGTGATGGACAAGACCCAATCATAAGCCTAGCACAAGATCGTATAGTTCGTCTGCTAAAGCTTTTCTAATGTCAAGTATCATTTCCTTAGACCATGAGATTGTGCAACTCCTGGATACTATAGGAATGCTTTGGGTGTACCAAACGTCACAACGTAACTGGGTGGATATAAAGGTGCACTGCGGGTATCTCTGAAAGTGTCTGTTGGGTTGGCACGAATCGAGACTGGGATTTGTCACTCCGTGTAAACGAAGAGGTATCTCTGGGCCCACTCGGTAGGACATCATCATAATGTGCACAATGTGACCAAGGAGTTGATCACGGTATGATGTGTTACGGAACGAGTAAAGAGACTTGCTGGTAACGAGATTGAACGAGGTATCGGGATACCGATGATCGAATCTCGGGCAAGTATCGTACCGATAGACAAAGGGAATTGAATACGGGATTGATTGAATCCTCGACATCGTGGTTCATCCGATGAGATCATCGTGGAGCATGTGGGAGCCAACATGGGTATCCAGATCCCGCTGTTGGTTATTGACCGGAGAGTTGTCTCGGTCATGTCTACATGTCTCCCGAACCCATAGGGTCTACACACTTAAGGTTCGGTGACGCTAGAGTTGTAGAGATATTAGTATGCGGTTAACCGAAAGTTGTTCGAAATCCGGGATGAGATCCCGGACGTCACGAGGAGTTCCAGAATGGTCTGGAGGTAAAGATTTATATATAGGAAGTCCAGTTTCGGCCACCGGGAGAGTTTTGGGAGTCATCGGTATTGTACTGGGACCACCGGAAGGGTCCCGGGGGTCCACCGGGTGGGGCCACCTATCCCGGAGGGCCCCATGGGCTGTAGGGGCGTGGGAACCAGCCCCTGGTGGGCTGGTGCGCCCCCCTTGGGCCTCACATGCGCCTAGGGTTGGAAACCCTAAGGGGTGGGGGCGCCTCCACTTGGCTTGGAGGCCAAGCCACCCCTAGGGCTGCCGCCCCCTCCCTAGATGGGAACTACAAGGGGCCGGCGCCCCCCTAGGCCCCTATATATAGTGGAGGGGAGGGAGGGCAGCCGCACCTGAAGCCCTGGCGCCTCCCTTCCTCCCGTGACACCTCTTCCTCCCCGCTTGTGCTTGGCGAAGCCCTGCCGGGATCCCACTACTTCCACCACCACACCGTCGTGCTGCTGGATCTCCATCAACTTCTCCTCCCCCCTTGCTGTATCAAGAAGGAGGAGATGTATCCGCTCCGTACGTGTGTTGAACGCGGAGGTGCCGTCCGTTCGGCGCTAGGATCATCGGTGATTTGGATCACGACGAGTACGACTCCATCAACCCCGTTCTCTTGAATGCTTCCGCTTAGCGATCTACAAGGGTATGTAGATGCACTCCCCTTCCCCTCGTTGCTAGATTACTCCATAGATTGATCTTGGTGATGCGTAGAAAATTTTGAATTATTGCTACGTTCCCCAACAGATAGTATTGGCTTTTCCTATAGACTCAATGTGATCTTGGATCACTAAAATAGAAAATGTAGAGTATTGAGCTTGGAGCTTGAGCCAATCCATTGTCCTTAGCATTTTGAAGGGGTTCCACATCCTCTAGTCCATGCCACTTCATTGTTGAACTTATCTGAAACATACTAGGTAAAAGTGTTAGTCCAACAAGAGATATGTTGACATTAATTACCAAAACCACCTAGGGAGCACTTGTGCTTTCAGTCTTGCATCCGTCTTCCTATGCCTCCCCTTCGTCCTTGACTCCTCGCGACCCAATCTTAGGCGTTGTCAAAATCAGGGCTCCTCGAACCCAACAAGGTTCGAACTCTGGGGCGTGTATGAAGATCTAAACCAGCCCCAGCCTCAAGCTCATCACCCCACGACCTTGCCTCATCGAGTTCGTGCGAGCGAGGAAGGAAGAACATGACAGTTTACCCAGGTTCGGGCCACCTTGCGGTGTAAAACCCTACTCCTGCTTTGTGGTGGATTGGCCTCACGAGGAGGTTGTGGATGAACTAGTAGAGTGGATGAGCTGCCTCGCGAGGGCTCTGGGAGTGAATGTGGAATGGATCTGATCCCTCTCTACGATGGAGACTAGCCTATTCTTATAGTGGCCTTGGTCCTCTTCCCTCATAGCTTAGGCAGGAAGGGATCCCACAACGACCAATTTGAAAGGGGACAAGAAGTACATCTTATCCAGACGAAAGGTGGTCTTCACATGCAAAGCTTCTAGCCGTGACGCAGAGGTGGGCTCGGCGATGACATCCGTCCCGCCGAGCTCGTGGTCTTGGTATTGTTGCACCGGAGTGGAAACCTTTGGGGGATTCCTTGGGAACCCGCGTACGTCCTTGCCTCCATAGCACCAAAGAGGAAACTGTCCTCCTCTGCGCCCGCTGGCGCCCGCCTGGCCTTGGTTGTCATGGCTTGCGTCATTGAGAGCCTCATGAGGCTGGGTACCTGTGTAGAAGTCTCCGCTCCTCGGGAGGCAGGCTCAGGGAGCTGCCCCTCGGGAGGTCTTGGCGTCGTCCGCCCTGCGAGGCCAGGGGCCCTCACGAGGGTCTTATCTTGGGGGTCTTGTAGCTAGGTTGTACCGGGCCATCGATGAGGTCACATGCTGGGCTGCAGGTAGGCAAGTCTGGGTACCCCCAATCCTAGAATGCCGACAGGCACGACACTTTCCCCGCCTCACTCGCAACCGCAACGCATGGATGGCGCTTGCCGGCAAGAAGGCAAAATCACAGCTCCGGGTGGGAGCTCGCCCGTTGTCGGACCGACGCTTCTGACCTCCTCTGTCGCCGAGGAGGAGGACTTGGGCCCGGTGCTCCTGCTAATCGCCGGCGACCAGAACTAAGGGCAGGCGACCAAGATCTGGCTGGGCTCGCGAGCGCGGAACCACCTGGGAGAGTCTGCCTACCCCTTCTTCCCTCCATAGTGTCTACGCCGGGTTGGTCCCGCCATTCTCTGAGTTTTTCTATGCCATCCTCTCCCACTACCGAATCCACACCCTTCATCTTCAGCCCAATACGATCCTCCTTCTGGCCATATTCACCTTCTACTGCAAGGCTTTTGTGGGCGTGAGACCTTCGGTGGCGCTGTTCCACCACTTCTTCAGCTTGCGGTTCACCGGCCAGGACCTGTGCTCCGCGTGCCTCTCCTTCATCGACGTCAAGGGCGTGAACATCCACTTGAAGGCCGAGAAGAAGGTGGAAGGCTACCGGCAGCACTGGGTCTTCATGGACGCATGTGGGGTCAGCCCGCTCCTGATGATTCTAGCAGTCCAGCCTAAGCAGAACCCCGTGTGGGGCCACGAGAAGCTCACTAACCCGAGGGAGGAGCCCGTCCTAGAGCATATGGCCATGCACGGGGCTGCAAAATTGTCAGGGTTGATGATCGTCTAGGAGTTCCTGGGGTAGCGCATTGCGCCGCTTCAAGCACGTTCACGGCCTGTGTGGGAGTACGCCGATGCAGAGGATACGATGAGGCTGCACGTCGTCGGCCTGACGCCTGAGGAACTGGATGGGGGCCTGGGAGGCCCTGCTCGGCCACACCCCTGAGGACCCTCCCGAGGTTGCGTCCCCGCTGTACATCTACGAGGAGAAGGCAGAGCTGGTCGCCGTGATGCCCATCTTCGACGAATGGGGGCTCGTGTCGGCCGATCGAGGTGGCCCACGCAGGAACCCCTCCACGGTGGTGCTGTCCTCCAGTGAAGGTGATAGCGGCAAGGACTAGGAGGAGACAGTGGAGGAAGACGACGCTGGTCGAGCACCGCCACGCTATCACTGTAGGAATCTTCATTCACGACCTTAAGGACGACGATGGCGCAGATGGGCGGCCCCAGGTGGCGTCCCCTCGGCCTATCGACGCGGCAGGAGGGGCGGGGCTCAGCACCGCGGCCGCCTGTGGCGGGGGCCAACTCCAGTGAGATGGAGGTCGCGCCCTTGGCGGCCTTGTCCCTCCAGGGGGCTTCCCAGGCCCTCAGGAAGGGTGGAAACACAGCTGGACTCGCCGGAGACCGTGCCGAGCGCCCCGCGGACTGCACCGGGGCGGCGTACGAGGGTGGAGATGACATGTTGTTCGCCACCGAGAAGAAGCGGAAATGGTGCGTGCACGACGAGTAAGCTCTCGGGTTCACCCTTGCGCCTAGCGCCTGTAATCCTGTGTAGTTCGAGCTGACCTCCACCCGGTACAACCGTCGGGGCAGCAACCAGAAGGAGAAGAAGACGAAGACGGTCGGGGAGAAGATGCCTCCCAGCCCGGAGGCAGTGCCAGTGTCTAGCCTGAGTCCTGGGGGGCGCGGGAAGACTTCCGCGCTGCTCTGGTGCCGCCGTGGGGCGTCGAAGCGCCGCAGAGGTGCCCCGCACCCCTCTGGAGCCATGGGAGGGCCCGACCATCCCGACCGCTGCTGAACGGCCCCAAGCGCCACCTCTCGGGGACGGAGACGCGTCCCTCACAGGGCCCAATGCGAGCGTGGGCGTGGCAATGGGGAATCACACGACGCCCAAGCCCCCGTTAGCCACTCCCATCACTGCCACGAGGAACGACACAGAGCGTGCTGTGAAGGATCCCCTGGCCTCGGCAATTCGAGAAGCTCCCGCAGCTGACACGGTGAATCCCTGGGCCGTGCCATGATGGTCATAGGGGGAAAGCTCGGAGCCCTCTGCACCCCAGACAAGCATCGTCGGGGCTCCTTTGGCCATGGTGGCCGCAACTATCGAGACGTCGGACCTGGGCCGGATCCACGCGTTGGTGAGCTGCAGTGCCTTGCTCAGGCGCGGGGCCTTGACCAACGCCCAAGCCGCGGTTGACTGGCTCGGGACGGACCTTCAGGACGCCAACGCGCGCCTTGCCAAGGAGCGCCTGAAGCTTGCAGTCGGATGGTACCAACTCGACACCACCTCAAAGGCGGCCCAGTGCCAGGCTGAGGATGCCGTCGCACAGAGCGAGAAGGAAGCCGCCGAAGCGAATGCAGACCATGAGGGGATTCTGTTCAGAGCGGTTTTGGAGCGAGGGATAGGAGGGGAGGGGTGGGGCGCTAGATGGGTGTGCGTTCTCCTGGTTGTGCCATGAACGTAAGGAAGAAGACGACCAGGTTGTCGTGAGAAGGCTGGGCCTGCTGGGCTACGTTTTTTAAACGTTTTCTTTTTTTACAGCGGCATTAAAGCACCAAAAGACAAATGAAAATAAGTCTAAGAATTCCCGGAAAATTAACATAGTAATATGGTCTTATATATGACCTTGTGAACTTTTATCCGGCCTAAAATGCAAGTTTTCAAAAATAAACTTTTTGCCATGCTAATAAAATAAATTGCAAATAAAACCCAACAAATATATTTTGGTTCCAAATTCAATTTCCAATATTTTCTTTCTGTTTTTGAAGAAGTCATTTTATCTTTGCTCTTTATTTTATTTTTGATATAATGGAAATGAATTTTGGTGAAACCAAATTTGATCCAAATCCCAACTTTGAAAATTCTCAAAAATGGTTTTAGGGAAACTTCCAACTCTCTCTTTTGGTCCTTGAGTTGCTGAAAGTTCCTTGGATCAACATTCAAATAAAACAAATGGAGGGAAAAATTCATAAATCATGGATGCATATGAATGATCTATTTATAAACATCCAAATTGAAAATCGGGATGTTACAAACCTACCCCCTTAAGATGAATCTCGTCCTCGAGATTCGGGTTGGCTAGCAAAAAGGTGTGGGTGGTCCTGTCGAAGATCTTCTTCGCGTTCCCAGGTGGCTTCCTCCTCGGTATGGTCACTCCACTGAACCTTGCAAAACTTGATGACCTTGCTGCGGGTAACTCTGTTGAAAAACTCGAGAATCTTGACGGGCTTCTCCTCATATGTCAGATCACTATCAAACTGTATGGCCTCCAGTGACACTGTATCTCTCAAAGGAATATCGGCCATCTCTGCCTGGCACTTCTTCAACTGGGAAACATGAAACACATCATGAACTCCTGACAAGGCTTCAGGTAACTCCAGCTGATATGCAACTTCTCCTCTACGTTCCAAAATTCTGTATGGCCCCACAAATCGTGGTGCTAACTTTCCTTTGACTCCAAATCGTTTAACTCCTCGAAGTGGCGACACACGTATATATGCTCTATCTCCGACTTCGTAGGTTACCTCCTTGCGTTTAGTATCGGCATAACTCTTCTGCCTGGATTGGGCTATTTTGGGTCTGTCACGGATCAACATGACTTTGACCTCTGAATCTCTAATTAAATCTGGTTCGAATAGTTTACGGTCGCCAACTCCATCCCACATCAATGGTGTCCTGCACCTCCTTCTGTACAAAGCTTCAAAAGGGGCCATCTTCAAACTAGCTTGATAGTTGTTGTTATATGAGAATTCTGCGTATGGCAAATTATCATCCCAACTAGATCCATAATCTAGCGCACAAACTCTCAACATGTCCTCCAGAATCTGATTGACTCTCTCTGTCTGCCCATGTGTCTGTGGATGAAAGGCTGTACTGAACTCTAGCCTGGTACCCAAAGTTTCGTGTAATTGATTCCAAAACTTCGAGGTAAACTGTGTTCCTCTATCTGATACGATGGTCCTTGGAACTCCATGCAGACATACAATCCTGGTTATGTATATCTTGGCCAACTTAGCATTTGTATATGTGGTTTTCACGGGGATGAAGTGAGCTACCTTGGTCAAGCGATCAACTATAACCCAGATGGAATCATATCCTGAACGAGTGCTGGGCAATCCGATGATAAAATCCACGCCAAGCTTATCCCATTTCCAATCAGGTATCGGCAAGGGCTGAAGTAATCCTGCTGGTTTCTGATGCTCTGCCTTAACTCTCTGACATATGTCACATACTGCTACATACTCGGCAATATCCTTCTTCATACCTGCCCACCAGAAATGTTCCTTCAAGTCCAAATACATCTTGGTGTTTCCTGGGCGTATCGTGTAAGGCGAATCATGAGCCTCCTGAAGAATCAACTTCCTGATTTCTGGGTCATTTGGCACGTAAATACGCTGCTTAAACCATAAGGTTCTGTGTTCATCCTCACAAAATCCTTCCGCCTTTCCTTGGTTCAACCTTCCCTTTATCTCCGCAACACCTTTGTCTAAATTATGGGCTTCTCAGATCTTTCCCAACAAAGTGGATTGAATTTCCATTGCGGCAACAAAACCTCATGGTACTATCTCCAATCGGAGATCTCCGAGATCATCAATTAACTCCTGAGGTAATCCTCCTGCTGTTAGGGTATTAACATAGCTCTTGTGGCTCAATGCATCTGCCACAACATTGGCCTTTCTTGGGCGATAATGCAATCTCATGTCATAATCCTTTATGAGCTCCAACCATCTCCTCTGCCTGAGGTTCAACTCCTTCTGCATGAAGGTGTATTTCAAACTCTTGTGATCTGTGTAAACATCACACCTATTTACGATAAGAAAATGTCTCCAGGTCTTGAGTGCGTGCACTACGGCTGCTAACTCCAAATCATGTGGGCCATAATTCCGTTCATGAGCTTGAAGCTGACGTGAGGTATAGGATACTAATTTTCCTTCTTGCATAAGAACACCTCCAAGTCCCAAGTGAAGCATCACAATGCACCTGAAAATCCTTGCGTATATTCAGAAGAATTAGCACTGGGGCTGTAACCAAATGTTTCTTCAACTCCTGAAAACTAGCCTCACATTCCTCGGTCCAATTAAACTTGGTGTCTTTCTTCAATAACTTTGTCATGGGCTTCACGATCTTGGAGAAATTCTCAATAAACCTCTGATAATATCCTGTGAGTCCAAGGAAACTACGAATCTCTCCAACTGAGGTCGATGCCTTCCATTCGGTGACGGCTTCAACCTTTGAGGGGTCTACTACTATTCCTTCTCCTGATATAACATGTCTGAGAAATCCAACTTCCTTCAACCAGAATTCACACTTGCTAAACTTTGCGTATAACTGATGTTCCCTGAGCTTCTCGAGAACCAAGCGCAAATGTTCCTTGTGTGCTTCTTCATTCTTCGAGTAAACCAGTATATCATCAATAAAAACGACGACGAACTTATCGAAAAACTCCATGAATACCTTGTTCATCACGCTCATGAAATAGGCAGGGGCGTTAGTCAAACCAAAAGACATGACCGTGTACTCATAAAGCCTATATCTCGTGGTAAAGGCTGTCTTGGGTATATCCTATTCTCGAATCTTCAACTGGTGATATCCTGATCGAAGATCGATCTTGGAGAAAACTTTTGCTCCTTGTAGCTGGTCAAAAAAATCAATAATCATTGGCAGAGGGTACTTGTTCTTGATCGTCACCTCATTCAATGCATGGTAATCCACAACCATTCTCAAGGATCCATCCTTCTTCTCAACTAGAAGCACTGGGGCTCCCCAAGGTGATGAACTCGGTCGAATATAACCTTTCTCCAATAATTCCTTAATCTGCCTCTTAATTTCCTCCAGATCATTTGCGAGCATCTGGTATGGTCTCTTGGATATTGGTCCGGTGTCAGGTCACATTTCAATCAAAAACTCTATGTCCCGATCCGGTTGCATGCCGGGCAATTCCTTGGGGAATACATCGGGATAATCCTTCACAACTGGTACTTCCTCCTGAATAATTCCCGAAAGAGAATTCACTTGAGTCCTCCTTGGTGTATGCCTCAACACATACTTGATCTTTTTCCCTTCTGGGGTGGTGAGAAGAATCGACTTACTGGCACAATCGATGTTTCCCTCGTACTTGGATAGCCAATCCATACCTAGGATCACGCCCAATCCTTGGGATTCTAGGATAATGAGGTCGGTGGGGAAAACATGTCTTCCCAAGGTCAATGGCAGCTGAAAACATCCCTGACTAGCGATATACTCTGCTCCTGAGGAACTCACTAACATTGGTGTTTTAAGGGCTACGGTCGGCAACTTAAACTTATCCACAAACCCCCTTGATATGAATGAATACGATGCACCAGTGTCAAAAAGAACAAGGGATGTAAATGAATTAATCAAGAACTTACCAACAACAGCGTCAGGCTGGTCATAAACTTCCTCCACATTGACATGGTTCACCTGACCACTGGTGAAGGGATTGGGCTTCTTGCCTCCGGAGCTTCCATTGCCGTTCCCGTTCTTGGCCTTAGGGCAATCGGTGGCGTAGTGTCCGGTCTTCCTGCACTTGAAACTGGTAATGTGACTCAGATCTTTCTTTGCGGGTGTTGCGGGGCTGGACTGATTCTGATTGATGTGTCCTCCATTCCCATTGCCATTCCTATGGCCATTATGGTTGTGTACATTCCCTCCATGATGTAAATGTCCTCCATGGTTATGGTGAGTGTGTCCACCATACTTGCTGGATCCTGATCCATTATTTCCCGAGTACGGGGTATAGCGGGGCTTCTGCTGAACTCCAGAGTTGTACTTTCCTTGTCCGTACTTCCTCTTGCAATTCTCCACCTGCTGCTGGATGCCTTCCAGAATGAGAGCCTTGTCAACCAACTCTTGATAATTGTTAAAGATGGCCATGGTCAACTGAAGGCTCAGATCATCGTTTAGTCCCTCGAGAAATTTCTCCTGCTTAGAGGCATCATCAATCACGTCTCTGGGAGCATACCTGGATAACTTGCTAAATTCCTCCACATAATCACCAACAGAATGATTTCCATGGCGTAAGTTGCGGAACTCACGCTTCTTCAGACTCATAGCTCCAGCTGAAACATGTGCGGTACAGAACGCCTGCTGAAACTGATCCCAATTCACATTGGCTATGGGGAAAGTGGTGGTGTAATTCTCCCACCATGAAGCTGCTAGTCCATCCAGTTGATGTGCGGCAAAGCGCACCTTCTCAGCATGAGTGCATCCTACGGTGGTCAGCTCCCTTCCGATATTGCGAAGCCAGTCATCTGTGACGATCGGCTCCGTGCTGCTAGAGAACACGGGTGGGTTCAACCTCAGGAAACGGGTAACGTTGTCGACCGGGGGTGGTGGCGGTGGGTTGTTATTGTCCTGGTTCTGATTATGGATGAGTATCTGCATGAGGGCATTCTGGTTCTGGATCAACTGGGTAAGTTTCGGTGGGAATTCCGGGTCACATCTCGGAGGCATCTGTTCAGTTTAGAGTGGATGATAAATTAGAATAGAATAAGGGCCTAATGAGAGAAATCACTACCCATATGCTTATGATAGCAAGAAAACTTCAAATCAAGAAATTCACATAGATCACACCACACAAGCAAAACCTACAGGTAAGGTCATATCCACAAGAGATATGATCTCTTCATACTACCGCAAATCATTAATTGGACTCAACTTGATAGTGGTGGTCTGAACTAAATCTCCTCAAATCAAAGTCAATTCTAGCTTCTTCTTCATCAGTGTTGTCTTCATAGGTCATGGTCTCATCGGGCTGAGCAACTTGGTGATGGGGTTCAACAACTATTTTATTGAAGTAGAGAAGAGATAGAAATGGATAGAGAAGAGTATAGAAATGAATAGAGAAGAGTACAGATGAACAGATATATAAGGAAATTAGAAAATATAGTTTTCTTCCTATGGTTTTCCATTTCCTGGTGGTCGTGTCCTATAGTCTGCGTGTGCTCTGATACCATCTTATAGCGACCCGACCCAAATGGATCGAAGTCTTTGTGCTTACGTGTCATCCCTGGATCGGTATGCTGACACACCCAGTACTTGAGGAATTATAACAGAGTTCAATCACACACTTTATTACATCAAGGTCCTCAAAAGAGTATTTATTACAATAATATGGCCAAAGGCCATCTAAATAAAAATAACTGTGGAAGCATCAAAGGTAAATGAGTCAATCCAACTCCACGGCAAACTGAGTGTAGAACAACGACCTATCGCACCTTTAATCCTCGTTGGAAAAGTCTGCAACATGAGACGTTGGGTCAGCACATGGAATATGCTGGCAATTTCACACCATAGAATAATAATGAATAATATCTATCACTGCATGTATATCTGGCTGGTGGAGGCTCTAAGTTTAATTCTTTGCATAAAGAAAATTTTACCCTACAACAAAGGAATAAATTTTTATTTCTACTAAATTAAAATGCCCTTATTGAGAAGGTACCTCCAACTCAATCCCAAAATTCCCAAGTTATTAGCATCCCAATAATTTCATTAAAAAGAGTGATGAGATCAACCAATAATTCACATCTAGATACTCAAGTTGTCCATAACCGAGGACACACCTAATCATGATTAGTTTGTACACTCTACAGAGGTTTGCGCACTTTCCCCACAAGACTCGACCACCTCCATGATCGGAAGATTGAGACATAGCCTTTCAGAAGCATTTCCCCTTAACCCTGGGTAGACCGGTACATCTACTTTCCCCAACATCAGATAGTCTACCACAGAAAGAGGTCACACAACTTACTCAACTATGCCAGAGCCCATAATGGCTTGTGGCTACACACGGAAGTTTCTAGGCATGAAATATCCTATGATCCCTTTGAGCCTGGGTGGCGGACCTAGGGTAATCACACGGTACTCCAAGATTCCCCTTGGACAAGCACTGGTTACTCGAGGTGCCCCAAACAATCCACCCAGATGTGTATTAAAGTTGCCACCTTATGTTGTCCCAAAATTATTATCTCTCGCAACTTGCATGGATCACACATACCAATCCCCGTCTACGTGCATGACTAAGCAATATATGACATAACGAATATTCCCGGGGTGATCAAAGGTCATATGTTCCTATCACATGAACTACATAGCATAACCACATGTTCCCAATCCTACTCATGCAATCTTTGACAGTGAAACTAATGCATAGTAAAAACTAGGTATTGAAAATTATGATCAAAGTGTGAACTTGCCTTGCTGACGATAGTTGAACTCTAAGGATTCGTAGTAGCAAGCTTTGCACTCCGGATGATCTAGCGTAAGCAAGCAATAACATACATAAGCATACAAGCAAATATCAAAAAAGAAAACAAACAAAAGACTTCGAAAAACTCCAAAAGCAACCAAATAAAGTTTTTTTTACAGAACATAATTTTTACAGCAACAACAATAAATGTTTTTGTTCTGACAGAAAGTACATGTCACAAGCTTCGATTTGCAAAAAGAATCACCTAAAACGGAGTTACGAAACTCAGTTATGGCCTAACGAAGTTTGAATTCAAATATGTTTGAATTCAAATTTTAAAACTTTCAAAATATTTTTCATTTGGTTCTCTGGATAGATGATATTTTTATGAACTAGTAGGAAAAAGAATCAACTAAATTGGATCTATAGATTAAAAGATATAGTAGAAAGAAGAATTGGTATAGAATGTGAGATTGGAAAGAATACTGGAAAAAGAGAAAAAAAATCAGCCTCATGCCAAGTGGCGCTCTCTGATTGGATGGCTGGGTGCTGACCGGACTTGTCACCGGCGACGAGGAAGAAGGCGGCTGCGGTGTGCTTCGGCGAAGGACGCGTGCGGAACGATGTAGAAGACGATGAGGTGAACCACTTGAACAAGTTGTGGTTGTAGATTGCTTCCTGTACACACGGTGAGAGGTCGCCGGAATTCATGAACTCGGGCGAGCAATTGGCGAGGTTAGGGAGGGGGAAAAACTCCATAAGGAGAGGGCTTCGGACGAGGGTTGAGAGGGGCTCCCAGGGGTGCTTTATATGGGGCTTGGGGAGGTCAGAATCCGAGAAGGCTGTGGTGTTAATGGTGGCTGTTTCTCTGCTTCATAATGCCCATTACATGCGACTCCAAGGCACACTAGGAAGGGGAAGGGGTAGAGGGAGGCGAGGGGATTCCGTTCAAAGCGGTTTTGGAGCGAGGGAGAGGAGGGGAGGGGGTGGGGCGCTGGATGGGTGTGGGTTCTCCTAGTTCTACCATGAACATAAAGAAGAAGACGACCAGGTTGTCATGAGAAGGCTGGGCCTGCTGGGCTGCATTTTTTAAATGTTTTCTTTTTTTACAGCAGAATTAAAGCACCAAAAGACAAATGAAAATAAGTCTAAGAATTCCTAGAAAATTCACATAGTAATATGGTCTTATATGTGACCTTGTGAACTTTTATCCGACCTAAAATGCAAGTTTTGAAAAATAAACTTTTTGCTATGCTAATAAAATAAATTGTAAATAAAACCCAACAAATATATTTTGGTACCAAATTCAATTTCCAATATTTTCTTTTTGTTTTTTAAGAAGTCATTTTATCTTCTCTCTTTATTTTATTTTTTATATAATGGAAATGAATTTTGGTGAAACCAAATTTGATCCAAATCCCAACTTTGAAAATTCTCAAAAATGGTTTTAGGGAAACTTCCAACTCTCTCTTTTGGTCCTTGAGTTGCTCAAATTTCCTTGCATCAACATTCAAATAAAACAAATGGAGGCAAAAATGCATAAATCATGGATGCATATGAATGATCTATTTATAAACATCCAAATTGAAAATTGGGATGTTACACTATATCTTTGCCATCAGCAGATGAAAACAAAATGTGGTCTTTGCCGTCAGCCCCGATGAAAATCTGGTGGCAAAGATCTCCACAGATGGCAAATTTCCTGATTCCTATGGTGATTACCTTTATTAATATAATTGGATCACATGATGTTCACCTCCCTCTCTTAGTTTCATGGTGAATTGGGTCTTGCTCTATGAGGTTTCTTCATGTTGGATTGAATAGTTTGGATTTGAGATCAGTTGATGGATGTCTTGACTTGCGGATACCCGTGGTGATATCGGGGTGTTCTAAGTGACATAAAGGTTAATTGGTGTTGTCGCAGTACGATTTCTATATCTATTCATAAAACTTTGGGGTGGTTCAATAGATTGATTAGAAACACAACTTTGAGGTGGTTTACTACCTACACAATTTTGTCCTACTTTCTTTGATAGGAATATAGACTTTGGAGTGATTCTTTGCTGCACTTCGAGGGATTTTCATGTGATTCAATTATGTTAATGTTGTTGAGAGATTGCACTAGTGTAAGTATGAACCCTAGGCCTTATTTCTAAGCATTGAGACAATGTTTTGCCTGCTTTTTCCTACTTGCTACCTTGCTATTTTTATTTTTTCCAGATTATAAAAAGCTATTCCTACCATCTACATTGCACATGTACCATCATCTCTTCACCGAGCTAGTGCACCCATACAAGTGATCATTGTATTGGGTGAATTGGGGACATATGAGACTCTTTGTATTTGATTGCAGGGTTATTTGAGAGAGACCATCTTCATCCTACACCTCCCACGGATTGATAAACCTTAGGTCATCCACTTAAGAGAAATTTGACGTTGTCCTACAAAACTATGTGCTTGGAGGCCCAACGAAGTCTACAAGAAGAAAGTTGCGTAGTATACATCAGAGATCAACTACGACAACACGGAGAGATATATTACCGGGTCAGCGGGGACCAAATGTGGCGAGGTTTTTTCGGAGTTGCATGACAAAGCCCCTCTTTGGATCTACTTCAAGTGCGGGCTCGGAGTGCTCGAGGGTGATGCAGAGTCGAAGGAAAAGAAGTGGTGAAACTGGAGGAGTAAGACGACAAGGTTTCTATAGGGTAAACACCAAACCGGTCAAGGAAGATCAATGGTTCGTAGGCACTGAACGCTCCGCATTCAATGTGCACAATCGGGTGAGAGAAGATCGTGGGGGCATGGCAACCATTTCTTGCATTTTTCTCAACGCGATAGCGGAATTCCACAAAGTTCGAAGGGTTCCAAAATAGATAAGTTTTTGAAGCATAATTTTTTTCGTGACCAAGGACGTGAGGAAGAAATGTGCTTTTGAACAAGTTACATACTCATGAAGCATCGGTTAGTCCATTGTAAAAGATATCAAGTATTTAATTTTTCTTGAGAGGATGATCACACAAAGCATTGGGTAATTGGAGAAGCCCCCCCAAGCTTGAGGGAGATGCTCCTCCTCAAATTGCACAAAGTTATATATTTCCTGTAAAGCGGCTTGTTTCTTATGAGTAGGAAATATTTCTCAGTGAAGGAGTATATCATATCCTGGGGACTACACACATAACCATGAGAAAGGCTGTTAAACCATTCTTTAACATCACCCTTTAATGAGAAAGGCAACAACTTAAGAATATAGCAATAGCAAATCTTTTCCTCTCTAGCAAATAGGTTGGAAATATCGTTCAGTTTAGTAAGGTGCGCTACATATCAGATTGAATAACAGGTGGTGGTGTCGCAAGTCGACTCAAAAAATATGGTGAATCAAGTGAAGAGCTAGTTAACAGTTCCTTACCTCCCTCGTCTTAGAGGGCACAATCTTGGTCTTAGTGTCTGCCGGATTCTTTATCGTGATCAACAGATACTTAACTCTCAAGTGAACTTAATAAATAGAGTTGTGCTCCCTGGCAATGGCGCCAAAAATTAGTCTTGATGGCCTACAAGTATAGGGGATCACGACAGTCATCGAGGGTAGTATTTCACCCAAATTTATTGATTGGGCATAAGGGGAGCCAAAGAATATTTATAAGCCTTCATAGTTGAGTTGTCAATTCAACCACACCCGAGAAGTTATTTCTCTGCAACAAAGTATTAGTAGCACATTAGTATGATAGTTTTGATAGTAGTGGTAGCAGTAGCAATAGTAACAGTAATGGTGACAGTAGCAATTTTGTAGTAATTGGAACAGTAGCAGTGGTGATAGTAGTAGCTTAGCAAATACAATATGAGCAAAGCGTAGGCACTGGATCAACGATGGATATCTGGATAGATGATATTCATCATATAACGATCACAACCTAGAGCGATACACAATAGCTCCAATTCATCAATTCAATGTAGGCATGTATTCCATATAGTCACATGTGCTTATAATAAGAACTTGCATGACACTTTTGTCCTACTGATACGTCTCCAACGTATCTATAATTTTTTGTTGTTCCATGCTATTATAGTATCAAGTTTGGATGTTTTATATGCAACTATATATCGTTTTTTGGGGACTAGCCAATTAACTTAGTGCCCAATGCCAGTTGCAATTTTTTGCTTGTTTTGGATTTTCAGGAAATCAATATCAAACAGAGTCCAAATGGAGAAAAAACTTTGGATTAATTTTTACTTGACCAGAAGACCTGACGAGCTACGAGGGAGAGACAAGCTTGAGAGGTGCGCCCTCTAGGCTTGTGGGCCCCCGTGGCACCTCTTGACTTAATTCCATCTCTATAAATACTCAAATATTCCCCTAACATCAGAGAGCCACCCAAAATATTTTTTCCGCCACCGCAAGTTGTTCTCATGAGATCCCATCTAGAGGCCTTCCCCGGCACTCTGCCGGAGGGGGAATCAACCATGGAGGGGCTATACATCAACCTTGCCGCCCTTCCGATGATGTGTGAGTTGTTTACCACAGACCTACAGGTCCATAGCTATTACCTAGATGGCTTCTTCTCTCTCTTTGATCTTCAATACAATGTTCTCCCCAATGTTCTTGGAGATCTATTCGATGTAACCACTTTTTGCGGTGTGTTTGTTGGGATCCGATGAATTGTGAGTTTATGATCAGATTATCCATGAATATTATTTGAGTCTTCTTTTAACTATTTTATGCATGATTATTATAGCTTTGTATTTCTCTTCGATCTATTGATTTGGTTTGGCCAACTAGATTGATTTTTCTTGCAATGGGAGATGTGCTTTGTGATGGGTTCAATCTTACGGTGACTTATATCCCAGTGACAGAAGGGGACAAGACACATGTTTGTATTGTTGCCATTAAGGATAAAGCGATGGGGTTTATTCATGTGTGAGTATACTTTGTCTATAACATGTCATCTTGCTTAAGGTGTTACTCCGTTCTTTATTAACTTAATACTCTAGATGCATGCTGGATAGCGGTCGTTGTGTGGAGTAATAGTAGTAGATGCAGGCAGGAGTCGGTCTAATTGTCTCGGACGTGATGCCTATATACATGATCATTGCCTTGCATATCGTCATGATTATTCGCTTTTCTATCAATTGCCCAACAGTAATTTGTTTACCCATCCTATGCTATTTGCAAGAGAGAAGCCTCTAGTGAAAACTATGTCCCCCGGGTCTACTTCTATCATATATTAAAATCCAAAAATACATTGCTATAATTTTATTTACTTTATTTTATTTTGTATTTTTGTGGTATCTATCTATCACTACGAGATTTCATCCTTGCAATTTACCACCGAGGGATTGACAACCCCTTGTTCGCGTTGGGTGCAGGTATTTGTTATTTTGTGTGAAGGTACTGCTGACGAGGTGTTGCGTGGTTCTCCTACTGGATTGATAACCTTGGTTCTTAAGTGAGGGATATACTTATCTCTATTGTACTGCACCATCCTCTCCTCTTCGAGGAAATCCCAAAGCAGCTCACATGTAGTCGAAAGATTTTCTGGCGCCGTTGCCGGGGATACATCATCAACACCTATCAAGTACCATCGCATAAACTTTCATCTCCTTGCATTTACATTATTTGCCATTTGCCTCTCGTTTTCATCCCCCCCACTTCTAAAACATTTTCAAAAAATACAAAAATATTTTCCGTTTGCCTTTTTCTCGTTTGCGTGATCATTCGTTTTATCGTTATGGCTAGTTCTTCTTTTGTTACGTGTACCCCTGAAAATGAAGTTCTCAATTTTAAACAAAAGGGGGGATTAAAAGATGCTTGGTATAGGATTTGTGATGATCGAAATAGATCAACTCGTAAGCAATCTACTACCGTTCTTCTTTGCAATTTTTATATGGGTCTTACTACTTGGTTCAGATTTGTTCTAAACACTATTACCTGAGGCAATTTCTTGAGTAGTCACCCTATGGATGTTTTCAATGCTATGGGAAATTTAGTGGGATCACCACCTATCACCATTAATGAAACAACATTAACCTTTGGAACATGTTATGCAAAGGCTATATGTGATTGAAAATAAAATGCCTATCAAAAAGCATATTGAAAATTTGGATAAAAAATTTCATAATCACATCACTCAATTTGGATCAAAGTTAGGAAACACTTTTAAGATGCTAAAAGAAAAAGAATCGGTAATTAATGATAGGGTAGAGCAAAGTCCTGCTAGGATCGAGAAGTTGGAAGAAATTATTAATAATTTGGGTTCCGCTCTTTCTTACGTTAAAACCATTGAAAAAACTCCTCCTAGCAAGAATTACAAGTTTATGTATGTTCCTAAGAATAAGGGCGCTTCATATAGTAATGGAAGCGAGGATCTTAAAATGATAAAAGTCCACCCTGATTTTGTTGATATAATAAAGGAACCCGTCTCTGAGAATAAATTCCTCAAGTTTATCCCTAGGGGCGTGATCTTTAAATGTTTGTGTGTTAAAACTCCTAGGAAGTATGGGTGTGTGATTGAGGAATTGGACCTAAAGATGACAACACTTGAAACTAAGCATTCGCCTAGCTAGGGGCGTAAAACAATAGCGCTAGTTGGGAGGCAACCCAATAGTTATCTTAATTTTCTTGTTTCTTTTTCTCTTTTTAGTGCACTCAATTATGCTACTATTATGGTTGTGTTTTTTGTGTTTTAAATTATTGTTTGTGCCAAGTATAGCCTTTGGCATGATTTTGATGATAGTTGCTTTGAGTCTGTGCAAAAACAGAAACTTTTGCGTCAGTAGCAGAATTGTTAAAATTTGCTGGAGCGTGATAAAAATTCTGAATTTGATGGCCACTTTGTAAACTTGTCAACGAATACAAGAACTCAAAGCCCCCGGTAGCACGGGGGAAGGGGCCCAAAATATTGAGCCCCCAGACCGAAAAAGGAAAGGATAGAGGAATCGTTTGGAGTGCTTGCGTTGGTTGGTGAATGCTTTTGAAATGAAACTGGCATGCTTCACATCTTGTTACCCCAACTGATCATCTGAAAAAGACACATAACAACGACCAAGATCTTCATTGAGCTCCCACTTGAGCTCGGTTGCATCACCTGCACTGGTATCGTCGGCACTTGCAACTGTTTGGAAGTAACCATGAGTCACGAGGACTCAACAATGTCACACCTGCGAGATCAAGACTATTCAAGCTTATGGGTAGGATAAGGTAATGAGGTGGAGTTGCAGCAAGCGCTAAGCAATATATGGTGGCTAACCTATGCAAATAAGAGTAAGATGAGAAGCTACGCAAACGGTCGAGAAGCTAGAAGTGATTCTAAAACTACTTACGTTCAAACATAACCCAAGACCGTGTTCACTTCCCGGACTCCGCCAAAAAGAGACCATCACGGCTACACACGCGGTTGATGTATTTTAATTAAGTTAAATGTCAAGTTATCTACAACCGGACATTAACAAATTCCCATCTGCCACATAACCGCGGACATGGCTCTCGAAAGTTTATACCCTGCAGGGGTGTCCCAACTTAGCCCATCACAAGCTCTCACGATCAACGAAGGATATTCCTTCTCCCGGAATAACCCAATCTGACTCGGAATCCTGGTTACAAGACATTTTGACAATGGTAAAAACAAGACCAGCAAAGTCGCCCGAATGTCCCGACAAATCCCGGTAGGAGCTGCATATATCTCGTTCTCAGGGCACACCAGATAGGTCAAACTACGAGTAAAACTAGCCCTCAAGTTTCCCCGAGGTGGCCCCGCGGGCTTCCCGGTTTGGACCAACACTTAGAGAAGCACT
>NC_041388.1:177371100-177376486 GCF_002162155.2 Triticum dicoccoides | reverse complement strand
GGGGGGTTAAAATAAAGATGACCCTCGGGTTCCGGAAACCCAAGGGAAAAAGGCTTAGGTTGTTAGGCAAATGTAAAACCAAGGTTGGGCCTTGCTGGAGGAGTTTTATTCAAAGCGAGCTGTCGAGGGGAACCCATAACCCCAACCGCGTTAGGAATGCAAAATCAAGGAACATAACACCGGTATGACGGAAACTAGGGCGGCAAGAGTGGAACAAAACACCAGGCAAAAGGCCGAGGCTTCCACCCTTTACCAAGTATATAGATGCATTAATTAAATAAGAGATATTATGATATCCCAACATATCCATGTTCCAACATGGAACAAACTGCAAGGCACCTGCAACTAGCAACGCTATAAGAGGGGTTGAGCAAAAGCGGTAACATAGCCAAACAACGGTTTGCTAGGAAGGTGGGTTAGAGGCTTGACATGGCAATATGGGAGGCATGATATAACAAGTGGTAGGTAATACGACATAGCGATAGAACGAACAACTAGCAAGCAAAGATAGAAGTTATTTCGAGGGTATGGTCATCTTGCGTGAGATCCCACAAGGAAGAAGAATGAGTCCAAGAAGTAGACGACCCAACATAGTCGAACGTATCCTCACAAACGCAACGTTACCGGAACTAACAAGAAGAAGCAACACCGGAAAGGAGCAAACAACATAGTAAACAACCATCACATAAACATGGCATGATGCACAACCAAGTATGATGCATGTCCGGTTTAATGATTCATGGCATGGCATGACAAAGTGCACAAACAATACTACAAATTAGGTGGAGCTCAATATGAAACGAGTTGCATATTGACGAAACACCACATGACTTATTTAGTTCTCTCTCAGTTATGTACTCATCAATATTAAATGTTGTTAAAAAAGTACCTATCACACATGTCAGGCACACTTCTTTTCCTTCTAATTCTATGCCTATTACTTTGTCTAACATACTTGTGTCACCTCATCTTATTAAGAACCTTGTTTCCGTTCGTTGTTTAACTCGTGAAAATCCTATTACTGTTGAATTTGGCGAGCTTGGTTTTTGTGTCAAGGATGCTCAAACCAGGATGGTACTTCACCGATGTGACAGCCTCAACGAGCTCTACCCGGTGCATCCGCCATCCACCTTCACCACCGCATCGATTGCTCTCTCCGTCGGCGTCGATCTCTGGCACGCTCGTTTGGGTCATCCCAACCCCGTCACACTTCGTCATATTCTTAGGAGTTTTAGTTTCAGTTGTAATAAGATAGAGGATCACACGTGTCATGCCTGTCGTGTCGGCAAACATGTTCGCCTTCCATTTAATAACTCCACCACCATAGCTTCTTTTCCTTTTTAGTTCATTCATAGTGATGTGTGGACCTCTCCGGTTCCTAGTAATTCGGGCTATTTATATTATCTGGTTATCCTTGATGATTATTCTCACTATGTGTGGATGTTTCCTTTACGACGAAAGTTGGATGCACTCTCCACTTTGATGGCTTTTTACTCCTATGTCAGCACGCAGTTTGGGCGTCCCATCCTTGCTCTTCAGACTGACAATGGAAAAGAGTTTGACAACCTTGCTTTCCGCACTTTTCTGTCGCACCACGGCAAATTTTTCGTCTCACATGCCCGTATACTGCACAGCAGAACAGTCGAGCCGAACGCATCCTTCGCACTCTGAATCACTGTGTTCGCACGCTCCTGTTTCATGCTAATGTGCCGCCTCGTTTCTGGTCGGATGCACTCGCTACTGCTTCCCTTCTCCTTAACCTTCGCCCTTGCCTTCCACGGTGGAACTATGCACCTCACCATCTTCTCTTCGGTACGCCCTCATCTTATGATGGCTTGCATATTTTTGGGTGCCTTTGCTATCCTAGCACTGCCGACTCCGCTCCTCACAAACTCGCACCTCGTTCTGTCGCTTGCATCTTCATCGGCTACCCTTCCAACTCCAAGGGATATCGGTGCTACGATCTTGTCTCCCATCGTGTGTTCTCTTCCCGGCATGTTTACTTTGATGAGCATGTGTTTCCGTTTCAGCAGGTACCTCCGGCTGTTTCTCCCGCCACCGGTGATGCGGGCTCCTCGATGTCGCTCCTAGGGCGCTCGCGCGCCTCTCTTGGCCCGCCCCTGACTTTGAGGCGCCCCCCCCCGCATGCGGCGCCTCCTACAGCCGCGGCACTGGCGCCCCAGACGTTGGCGCCCATGGCCCCAGCAGCCTACCCGGCACCTACGGCCCCCTCGGTGCCCGCGGCCCCCGTGGCCCCCTCGGCGCCGCCGGCGCCGGCCCCAGGCGCCCCCAGCGTCCCCGGCCCCCTTGGCGCCCCCAGCGGCCCAGGCGCCTGTGGCCAGTCCGGTCACCCGCGCCCGTACGGGCATTTTTTGCCCGAGCTCGCACTACGCCGCAGATGACTACATCCATGCGGCGTCCACCTCTGAGCCATCGTTGCCGCCATCCTCCGTTCGAGCCGCTCTTCATGACCCGCTCTGGATGGCTGCGATGCAAGAGGAGTTTGACGCCCTGTTGCGCAACCAGACATGGCAGCTTGTTCCCCGTCCCCGGCACGCCAACGTGATTACCGGGAAGTGGGTCTTCAAACACAAGCTCTGTCCTGATGGTACCCTTGATCTCTATAAGCGTGATGGGTCGTTCGTGGCTTCCGACAGCGTGTTGGCATCGACTTCATCGACACCTTTGCTCCGGTCGTCAAGCCCGACACGATAGGAATAGTTCTTCACCTTGCGGTCTCCCATGCTTGGCCGGTACACCAGATGGATGTCTCCAACGCCTTCCTCCATGGTCACCTCGAAGAGCAGGTCTTCTGCCAGCAGCCCATCGGGTTTGTTGACCCCGCGCTTCCCGACCACGTGTGCCTGCTCTCGCGGTCCTTGTACGGACTTAAGCAGGCTCCGCACGCTTGGTACCAGCGCATCACGGCGTTTCTCCACCAGCTTGGGTTCCGCTCTACCCGCTCGGACACCTCGCTCTTCGTCTAACATCAGGGTACTGACATGGCCTACTTGCCACTCTATGTTGATGACATCATCCTGACGACATGTACGGCTAGTCTCCTCAGTCAGCTCATGGCTCGTCTTCGCACTGAGTTCGCCATCAAGGACTTGGGTCCTTTGCACTACTTCCTCGGTGTCGAGGTGGTGCGCCGTCCAGATGGCTTCTTCCTTCATTAGCGGAAGTACGCTCATGAGCTCCTAGAGCGCGCCAGCATGCTTAACTGCAAGCCCGCCGCCGTGCCTGTTGATACGAAGGCCAAGCTTTCTGCCACGGATGGTTCTCCTGCTTCGGATGCTGCTTTCTATCAGTCTATCATTGGTGCTCTCTAGTACCTCACTCTGACTCGACCGGAGATCCAATATGCCGTGCAGCAGGTGTGTCTTCATATGCATGCCCCCTGAGACGTTCACCGGGCTGCCGTCAAGAGGATTCTCCGCTATGTCTATGGCACTATGGATCTTGGCGTCATGCTTCACGCCTCCGCCGACACCGCCCTCAATGCCTACTATGATGCAGACTGGGCGGGCTGCCCTGACACTCGTCGCTCCACCTCGGTCTATTGTCTCTACCTTGGACCCTCCCTTATCTCGTGGTAGTCCAAGCGGCAGCCTATGGTCTCCCGTTCTAGTGCTGAGGTTGACTATCGTGCGGTGGCCAATGCCGTCGCCGAGTGTTCGTGGCTTCGCCAGCTGCTTCAGGAGCTCTCTTGCCCTTTTGACCGTGCCACTATGGTCTACTATGACAACGTCTCGGTGGTCTACCTCTCCGCTAACCCGGTGCATCATCGACGGACCAAGCATATTGAGTTGGATATTCATTTTGTTCGGGAACAGGTGGCCCTTGGCCATATTTGTATTTTACACGTCCCTACTTGATACGTCTCCGTCTTATCTACTTTTCCAAACGCTTTTTATCTTGTTTTGGACTCTAACTTGCATGATTTGAATGGAACTAACCCGGACTAACGCTGTTTTTAGCAGAATTGCCATGGTGTTATTTTTGTGCAGAAATAGAAGTTCTCGGAATGACCTGAAAATCAACGGACAATTATTTTGGAATATATAAAAAATACGGGAACAAGAATCCACGTCAGGGGGGCCTCCACCTGTCCACGAGGGTGGGGACGCGCCCTACCCCCTGGGCGCGCCCCCCTGCATCGTGGGCCCCCTGATGCTCCACCGACCTCAACTGCAACTCTATATATTTGTGTTCATGGAGAAAAAATTAGGGAGAAGGATTCATCGCGTTTTACAACACGGAGCCGCCGCCAAGCCCTAAACTCTCTCGGGAGGGCTGATCTGGAGTTCGTTCGGGGCTCCGGAGAGGGGAATCCGTCGCCATCATCATCACCAACCTTCCTCCATCACCAATTTCATGATGCTCACCCACCGTGCGTGAGTAATTCCATCGTAGGCTTGCTAGACGGTGATGGGTTGGATGAGATTTATCATGTAATCGAGTTAGTTTTGTTAGGGTTTGATCCCTAGTATCCACTATGTTCTGAGACTGATGTTGCTATGACTTTGCTATGCTTAATGCTTGTCACTAGGGCCCGAGTGCCATGATTTCAGATCTGAACCTATTATGTTTTCATCAATATACGAGAGTTCTTGATCCTATCTTGCAAGTCTATAGTCACCTATTATGTGTTATGATCCGTTAACCCCGAAGTGACAATAATCGGGATACTTACCGGTGATGACCGTAGTTTGAGGAGTTCATGTATTCACTATGTGTTAATGCTTTGGTCCGGTACTCTATTAAAAGGAGGCCTTAATATCCCTTAGTTTCCAATAGGACCCCGCTGCCATGGGAGGGTAGGACAAAAGATGTCATGAAAGTTCTTTTCCATAAGCACGTATGACTATATTCGGAATACATGCCTACATTACATTGATGAACTGGAGCTAGTTCTGTGTCACCCTATGTTATAATAGTTACATGATCGATCGCATCCGGCATAATTCTCCATCACCGATCCATTGCCTATGAGCTTTTCCTATATTGTTCTTCGCTTATTTACTTTTTCGCTGCCACTGTTACCATCACTATAAAACCCAAAAATATTACGTTTGCTACCATTACTTTTGCTATCGTTACCACTACTATAATATTACTTTGCTACTAAATACTTTGCTACAGATATTAAGTTTCCATGTATGGTTGAATTGACAACTCAGCTGCTAATACTTGAGAATATTCTTTGGCTCCCCCTGTGTCGAATCAATAAATTTGGGTTGAATACTCTACCCTCGAAAACTGTTGCGATCCCCTATACTTCTGGGTTATCACTACTTCCCAACATTTTGCAGATATCATGACCAAGGGCTTGCCTACGGCGTCATTTGAGGAGTTCCGGTCCAGTCTTTGAGTTAGCCGCGGT
>NC_041388.1:177313831-177370701 GCF_002162155.2 Triticum dicoccoides | reverse complement strand
TGTGTTATGTGCATATTGTGTATTGGGCCCGCCTCCTAGTTCCTTGTATAGTTGAGGTCCATGGCCCACCTTTGTACATCATATATACGTGCCTATGCACGAGAGCAATGTGTCGTGCAATCATAATCTCTTACAGAGATGAAGGCTTCATGTTCCACGGCCACCGTTTTCTTGGCAGCGAGGGTCTTCTCCCTGGCCTCTAGCCGGGCCGTCGTCTCAGACACGAACTGGGCATGGGATGCCTGGGCCTTGTCCACCTCTTCCTTTAACTTGCTCAGGCGGTCTCGCTCCACAGCCTGGCTAGCGGCCTCTTGGACCAACTGGGCGTCGCGATCGGTGAGCGTCACTTCACGGGCCTTAAGCTCCTCCTCCTGTTGCTGAAGTCGTTGGCTGCGGGTGGCCTACTCCTCGCGGAGAGCCTTCAGCTCAGCCTCTGTCATGCTGCAATGCTCCTTGGTGGACACTCCATCCATCAGTGCCACGTCATGGGCCACCTTGGCTTCGCTGGCCTCCTTCCTGCCCTCCGCTTCGGTAGCCTCGGCCCAGCTCCAGGCCGTTCTAGCAGACGCGTCGGCCTGGAGCCACCCTGAGATCAGCCCCATGCGCCCCCTCACCATGCACCCATCGGCGTCCTGGAGATCGGCCCGGAGCTGGTTCAGTGCAGTGTAGGCTTCCTCCAGAGCCCCGGGCCTGACAAGGGGGTCGTAGTCCGCCAGTACAAGAGCTTTAGGAGGAGGCATCACCTGCGCATGGGCTGGCGTCACAGTAGCAGCAAGGGCAGCTGGGGGCTCTGGAGCCTCCGAATCCACGAGGGTGCGACAGGGATGGGAAGCTTCGGAGCCTACTGGCCCACGGAGGGGGACTCCTCCTGAGGCCCCACCACCATGCTTTGGGGGCCTCGCTCAATCGCGTGAGGGCGCGAGGCGATCTCCTCCGTCTGCGCCAGGGCCACCATGACCATGGCAGGCGTGGTGCCCCTGGGGTCTTGGCTTCCCCCTTCCTATTCTTCACCACGACCTCCATCCTGGTCACCAGGAGGGGAGCATTGTGGGCACAGCATCAAGGGTAGCAAACGAAAACAAGGTAAGTTTCTTATTCATTAGAGGCAATGTACGCCCTCTTCCTGGTGATACGTCTCCAACGTATCTATAAATTTTTATTGTTCCATGTTGTTATATTATCATTCTTGCATGTTTTACAATCATTTTATAGCAGCTTTATATCATATTTTGGGACTAACCTATTGACATAGTGCCAAGTGCTAGTTGCTGTTTTTTGCTTGTTTTTTACTTCGCAGAAAATCAATACCAAACAGAGTCCAAACGTAGCAAAACTTTCTGGAGAATTTTTCTGGGGCCAGTAGACACACGATGGGCCAAAGAAGTACCAGAGGGCTACCTCGAGGGGGCACAACCCACCTGGGCGCGCCTGGGGGCCCAGGCGCGCCCTGGTGGGTTGTGCCCACCTTGGTGGCGTCCTACATCACCTCTTTTCTCTATACCACAATATTCTAGAAACCCTAGGGGAGTCGGTGAAAAAAAATTACAGCCGCCACAAGTTCCAGAAACCACAGATCCAATCTAGACACCATCACGCAGGGGTTCATCATCCTCATTGGTGCCTCCGATGATGCGTGAGTAGTTCATTGTAGACCTGCAGGTCCGTAGTTAGTAGCTAGATGGCTCCTCTCTCTCTCTCTCTCTCTCTCTCTCTCTCTCTTTTGATTCTCAATACAATGGTCTCTTGGAGATCTATTTGATGTAACTCTTTTTCTGGTGTGTTTGTTGAGATCTGATGACTTTGAGTTTATGATCAGATCTATGTTTTTATCCATGAAAGTTATTTGAGTCTTCTAATCTCTTATATGCATGATTACTTATAGCCTCGTATTTCTTCTTTGAATCTTTGGTTTTGTTAGGCTGGCTAGATCGATTTTTCTTGCCATGGGAAGAGGTGCTTTGTGATGGGTTCGATCTTACGGTGCTCGATCCCAGTGAAAGAAGGGGAACTGACACGTATGTATCATTGCTATTAAGGATAAAAAGATGGGGTCTATTCCCACATGAATAGATCTTGTCTGCATCATGTCATCGTTCTTATTGCATTTCTCCATGAACTTAATACACTAGATGCATGCTGGATAGCGGTCGATGTGTGGAGTAATAGTAGTAGATGCAGGCAGGAGTCGGTCTACTAATCTTGGACGTGATGCCTATATAATGATCATTGCCTAGATATTGTCATGATTATTTGAAGTTCTATCAATTGCCCAACAGCAATTTGTTCACCCACCGTTTGATATTTTTCTCGAGAAGCCACTAGTGAAACCTACGGCCTCCGGGTCTCTTCTTTATCATATTTGCCATCGAGATCTATTTTTATTTTCTTTTATTTTCAGATCTATTAATCCAAAAACCCAAAAATACCTTGCTGCAATTTATTGTTATTTATTTTATCTTGTGTTCCCGCGAGATTTATTTATCCAATCTACTACAAATTTTACCTATCTTTTACCCGGGAGGGATTGACAACCCATCTTTTACGTCGGGTTGCAAGTATTTGTTCTTTGTGTGCAGGTGTCATTCATGTAGTGTTGCGTGGTTCTCCTACTGGTTCGATAACCTTGTTCTCATCACTACGGGAAATACCTACCATAGTTGTGCTGCATCATCCCTTCCTCTTTGGGGAAATACCGACGTAGTTCAAACCGCATCACCTGGCCGAGGCCACGGCGCCTCCAATCTTCCTAGGCACAGGCTTGGCAGTGTCCTGAGGATTGGCGGGGCGTGCGATGGCTGGCCTCAGTGCGGCATCCACTATCAGCATGACGAGGCGTCGCCTCGGAGAGGGGGTGCTGCACCACTCTTCTTGACTCGTTCGGCCTGGCCTCTGCTGGGCCTGTGGAGTAGCCCCAGACCTCGTAACAAGCCCGATGGAGCATGGGGTTCCATGACCGGGGTCTTGGCGGCGGGCGTCATTGTCGGAGAGGCCGCGGAGAAGCTCACCCTGAGACGGGGGAGAGATCTTCGCCACATCATCCACGGTCACTTCCAAGTCATCCTCGCCCTCTCCCCCGGAGTCGTCACCGAAAGACATTGGCATCGATGAGTTTGGGACCTTGGGTGGCACAAGCCCCAGCTCATTGAATACGAGCATGGAGGCGACCAGCGCCGCCCTGTCGACACGATGGTACAGCGGGATGTAGGCCGCCGGGAGGCTACCTGGATCCCTCTCAAGCAGGGTGTGCATGGCCTTGTCCAGCTCCTTGCCCGTCAAGCTCCCTGAGCGCAGCCGGATGTCGTCCTCCGCGCCCTTGAATTCCCACATGGGGTGCGTGTGCGCCTGGAACGGGGCCAGGCATTGCGTCAGGAACTCCTTGACGAGCATGGCCCCCATCAATGCCTCGGCCTCCATGTCCGCCGTCATCTTCCTCAAGACTGGTGCCTCCCGGGGGTCGGTGAGCTTCTCATGACCCCACCAATCAAGCTTCTCTAGCAGCTCAGTTGGCAACTCTAGCCGCGTGTGGAGGCCCCTGGCGTCCATGAAGACCCACTTGCATAGGAAGTTCTCCACCTTCTACCTGGCCCTCATGAGCATGTTGCCACTTTGGACCACGGCGAAAGAGATGCGGCCATAACGCTGGGTTGGGTCATGCATCCAAAGATAGAAGAAGTGGCAGAGGAGCGCAATGGAGGGCATCACTCCCACGAACACCTCGCAGTAAAAGGCGAAAATGGATAGGAGAAGGATGGAGTTGGACAGAAGATGCAGGGCCTGAACCTGGTAGCGGTTGAGGACGGCGGTGAAGAACCCGCAGAAGGGCAGGACGAGCCCCGTGAATACGCTGTGGACGAAGAAGGGATAGAATGTCTCCGCCAAGGTCCTTCGCTCAGCGGAGCCTGCCAGGAGCATCGTCTCATTCCACTCGTTGTCATTGCTCGCCGTCAATGGGAGAGTGGCGGCGAGGTGTCTATCCTCGGTGATAGAGGATGCATCGAGGGCCAGCACGGGAGAGGAGGAGGAGCTCATGGCCTGCGCGGCCGACTTCGCCTTCCCGGATGCCATCTACGAAGAACTTGGGAGAAGATACGCGGAAGGGAGGAGGAATTCGACCAGATCTAGAGATGCTCTCGGCAGGAGGAAAGGGGCTCTGGAGCAAGGCAAAGAGAAGGCAATGATGGAGTGGAGCCGGTGCGAATCTTTTATCAGCTAGGGCAGTTGCCGAGGTAGCGTGGGGAAGTGGAGACGCCCATGTCCCATCAAGCGCCACGCCTCAGCTCGGTCCGCAGGCGATCGGGGCCCACGGTGCGTCGCCCTTGCCCTTTAGCTTCGCCTCGAAGCCAAGTCCGAGTGCGCCTTAGGCCCGGGGGCTACTGTCGGCATTCTAGGAACCAGGGTACCCAGACTTGCCTACTTGCGGCCCATGGCGTGGCTCCATCGATGGCCTGGTACGACCCATCTACAACACCATCAAGATAAGACCCTCATGAGGGGCCAAGCCTCACGAGGCGAGCGACATCAAGACCTCCGAAGGGAGCGGCCTCCCCAAGCTGCTCCTGAGGAGCGGAGATTTCTATGCAGGTACCCAACTCCTGAGGTTGCAGTGATGCAAGCCATGACGACCAAGGCCAGGCGGGCGCCAGCGGCCGCAGAGGAGCTAGTTTCCTCTTTGGTGCTAATGAGGCAAGCACAGGCACGGGGTCCTGAGGAATCAGGCAAAGGTTTCCATTCCCGCGCAACAAGACCAAGACCGCCAGGACGGTAGGACGGATGTCATCGCCGAGTGCACCGCAGCGTCACGACCATAGGCTTTGCAGGCGAAGACCACCTTTCGTCAGGATAAGATATACTACTTGTCCCCTTTCAAATTGGCCACTTTGGGATCCATTCCCGCCTACGTTTTGGAGGAAGAGGACCAAGGCCACTATAAGTATAGGCTAGCCACCACCGTAGTAAGGGGTCGGTCCGTCTCTCTCTGTCTCAGGCGATCCGATCCCCTCAGCTCATTCACTCACCAAAGCAGACCTCGTGAGGTTGTTCTTCCCTTGTACTAGTTCATCCTCAACCCCTCGTGAGGCTAATCCACCCCAAAGCAGGAGTAGGGTCTTACACTGCAAGGTGGCCCGAACCTTGGTAAACCGCCATGTCCATCTTCTCCTTTGTTCATCAAGCTAGGCCGTGGGGGCGATGAACTGTTGGCTGGAGAGGTTGAGTTCTTCACACATGCCCCAGAGTTTGAACCTTTCTTGGGTCTGTGGAGCCCTGAATCCGACAACCACGCTTCGAGACAAGGAAGCCGAGTAGCTTCCCGGCCGGCACACCAAAGACGCACTTCTCCTGGTTGAGCTTGATCTGGTATTGGCGCAGATTGGCGAAGTTTTCCTTCAGGTTGTCAAGGAGCATGAGCTGCTGCTTGGTCTTCAGCACAATGTCATCGACGTAGACGTGGATGTTGTGACCGAGTTGTGTCATTAGGCATTTCTGCATGCAGTGTTGGAAGATGTCGTCGGCATTCTTCAAGACGAACGACATGGTGATGTGGTAGTATGCCCCGAAGGGCGTGATGAAGGACGTTTTCAGGCCGTCGACCGGGTCCAGCTTGTTCTAATGATAGCCAAAGTAAGCATCTAGGAAGGACAGGAGCTCATAGCCGGCGGTGGAGTCGGTCACTTGATCTATCCCCGGGAGAGCGAAAGGATCCTTGGGGCAGGCCTTGTTCAGGCTGGTTAGTCTATGCACATGCGCCGGGTGTTGTTCTTCTTCAGGACGAGGACTAGGTTGGCTAGCCACTCAGGGTGAAACACTTCCATGATGAAGCTGGCAACAAGTAGCTTGGCAACCTCTTCACCAATGGTTCTTCTCTTCTCTTCTGAAAAGCGACGTAATGGTTGACGGACAGGCTTGGCATCCTTGCAGACATGCAGTTTGTGCTTGGCGTACTCCCTCAAAATTCCTGGCATGTCCTTTGGGGACCATGCAAAGATATCCCGATTCTCACGGAGGAAGTCGACGAGCTCGCCTTCCTATTTGTTGCCAAGGCGGGTGCCCACGACAACGTACTTGCTGCAGCTGGGATCTTCCGGGCTCAGCTTGACCTTCTTGGTCTCCTTGGACGGTTGGAATGAGGCCTCACCAGCCGGCTCCTTAGCCGAAACCGGCACGGTTGGCTGATCCGGCTAGCGTGACAATCCGGTCGAGCTGGCGCCGCTCCTCGGCTATGACCAGCGACTAGTGATGTCTACTACGCAAATTTATTCTTGTAGACTCGTGTTGGGCCCCCAAGCACAGAGTTTTGTAGGACAATAGCAATTTTCCCTCAAGTGGATGACCTAAGGTTTATCAATCCGTGGGAGGTGTAGGATGAAGATGGTCTCTCTCAAACAACCCTGCAACCAAATACAAGAAATCTCTTGTGTCCCCAACACACCTAATACAATGGAAAATTGTATAGGTGCACTAGTTCGGCGAAGAGATGGTGATAAAAGTGTAATATGGATGGTAGAAATATATTTTTATAATATGAATAAATAAAAACAGCAAGGTAGCAAATAGTAAATGTTCACAAAAACGGTGTTGCAATGCTTGAAAATGAGGCCTAGGGTCCATACTTTCGCTAGTGCAATCTCTCAAATGCTAATATAGTTAGATCATATAACCGTCCCTCAACGTGCAACGAAGAATCACTCCAAACTTCCTATCTAGCGGAGAACATAAGACGGAATTGTTTGTAGGGTATGAAACCACCTCAAAGCTATTCTTTCCGATCAATCTATCCTAGAGCTCGTACTAAAATAACACCAAGTTATTCTTTCCGATCGATCTAGCCAATAGTTCGTACTAAAAAAACACCAGAGCAAATTGATACATCCATTTTGCATCATGTTTTCTCAATATTATTTATAATGTTTTTATCCATAATAATGCTTTTTGGAGTAATTCTAATGCATTTTCTCTCATAATTTGCAAGGAACACACCAAGAGGGAGAATTCCGGCAGCTGGATATCTGGACCTAGAAAAGCTACGTCAGACCACCTATTCTGCACAACTCCAAATGAGCTGAAACTTTATGGAGATTTTTTATGGATTATTTGAGAAATACTGGAGCCAATAAACACCAGATGGGGCCACCAGGTGGGCACAACCCACCTGGGCACGCCAGGCGCACCCTGGTGGGTTGTGGCCTCCTCGGCTCACCTCCGGTGCCCATTTTCTAGTATATAAGTGGTTTTGACCTAGAAAAATAATAATAGGAGGACTTTCGGGATGAAGCATCACCGCCTCGAGGCAGAACTTGGGAAGGAGCACTTTTGCCCTCCGGCGGAGCGATTCCGCCGGGGGAACTTCCCTCCCAGAGGGGGAAATCATCGTCATCATCATCACCAACAACTCTCCCATCTTGGGGAGGGCAATCTCCATCAACATCTTCAATAGCACAATCTCCTCTCAAACCCTAGTTCATCTCTTGTGTTCAATCTTGTTACCGAAACTATAGATTGGTACTTGTGGGTGACTAGTAGTGTTGATTACATCTTGTAGTTGATTGCTATATGGTTTATTTGGTGGAAGATTATATGTTCAGATCCATGATGCTATTTAATACTCCTCTGATCATGAACATTTTTATCATTTGTGAGTAGTTACTTTTGTTCTTGAGGTCACAGGAGAAATCATGTTGCAAGTAATCATGTGAACTTGATATGTGTTCGATATTTTGATAGTATCTATGTTGTTATTCCCTTAGTGGTGTCATGTGAATGTCGACTACATGACACTTCACCATATTTTGGCCTAAGGGAATGCCTTGTGGAGTAGCAATTAGATGGTGGGTGCGAGAGTGACACAAAGCTTAAACCCCAATTTATGCGCTATTCCGTAAGGGACCGATTGGATCCAAAAGTTTAATGCTATGGTTAGAATTTATTCTTAATACTTTTCTTGTAGTTGCGGATGCTTGCAGGAGGGTTAATCATAAGTAGGAGGTTTGTTCAAGTAAGAACAGAACCTAAGCACCAGTCCACCCACATATCAAATTATCAAAGTAGTGAACACAAATCAAATTAACATGATGAAAGTGACTAGATGAAATTCCCGTGTACCCTCAAGAACGCTTTGCTTATCATAAGAGACCGTTTTGGCCTTTCCTTTGCCTCAAAAGGATTGGGCTACCTTGCTTCACTTTTGTTACTACTATCGTTACTTGCTCGTTACAAATTATCTTGCTCTCAAACTAGTCGCTACTTACAATTTCAGCACTTGCAGACAATACCTTACCGGAAACAACTTGTCATTTCCTTCTGCTCCTCGTTGGGTTCGACACTCTTACTTATCGAGAAGAGCTACAATTGATCCCCTATACTTGTGGGTCTTCAAGGCTATTTTCTGGCGCCGTTGCCGGGGAGTGAAGCGCCTTTGGTAAAGAAACATTTATATAGTGTGCTGAAATTTATTGTCACTTATTACTATGGAAAACAATCATTTGAGGAGTTTGTTCGGGGTATCTTCACCTTGTCCGGAACCACAACCCCTCAACCTACTACACCTACTAAAAATATTGAATATGAAATTCCTTTGGGTATGAGAGAACAACTGCTAGCTAATCCTTATGCAGGAGATGGAACCGAACATCCTGATATGCACTTAATATATGTGGAACAAATTTGTGGATTGTTTAAGCTTGCAGGTTTACCCAGGGATGAAGTGATGAAAAAGGTTTTTCCTTTATCTCTGAAGGGAAAATCATTGGCATGGTAGAGGCTATGTGATGATATTGGATCATGGAATTGGAATAATTTGAAATTGGAGCTCCACCAAAAAATTTATCATATGCATCTAGTTCATCGTGATTGGAATTATATATATAATTTTTGGCCTCGGGAAGGAGAAAGTATCGCTCTATCTTGGGGGAGGCTTAAGTCGGTGTTATATTCATGCCCCAATCATGAGCTCTCAAGAGAAATTATTATCCAGATTTTTTATGCTTGGCTTTTTTGTAATGATCAAACCATGCTTGATACTTCTTGTGCTGGTTCATTTATGAAGAAGACTATTGAATTCCGGTGGGATCTTTTGGAAAGAATTAAACACAACTCTGAAGATTGGGAACTCGATGAAGGTAAAGAGTCGAATATTAAACTTAAGTATGATTGTGTTAAATCTTTTATGGATACCGATGTTTTTCAAAAGTTTAGCACTAAATATGGACTTGACTCTGAAATAGTAGCCTCCTTTTGTGAATCATTTGCTACTCATGTTGAACTCCCTAAGGAGAAGTGGTTTAAATATCACCCACCTATTAAAGAAGAAATTAAAGAACCAGTACCAGTTAAAGAAGAAACTATACTTTATAATGTTGATCCAGTTGTTCCTTCTTCTTATATTGAGAAACCACCTTTCCCTATTAGGATTAAGGAACATGCTAAAGTTTCCCCTATGGTTAACAAAAGCTATATTAGAACACCTAAACCTGATGAACAAACTAAAGTTGAACCTAGTATTGCTATGATTAAAGATCTCTTGGAAGAAGATATGGATGGGCATGTTATTTACTTCTGTGAAGAAGCTGCTAGAATTGCTAAACCTGATAAAAGAGATAAACATAGACCTGTTGTTTGCATGCCTGTTATTTTAGTTAAAATAGGAGATCACTATTATGATGGTTTATGTTACATGGGTGCTAGTGTGAGTGCTATTCCTTACACTTTATATGACGAAATTATGAAAGACATAACACCTGCTAAGATAGAATAAATAGATGTTACTATTAAACTTGCCAATAGAGACACAATATCACCAATTGGGATTATTAGAGATGTTGAAGTCTTGTGTGGGAAAAAAATACCCTACTGATTTTCTTGTTCTTGGTTCCCCACAAGATGACTTTTGCCCCCATTATGTTTGGTAGACCTTTCTTGAATACAGTTAATGCTAAGATAGATTGTGAGAAACAAATTGTTGTTGTTAGCTTTGGTGATGAGTCTCATGAGTTTAATTTTTCCAAGTTTAGTAGAAATCATCATGAAAAAGAATTGCCTATTAAGGATGAATTAATTGGTCTTGCTTCTATTTCTATTCCACCTACTGATCCTTTAGAACAATATTTACTAGACCATGAAAATGATTTACATATGCAAGAAAGAAATGAAATAGTTAAAGTTTTCTTTGAACAACGTCCTCTGCTTAAACATAATTTGCCTATTGAAACTCTAGGAGGTCCTCCTCCACCTAAAGGTGATCCTGTGTTTGAATTAAAACAATTGCCAGACACTTTGAAATATGCTTATCTTGATGAAAAGAAGATATATCCTGTTATTATTAGTGCTAACCTTTCAGAACGTGAAGAAGAAAGATTATTGAAAGTTATAATGAAGCACCGGGCTCCTATTGGATATACTCTTGATGAACTAAAGGGCATTAGTCCCACTCTATGTCAGCACAAAATTAATATGGAACCTGATGCTAAACCCGTGGTTGATCACCAACGTCGGTTGAATCCAAAAATGAAGGAAGTGGTAAGAACGGAAATCTTAAAACTTCTGGAAGCAGGTATAATCTATCCTATAGTTGATAGTATATGGGTAAGTCATGTTCATTGTGTCCCTAAGAAAGAAGGTATTACTGTTGTTCCTAATGATAAGTATGAACTTATTCCATAAAGAATTGTTACAAGCTATAGAATGGTAATTGATTACAGAAATTAAACAAAGCAACATGAAAGATCATTACCCCTTGCCTTTCATTGATCAAATGCTTGAAAGATTATCTAAGCACACACGCTTTTGCTTCCTAGATGGATACTCTGGCTTTTCACAAATACCTGTTTCTCAACCTGATCAAGAAAAGACTACTTTTACTTGTCCCTTTGGAACTTATGCTTATAGACGTATGCCTTTTGGTTTATGTAATGCACCTTCTACATTTAAAAGATGTATGACTGCTATATTCTCTGACTTCTATGAAAAGACTGCTGAGGTTTCATGGATGAATTTTCTGTTTATGGGAAGTATTTTGATGATTGTTTAAGCAATCTTGAGAGAGTTTTGCAGAATTGGGAGAAGTGCCACTTTATGGTTAATGAAGGTATTGTCTTGGGTCATAAAATTTCTGAAAGAGGTATTGAAGTGGACCAAGCTAAGGTTGATGCAATTGAGAAAATGCCATGTCCTTAGGACATCAAAGGTATTTGTAGTTTCCTTGGTCATACTAGTTTCTACAGGAGATTTATCAAAGACTTTTCTAAAATTTCTAGGCCTCTTACTAATCTTTTGCAAAAGGATATTCCTTTTGTTTTTGATGACGATTGTCTTGAAGCCTTTGAAACACTCAAGAAAGCTTTAATATCTGCACCTATTGTTCAACCACCTGATTGGAACTTGCTTTTGAAATTATGTTTGATGGTTGTGATTCTGTTGTTGGTGTTGTTCTAGGACAAAGAGTTGATAAGAAACTAAATGCTATTCATTATGCTAGTAAAACCCTAGACAGTGCTCAAAGGAATTATGCTACTACTGAAAAAGAATTCTTAGCAGTGGTGTTTGCTTGTGATAAATTTAGACCTTATATTGTTGATTCCAAAGTAACTTTTCATATAGACCATGCTGCTATTAAATATCTTATGGAAAAGAAAGATGCTAAACCTAGACTTATTCGTTGTGTTCTCTTGTTACAAGAATTTGATTTACATATCATTGATAGAAAAGGAGCTGAGAACCCCATAGCTAATAATTTGTCTAGGCTTGAAAATGTGCTTGATGACCCACTATCTATTGATGATAGTTTTTCGAATGAGCAGTTAGCTGCAATAAATGTTGCTAATAGTACTCCTTGGTATGCTTACTATGCTAATTACATTGTTGCTAAATATCTACCACCTAGCTTTACATACTAGCAAAAGAAAAAAATTCTTCTATGATTTAAGAAATTACTTTTGGGATGACCCACATCTTTATAAAGAAGGACTAGATGGTATTATTAGACGTTGTGTACTTGAGCATGAACAGGGACAAATCCTACGAAAATGTCACTCCGAGGCTTATGGAGGGCATCACGCTGGAGATAGAACTGCTCACAAGGTATTGCAATCTGGATTTTATTAGCCTACTCTCTTCAAGGATGCCCATAAGTTTGTCTCTTCTTGTGATGAATGTCAAAGAATAGGTAATAACGGTAAGCGCCAAGAAATGCCTATGAATTATTCACTTGCTATTGAACCATTTGATGTTTGGCATTTTATTACATGGGACCTTTTCCTTCCTCTAATGGGTATACACATATTTTGTTGCTGTTGATTATGTCACTAAATGGGTAGAAGCTATTCCAACCAGTAGTGCTGATCACAACACCTCTATTAAAATGCTGAAGGAAGTTATTTTCCCATGGTGTGGAGTCCCTAGATATTTAATGACTGATGGTGGTTCACACTTTATTCATGGTGCTTTCCGTAAGATGCTTGCTAAGTATGATGTTAACCATAAAATTGCATCACCCTATCATCCTCAGTCTAGTGGTCAAGTTGAACTTAGCAATAGAGAAATAAAATTAATTTTGCAAAAGACTGTTAATAGGTCCAGGAAGAATTGGTCTAAGAAATTAGATGATGCACTTTGGTCTTATAGAATAGCATATAAAAATCCTATGGGTATGTCTCTTTATAAAATGGTTTATGGAAAAGCTTGTCATTTGCCTCTTGAGTTAGAACATAAAGCATATTGGGTAGTTAAAGAACTCAACTATGATTTCAAACTTGCTGGTGAAAAGAGGTTATTTGATATAAGCTCCTTAGATGAATGGAGAACCTCTCAAAATGGGAAGGCCCATATGTCTTTGAGGAGGTTTACTAGTCTAGAGCCATCAAAATAAATAACTCCGAAGTTACTAACCCGAAGGTTGTCAATGGGCAACGAATTAAGCATTGTATCTCAGGTACACCTATTAATGTTGAAAGTAATATTATCCAAACTCTCACACTGGAAGAACACATAAAAGAGTCCTTCCGGAACACTCCAGAATCATGAAAATATGGAGGTATGTGATACGGTAAGTAAACGGACTCCGAAAAATCCGCAAAAATATTTTTTATTAGTTTTGGAATATTTTAAAATTTTGGAAATAAAGAAACTTCCAGGAAGCGTCCCCTGGTGGGAACAAGACTCTAGGGAGCGCCAGGCTTACCTGGCGCGCCCAAGTGGGTTGTGCCCACCCGGGACACCTTCCGTACTTCGTTTTTCTACCATGTACTTGTCCTCCAAGATAAAAAATCTATATATACTTCCCAAACCTGTTGATCACTATATCATGGAGAAATCCTCTGTTTTCTTTTTCCTTGTTGTTTTCTGTCAGATCCCATCTACCATGGCCTCCTCAAACTCCTCCAAGGACAAGTTCTTCAAGAGCATCATCAACCCATATCTGCAGGAGGTGGTGCAGCACCCTCAAGTCATCCAGATGCATGAGGGGTGCTTCACCTCCGCGATGTGCCATGTCCCAAGGGGACGGGAACCGTGAAGGCCAGGCTTGAAGCTGTGGAGCAAGATATCTTCCGGTGCAAGGGGATGGTGGAGTGTGGGCTCAATGCCAATCACCTCATGATCACGGACCTTTCCTGTGATTTCAAGGTGGATGGCAAGCCCATGAAGGACATCATCTTCACCTTCAACGATCAAACCAACTTCCTCCAAAGCCAGATCTATGATCTTCAAAACCAAGTCTTTGAATATGAGGCGAGGTTTAAAGCTATGAGTTTGGCTGCTAGTTGCAGGACTCGTGAGACTCACTCTTCCTCTCACGATGGTGGACCACTGCCATGGAAATCTGAGGACAAGGCTTCTTCTTCTTCACCACTATCATCTTCTTCACCACCAAAAGAAAATTGAGTATCGGGTATGGGCACTCCCCTTGGCTTCCGCCAAGCTTGGGGGAGGTTCCCCGGTATCGTATCATCCCACTATCATTTTGCTTTTACTTATTTTAGTTCGATCCTTTTGCTTTAGATGAATAAAAGTTTAGTTCGATCCTTTTTCTTCGAGAGTATCCTTAGTGATCTATCCTTGTAATCGTGTGCAAGTTATATAATAAAGTTAGTTTGAGTTTTTGCTTTCTTTACTTTCATGTTGCAAATAAAGAAAAGATATAAGAAAGAAATAAAAAGAGAAAGGAAATGAATAATGAAAAAAATTATATACTAATCCTATGGTAGGTGATAGCAGCACATAAGGAAAAGTATAAGTAGAAAAATTTATTAGAGATTGACAAACATAGCATTAGTCAATGATGCAACTCATGAAAGATTTAATAAGGGAAGAGAAGATTCACATATAGAAATACCATCCTAGAAATCTTTTGTGACTGTGAGCACTCATCATAATATTGTATGCCAAAATTGTTGATGTTGGACAAGGAAGACAACTTAATGGTTTATGTTTGTTTATATTCACATAGAAGTCATATTGTCATAGATCCTTTAACATGTGGTGCTTGCCCCCTATCTTTGCTAGCCAAAATTCTGTACTAAGTAGAGATACTACTTGTGCCTCCAAAAACCCTTAAACCCAAATCTTTTTCAAGTGTCCACCATACCTACCTAGGTATTGAGGAAGATCCCTCAAGTAAGTTGTCATCGGTGCAAAAAGGCAATAAAAATTGCTTCTAAAAGTGTGAGATCATTTAGTGTAAGAGAAAATTGAGCGTTGTACGAACTTGGATGAAAAGGAATAAAAGCGACAGACTGCATAATAAAGGTTGTCATCTTAAGGGGCAATACAACGTGACATTCTCTTGCACTAAGGGATTGAGCATACAAACAAATTAGCGCATGGCAACCTCTGCTTCCCTCTGCGAAGGGCCTATATTTTACTTTTATGCAAAGAGTCAAAGTTTTCCCTCTATTCCTTTTATTTTTCTCTTTTGGCAAGCATCATGTGGTGAGGAAAGATCTAGGCACATATGTCCAGTTGAATATAGATAGCATGAGTTATTATTGTTGACATCACCCTTGAGGTGAGTATGTTGGGAGGCAAAATCATAAGCCCCTATCTTTCTATGTGTCCGGTCGAAACGTTTTGTTCATGGGTACGAGGTGAGTGTTAGCAATCATAAAAGACTATATGATGGTTGAGTATGTGGACTTGCCTAAAGGCTCCGACACGTGACACTTCCCGAAAAGATGATGAATTGTAGTTGCAAAGTTGACTTAGAACATAGTTTGTTGGTTTCTAATAGAGTTTTTGCTTTATACTTCGATTGTGTGATGAACTATTACTTATTCATGAGAAGTATATTATAGAAGTCCTATGTTTAATTTTGTTGTTGTTATAATAATCAACATGATGCTTCTATGTCTGTATTTTGTTTTTATTGACACCTCTCTCTCTCAAAGCATGTGGACATGTTTTTTATTTCGGTTTTCGCTTGAGGACAAGAGAGGTGTAAGCTTGGGGGGGTTGATACGTCCATTTTGCATCATGTTTTCTTACTGTTATTTATAATGTTTTTATCCATAATAATGCTTTTTGGAGTAATTCTAATGCCTTTTTTCTCATAATTTGCAAGGAACACACCAAGAGGGAGAATACCAGCAGCTGGAAATCTAGACCTAGAAAAGCTACGTTAGGCCACCTATTCTGCACAACTCCAAATGAGCTGAAACTTTACGGAGATTTTTATGGATTATTTGAGAAATACTGGAGCCAATAAACACCAGAGGGGGGCCACCAGGTGGGCAAAGCCCACCTGGCACGCCCGGGTAGGTTGTGGCCTCCTCGGCCCACCTCCGGTGCCCATCTTCTGGTATATAAGTGGTTTTGACCTAGAAAAATAAGAGGAGGAGTTTCGGGATGAAGCGCCACCGCCTCGAGGCGGAACTTGGGCAGGAGCACTTTTGCCCTCCGGCGGAGCGATTCCGCCGGGGGAACTTCCCTCCCGGAGGGGGAAATCATCATCATCACCAACAACTCTCCCATCTTGGCGAGGGAAATCTCCATCAACATCTTCAACAACACCATCTCCTCTCAAACCCTAGTTCATCTCTTGTGTTCAATCTTGTTACCGGAACTATAGATTGGTACTTGTGGGTGACTAGTAGTGTTGATTACATCTTGTAGTTGATTGCTATATGGTTTATTTGGTGGAAGATTATATGTTCAGATCCATGATGCTATTTAATACTCCTTTGATCATGAACATGTTTATCATTTTTGAGTAGTTACTTTTGTTCTTGAGGTCACGGGAGAAATCATGTTGCAAGTAATCATGTGAACTTGATATGTGTTCGATATTTTGATAGTATGTATGTTGTTATTCCCTTAGTGGTGTCATGTGAACGTCGACTACATGACACTTCACCATATTTGGGCCTAAGGGAATGCATTGTGGAGTTGCAATTAGATGGTGGGTTGCGAGAGTGATAGAAGCTTAAACCCCGGTTTATGCGCTATTCCGTAAGGGACCGATTGGATCCAAAAGTTTAATGTTATGCTTAGAATTTATTCTTAATACTTTTCTCGTAGTTGCGGATGCTTGTGGGAGGGTTAATCATAAGTAGGAGGTTTGTTCAAGTAAGAACAACACCTATGCACCGGTCCACCCACATATCAAATTATCAAAGTAATGAACACAAATCAAATAAACATGATGAAAGTGACTAGATGAAATTCCCGTGTACCTTCAAGAACGTTTTGCTTATCATAAGAGGCCATTTTGGCATGTCCTTTGCCACAAAAGAATTGGGCTACCTTGCTGCACTTTTGTTACTGTTATCGTTACTTGCTCGTTACAAATTATCTTGCTATCAAACTACTCACTACTTACAATTTCAGCACTTGCAGACAATACCTTACCGGAAACTACTTGTCATTTCCTTCTGCTCCTCGTTCGGTTCAACACTCTTACTTATCAAAAAGTGCTACAATTGATTCCCTATACTTGTGGGTCATCAAAAATTCAGATTCGTAATATTCAATCCAACACAAAGAACTTCAAAGAGTGCCCCAAGATTTCTACCGGAGAAACAAAGACAAGAATGTGCATCAACCCCTATGCATAGATTACCCCAATGTCACCTCAGGAATCCGCGAGTTGAGTGCCAAAACATATATCAAGTGAATCAATACGATACCCCATTGTCACCACGAGTATTCAATTGCAAGACATATATCAAGTGTTCTCAAATCCATAAAAGTATTCGATTCGATAACAACGATCTCAAAGGGAAAAACTTAATTCATCACAACAAGATAGAGATGGGAAAACACCATATGATCCGACTATATTAACAAAGCCCGCGATACATCAAGATCGTGACATCTCAAGAACACGTCAGAGAGAGAGAGAGAGAGAGAGAGAGATTAAACACATAGTTACTGGTACAAACCCTCAGCCCCGAGGGTGGACTACTCCCTCCTCATCATGGTGGCCGCCGGGATGATGAAGATGGCCATCGGAGATGATTCCCCCCTCTGGCAGGGTGCCGAAAAGGGTCGAGATTGGTTTTCGGTGGCTACAGAGCCTTGCGGCGGGGGAACTTCTAATCTAGGTTAACCCTGAGGGTTTTCGGAATATTTTAGAGTTTATAAGGTAAAGACGGGGCGCGGGAGGCCACCGAGGTGGGCACAACCCACATGGGTGCGCCTAGGCCCCTAGGTGCGCCCTGGTGGGTTGTGCCCCCCTCGGGGCACCACCTAGGTGCTGCTCTGGCCTATTGGTGGTCTTCTGGTCCATAAAATCCACAAAAAGTTTCACGGTGTTTGGACTCCGTTTGATATTGATTTGCTGCAATGTAAAACATGCAAAAAAACAGCAACTGGCACTTGGCACTATGTCAATAGGTTAGTCCCAAAAAATGATATAAAATGGTTATAAAACATCCAAGAATGATAGTATAACAGCATGGAACAATCAAAAATTATAGATACGTTGGAGACGTATCAGCATCCCCAAGCTTAATTCATGCTTGTCCTCGAGTAGGTAAATGATAAAAACAGAGTTTTTTGATGTGGAATGCTGCCTAACATGTCATCTCATATTCTTTTATTTATAGCTTGGACATTTGGACTTTTATATGGTTCAAAGCAATAGTCTAGTTTTGACATGAGACTTAAATACTCAAGCATATCAACAAGCAACCATGTCTTTCAAAATATCAACACTAAAATAAGTTATCCCTAGCCCATCATGCGCAATCATTGATCCATCCATGAAACACACTCGCATATTAGCTACACCTAATGCTCAAGTGCGATCATAGTGCCTCCTAGTTGGTGCTTTATAAGAGAAGATGGAGACTCAAATTAAAAATAAAAATTGCATAAAGTAAAAGAAAGGCCCTTCGTAGAGGGAAGTAGGTATTTGTAGCGGTGCTAGAGTTCAAAGCGAAAATTGAGAGATAAAAAACATTTTGAGGGGCATACTTTTCCCACTAACAAAAATGACTTAGAGCTCCCAACACTTTCCATGCTAGATATATCATAGGCGGTTCCCAAACAGAAAATAAAGTTTATTCCTTTTTGCACCATACTTTCACTTTCCATGGCTAACCGTATCCACGGGTGCCCTCCATACCAACACTTTCCAAGGAATTTATTATTTGACAACATAAAGTAGATTCATTTTTCATTTCGGGACTGGGCATCCCTAATACCTTTTCCTTACTCTCATGCAATGACAAGTGAATAAACACTCATCATGAGAATAACACATCTAGCATGGAAAATATTGGCCACCCCTCACTGCCTTGCGAGCGATGCAAGCACACAAAAGAGAAATTTATTTTGAAAATTAGAGATGGCACATACAAATTTTCTTAGAACGGCAAAATAATACCGCATATAGGTAGGTATAGTGGACTCATGGGGCAAAACTGGTTTAAAGGATTTTGGATGCACAAGTAGTGTCATACTTAATGCAAAATGAAGGCTAGCAAAAGACTGGGAAGCGACCAACCAAGAAATGAATAATATCATAAGCGAGCATTAAGCATAATTAACACCGAATAATGCACCACAAGTAGAATGTAATTTCATTGCATAACTATTGACTTTCGTGCTTGCATAGGGAATCACAAACCTTAACCCCAATATTATCACTAAAGCATAATTACTCATCAACATGACTCACAAATCACATCATCATATCTCAAAACTATTACAAGCAATCAAGTTTATTTTGTCCAATGATCTTCATGAAAGTTTTTATTATATCCTTCTTGGATATCTATCACTTTGGGACTAATTTTAATGTGTTGCTATTGATAAGCTCAAACAAATATAAGTGAAGATCATGAGCGTAATATTTCTTTCTCTCAAATTAATTTAAGTGAAGCAAGAGATAATTTCTTCAAAAATACTAAATCACACCATGCTCAAAAAGATATAAGTGAAGCACTAGAGCAATTCCGTAGAAAAGAGCTTCGTTGACGGGATGTGAATGCCGCTTACCTAGCATCCCTGGCAACTATTTGAGGACTCTATTTTATTTAAAAACTTTCAGATCTAAGTATTTTATTAAAACAGAAAGCAAAATGAAAATAAAATGACATTCTAAGAATAGCACAACTCATGTGAAGAAGCAAAAACTTAGGCTTAACCGATACTAACCGATAATTGTTGTAGAGGAAAGGTGGGATGCCTACCGGGGCATCCCCAAGCTTAGATGCTTGAGAGTTCTTGAAATATTATCTTGGGGTGCCTTGGGCATCCCCAATCTTGAGCTTTTGTGTCCCCTTAATTCTTCTCATATCACGGTTTTCCTAAATCTCAAAAGCTTCATCCACACAAAACTCAACAAGAACTCGTGAGATAAGTTAGTATAAACCAATGCAAAAACCTTATCATTATCTACTATAGCAAATCACTAAAATTATTATTCAACATTGCACACTAAATGCCTCTGCATATTTAATACTCCTATCCTCAAATAGAATCATTAAACAAGCAAACAAATGCAAACATAACAGCAATCTGCCAAACCAGTGCAGTCTGTAAATAATGCAAGAGTATCAATATTTCCCTAACCCCAAAAGTTATGAAAATTTGCCACACCGTAGAAAATTTATCAGATCTCATTTTACAAAAAGTTTCAACATTTTATCACATTCTGAATTTTCTAGGGAATTTTTGCAAAATCGATAAACTTTCTGTTTTGAAACAGCAACATGTATACTTGCAAAATAAGTATATTAAAGGTTATCATTGCCACTTTTATTGAAATAAAAGATGCAAAACACTATTCTAAATAACAGAAAGAAAATCCTAACATAATAAATTGATGCTCCAAGCAAAACTCATATCATGTGACGAATGAAAATATAGCTCCAAGTGAGGTTACCGATAATGTTGGAGACGAAAGAGGGGATGCCTTCCGGGGCATCCCAAAGCTTAGGTGCTTGGATCTTCCATGAATATTACCTTGGGGTGCCTTGGGTATACCCAATCTTAGGGTCTTGTCACTCCTTATTCTCCTCATATCGACATCTCACCCCAAAACTTGAAAACTTCAATCACACAAAACTTAACGGAACTTTGTGAGATGGGTTAGTGTGATAAAGAGCAAACCATTTCACTTTTGGTACAGTAAAAGACAAGATTCATAATTGTTATCACACAATGCCTACTGTAGCATATCATTTTCACAATTTATATTGAGCAATATAAGCCATGGAAACTAGAAAACAAGCAAACTATGCATTGAAAATAGAATCTGTCAAAAACAGAACAGTCTGTAGTAATCTGTAATCCAACCATCCTTATGCTACTCCAAAAATTCTGAAAAAATACGAAAACCTGGGAAATTTTTCTATTAATCTTATTCAAAAGGAATCGGCATTTTATTCACGCTTCTGCTAAAAATGAGAATTGTTTTCCTGGGTGCAAAAGTTTCCGTTTTTCAGCAAGATCAAATCAACTATCACCATAAGCCATCCCAAAGGTCTTACTTGGAACTTTATTGAAAGAAAAGCTATAAAACATGATTACTAAAGTAGCCTAATCATGTTAACACATAAAAACAGTAGGTAAAAGTGTTGGGTTGTCTCCCAACAAGTGCTTTTCTTTAATGCCTTTTAGCTAGGCATGATGATTTCAATGATGCTCACATAAAAGATAAGAATTGAAACATGAAAAGGAGCACCATGAATCACATGGAAAGCACATTTAAGTCTAACCCACTTCCCATGCATAGGGATTTTGTGAGCAAACAATTTATGGGAACAAGAATCAACTAGCATAGGAAGGTAAAACAAGCAAAACGTCAAGATTTTCAACACATAGAGAGGAAACTTGATATTGTTGCAATTCCTACAAGCATAAGTTCCTCCCTCATAATAATTTTCAGTAGCATCATTAAGAAATTCAACAATATAACCATCACATAAAACATTATTTTCATGACACAAAAGCATAGAAAACTTATTAATCTCCACATACGCAAATTTCTTCTCATCAATAGTAGTGGGAGCAAACTCAACAAAATAACTATCATGAGAGTGAAAATTAAAATCATGATGACAAGTTTCATGGTTATCATTATTCTTTATAGCATACATGTCATCACCATAATCATCATAGATAGCAACTTTGTTATCATAGTCAATTGAAGCCTCATCTAAAATGGTGGATTCATCACTAAATAAAGTCATGACCTCACCAAATCCACTTTCATCATTATAATCATCATAAATAGGAGGCATGCAGTCATTATAAAAAATTTGCACATCAAATCTCGGGGGACTAAAAATATCATATTCATCAAACATAGCATCCCCAAGCTTATGGCTTTGCATATCATTAGCATCATGGATATTCAAAGAATTCATACTAATAACATTGCAATCATGCTCATCATTCAAATATTTTATGCCAAACATTTTATTGACTTCTTCTTCTAACAATTGAGAACAATTTTCTGATCCATCATTTTCAAGAAAGATATTATAAAGATGATCAATAATATGATGCAACCTCAATTCCATTTTTTAGTTTTCTTTTATAAACCAAACTAGTGATAAAACAAGAAACTAAAAGATTTGATTGCAAGATCTAACGATATACCTTCAAACACTCACCTCCTTGGCAACGGTGCCAGAAAAGAGCTTGATGTCTACTACGCAACTTTATTCTTGTAGACTCGCGTTGGGCCTCCAAGCGCAGATTTTTGTAGGACAGTAGCAATTTCCCTCAAGTGGATGACCTAAGGTTTATCAATCCATGGGAGGTGTAGGATGAAGATGGTCTCTCTCAAACAACCCTACAGCCAAATACAAGAAAGCTCTTATGTCCCCAACACACCTAATACAATGGTGAATTGTATAGGTGCACTAGTTTGGCGAAGAGATGGTGATAAAAGTGTAATATGGATGGTAGAAATATATTTTTATAATCTGAATAAATAAAAATAGCAAGGTAGAAAATAGTAAACGTGCACAAAAACGGTGTTGCAATGCTTGAAAATGAGGCCTAGGGTTCGTACTTTCGCTAGTGCAATCTCTCAACAATGCTAATATAATTGGATCATATAACCGTCCCTCAACGTGCAACAAAGAATCACTCCAAAGTTCCTATCTAGCGGAGAACATAAGACAGAATTGTTTGTAGGGTACGAAACCACCTCAAAGCTATTCTTTCCGATCAATCTATCCTAGAGTTGGTACTAAAATAACACCAAGCCATTCTTTCCGATCAATCTAACCAAGAGTTCCTACTAAAATAACACCAAAGCAAATTCAGATTCGTAATATTCAATCCAGCACAAAGAACATCAAAGAGTGTCCCAAGATTTCTATCGGAGAAACAAAGACAAGAACGTGCATCAACCCCTATGCATAGATTACCCCAATGTCACCTCGGGAATCCGCGAGTTGAGTGCAAAAACATATATCAAGTGAATCAATACGATACCCCATTGTCACCACGAGTATTCAATTGCAAGACATATATCAAGTGTTCTCAAATCCATAAAAGTATTCAATCCGATAACAACTCAATCTCAAAGGGAAAAACTCAATTCATCACAACAAGATGGAGAGGGGAAAACACCATATGATCCGACTATATTAACAAAGCCCGCGATACATCAAGATCATGACATCTCAAGAACACGAGAGAGAGAGAGAGAGAGAGACTAAGAACATAGCTACTGGTACAAACCCTCAGCCCCGAGGGTGGACTACTCCCTCCTCATCATGGTGGCCGCCGGGATGATGAAGATGGCCACCGGAGATGATTCCCCCCTCCGGAGGGTGCCTAAAAGGGTCGAGATTGGTTTTCAGTGGCTACAGAGCCTTGCGGTGGCAGAACTTCTGATCTAGGTTAACCCCAAGGGTTTTCGGAATATTTGGGAATTTATAGGCTAAACAGGGGTGCGGGAGGCCACCGAGGTGGGCACAACCCACCTAGGCGCGCTTGGGCCCCCATGCATGCCCTGGTGGGTTGTGCCCCCCTCGGGGCACCCCCCAGGTGCTGCTCTGGACCATTGGTGGTCTTATGGTCCATAAAAATCCACAAAAAGTTTTACGGTGTTTGGACTTCGTTTGATATTGATTTCCTGCGATGTAAAAACATGCAAAAAATAACAACTGGCACTTGGCACTATGTCAATAGGTTAGTCCTGAAAAAAGATATAAAATGACTATAAAATGATTATAAAAGATCCAAGAATGATAATATAATAGCATGGAACAATCAAAATTATAGATACGTTGGAGATGTATCACTCGGCCAACCTGGCGCTGGCTTGAGCGCACTCTAGGGATTTCCTATAGTCACTGATGACAGTGATGAGGCCCTTGGGACCTGGCATCTTCATCTTCAGGTAGGCGAAGTGGGGGACCACCATGAACATGGTGAGCGCAGGCCGGCCCAGCAATGCGTGGTAAGCGCTGGATAGGTCCATCACCTCGAACTAGATAGTCTCGCATCGGAAATGATCACTCATGCCGAACAGGACGTCAATCCGGATGCCGTGGAACAAGATGCCGTGGAACACCATCCAGGATGGCTCCAGGTCCTTGGCCTTGATGCCGAGCTTGGTCATGGTGTCGCGAGAACTTCCAGGTGCGCCTGGCGGCGACTATGGTGGGGTCAAGGATGTGGGCGTAGCCACTAAGGTTTGGCATGACGGTCGGGTGGTCCTCCCGGATCCAGCTGATCGGACGCTCTGACCAATGCATGTACTCCGGCACAGCCGGGACGACGGTATTCACCTCCTGTCGGAGCAGGCTCTCGCTACGCTTGTCGTCAGCAAAGCTGGTGAAGACGATGTAGCTCGCGTTCTGGTTGGGGTAGACTTCATCGCGCATCATGTCGTTCGCCGAGGGCGGGGGAGGAGGCGGAGGTGGTTGCCCTGCACCTGGAGCCGGAGGTGCAGGTGGCGGTATGTCGCCCCTCATGATGCGCTTGGTGATAGTGCACTGCCGGAGCGTGTGCATGGACGGCCTTGCACCGCTGTGGTGCTTGCAGGGAGCGTCGAGCATCTCCTCAAAGCTCATGGCGGGTTGCCATGGCGTCTTGCCGGTTCGCGGGTGCTTGCCGGCCGGCTCGGTCGTGGACGCCTTCTCAACGGCCGCGACGAGGCGGTTGTCATAGCGGGGGGCCTGCTGGTCAGCGTTGCGCTTGGTTGTTCTACTGGCGGCTGTTCTCGCCAGCTGGCTTGGCGGGTGATGCTGGCTTCATCCAGCACCACTTGGATCTTCATGGCAGAGTCGGTCATCGCGTACTTGTCTGCCACGACCATGAGCGCGGCCATGGTGGTCAGCTCAGAGCGCAAGAGCTTGTGCTTGAGGAGGGTGCCATCCCGACAACCACTCACAAAGTAATGGATTGCTTTGACTTCGTGGACGCCCTCGCAGCTATTCGAGAGCTAGGTCCAGCGCACGAGGTACTCGTGGCTGGTTTTCGTCGGCCCCTGCACGCACATGGCTAGCTGACTGGGGCGGCCGGGATGCTTGTAGGTGCCGGTGAAGTTGCGGACGAAGGCCTACTCAAAGTCAGCCCACACATTGATGTTGATGGTCAGCAGGCTGTTCAACCACATGAGGGCCAACCCTTGGAGCATGAGTGGGGCGTAGCATATGGCAAGGCAGTGGTTGCCCCCCGTGATGCCGATGGCGGTGGTGTAGTCGATGAGCCAGTCATCTGGCTTGACGGTGCCGTTGTACTTGGGGGGTGTCACGGGGCAGCGTAAACCCTTTGTGGAAGAGCTTATCTCGGATGCACGGACCAAAGCAAGCCGGCCCAACAACATTATCTTCCTCGAGCTGAAGGGAGAGGGCGAGCTGCTCGATGCGGTGGTGGACATAGATGTCGTCGATGGCGCGCGGGCCCAGCCGGCTTGTGAAGGGGCCGCAGGGAGCCGGGTCGGCAGAAGTCAGGCGGGCACGTTACGCAGATCACGCAGGAAGGTCTGGCTGGCGCCGGTCTTTGAGAGCCAGCCCAGGTCTTTGCCGGTCGTCAGGGCATGATTATGCCGGGTTCGGGTTCGGCCAGACTGAGCTTCCCTGGGTGCGGTGAGGATGCTGTGCTCGGCTGCTCGGGGTCCTTGGTGCAGCGCGAGACGGTCAAGGCGGTCCTGCTGCGTGTTTGTAGTGCCACATGCGCTCTTGCACCACCTCGTCCTACAGCTGCTCCAGGCTGACAGCGGCCGCCTGCATGGCACGCATGTTATTGACAGGGGTGTTTTAGATGGGCGGGACCGCGCCCAGTGCGCGGCCAATGGCGGTGCCACGGTTCCGCACTTCGGCAACCTGGCTGGGTTCAGCAGTGGCCAGCTTGAAGCTGTACGCGGCATCGCACTCCCACTGGATGGACTCCAGCCGGTGCTGCGCAGCAGCAAGCGTCTCGGCCTCGTCCAGCAGGTGCTTGCACCCCTCCTCGAGCTGGGCTAGGGCCTGGGTGGCATTGGTGGCATTTACATCGGTGGCGATGGGAATGCTGAGGTTCTGCATTATGGCACGCAGCGGGTCAGGCACGTTGGTGCGCTCCGCTATGGCCCTGGCGGCGGCGGCCTCCTTCGCGGCGCTAGACAAGGTGGAGCTGGAGTCGGTGGCGAACACCTCCACCCGGACACAGAGATCCGCCACCTCGATGGAGATGTCATCGCCGAAGGGGACAGGCGAATCGGTGACGTCGAGCACCCCGCTGGGGTACTCATCTGCCGCAGACATGTCGGAGATGTGCAGCGCGCCAAAGGAGGCGGTGAGCGAGTCAGTGAGGCCAGCCGTCGGCGCGCCGGGCGCAGGGAACGCTAGTGTGCGATGTGCTCACTGAAATCGGTGAAGGGCCCCGTCTGGAACATGTCTCCGGCTGGGACCTCGAGCTGCCCCACGGTGAGCGCCAACTGTCATGGTGGGCGCACGACAGATGCCAAGGGATGGCTAAAGAGAGGGATAGGCTCGAGGGCACCGGTGGGCTCCAGAGGCGAGGTCGGCATGAGCGAGCGAGGGACACAACATACCCAGGTTCGAGGCTCTCCGGAGAGATAACACCCCTAGTCTTGTCGAGTGTGGTTTATATGTGGATGATACAAGCTTGCTCCTAGAGCTGTTTTGAGGAGGAAGGAAGACAGGCCAGGGCATAGGGTGCTCCTTCTCCTTGTGTGTGTGTGTGTGTGTTCTACTGGTGGTCTGATCGTATGTTCTTTACGTGCATGGAGACCTCCTAGGGGGGTTTTATAGGTCAACCCCCTAGTGTTACAACGGTAAAGTTACATGGTTGTGGGGACGAGATGTTAGTGTCTAGGAAGCCGGCGCTAGGGCCCACTGGGTACCAGGGTACGCCAGGTTCTCTGGGCGCAGGCCCCGTGCGCCAAAGGACAATGTTCCCCATCTTGTCAGGCGTCACGGAGTGGTTGATCCGGATCAGCTATAGTGGCACGCCGCCTGGTCGCCATCGACTTGCGTCAGCGGGACTAGGATGCACTGTAGCCTTGCTGGCCCTGGTCGGCGGGGTTGGTGGGCCATTGTTGCCACGCTTGCTCCGGTCAGCGGGGTTGGTGGGCCACTATTGCCTTGCTCATCTCTTCATGGGAACTTCTTCCACCATACGCCTTGGACGGGATGGGGGCTGACCCGTGGCCGGGTTGAGGGTCGCAATATGATGGCGCTTACTTGTCGATGAAGTCTTGACTCGGTGGGACTGGCTGGCATGCACCAGCGGGCCTGGCCGGGTTGCGGGATTTGACCGAGTTGGGGAACTTGGCCGGCCAGCGGAACTCGGCCAAGGACAAGCCAGATTGAGGGGCGTTGTGAGCCTTGATGTTTTTGATAAGGATTCGGGTTCCATTGCATGTCCGGGGTTCATCCCCCCGACACCCCCCAATACAATCCATAGATTCATCAAAATAAGCACACAATGCAAAGAAAATAGAATCTGTCAAAAACAGAAAAGTCTGCAAAGATGTGAATTTTACTCATACTTATGTAACTCCAAGCATTCTGAAATATTAGGAAAACAAAGGCAATTGTTGTATCAGTCTTGTGTAAAAATTCAGAATTTTTCGTTGCTTCTATGAATTTAAACAATTCTGTTACTGGACGCAAAAAGTTCTGTTTTTCAACAGGATCAAATCAACTATCACCCAAAGCTATCCCAAAGGATTTACTTGGCATGAACACTAATTAAAACATAAGAAACACAATCATAACAAAGGCATAATTGTGCAAACACTCAAAAATAGAAAGAAAAAGGCAAAAATAAATTTTATTCATTGGGTTGCCTCCCAACGTGCTATCGTTTTATGCCCCTAGCTAGGCATAATGCATAGAATCAAGTATTGTCATCTTTAGTTTTTGTCCCATAGGATGCCCTCATCATTGATTCATATGGTGGCTTAATTCTTGTTCTAGGGAAGTGTTCCATACCCTTTCTTAGTGTGGGGACCCCGACTCATAAGTCGAGATCACCGAATGCACGTGTACAGTGATCCCAGAGATCAATGCTCACTGAACACACAGAAGCTGAATAACAAGAGTCTTAGATCCATACATACCGTTCTACACAAGTAGGACCATTATGGTCAAGTCTTGAGTGTATCATCGCAGCGGAAATCTTCAATAACAACTTGGACCCATGCCATCTGCCTTAACCCTACAGGCATTCTGACTGAGAAGCGTCCTAGCTCGCATGTTTGTCGCCGAAGTATTCTTCATTATATCTTGTTCTTTCATGCCTGGCCAATAAAATAACCAGTGGCAAGCCAATGAGTACTTTGAATATACTCGCAAGCAACCCATGTTTTGGCTCAAGATACATCAATGCATGATATAGGTAAATTTTTGCAGAAAGCTAGTTTTGAGTGCAATGCCACACCTTGTAAGACATGCATCAGGAGAATTCAAGTAACCATGAGGGCAGGTTACAGATATCAACATAAATATAGTGGGCATCAACCCAACTCAGTCATGTCAAGTCCCTTGACTTGACCCAAGTAGCTCTTCCCACTTATCCAAACACACACACTAGTTTGCACACATGTGGATGTAGTTTAAGCAGCACCGCCCAACTGTCCTTGACCGAGGACACGGCTATTCGAATAGTTTTACACTCTGTAGAGGTTGCACACTTTACCCACAAGATCCAGGGAGCTTCCGTGTCATCCACGACCCGCGGTACCTCAAGTACCCGGGGTAAGCACCCGATCACTATCTTTCCCTAGACGACACTACCATGGAGTCCACTCGATTGGTAGTAACCCCCGTGCCCAACATTTCACAACTTTAAAAATGGTGGAGCCTCGCTCCCATATTCATCACATACCACTGGCACGGGGTACCAACGGTGTGTCCGGTGCCCCATAAAAATGTTCTTGGCCGCCCTACCTGGCACGACCCCGTCCCGAGAGAGCGCACCAACAACTCTCCCATCACTAGTAATGCGCGCTCCAAGCTAGTATCGGCCTAGGTAATCAATAATGCCCTTTCCCATACAAGGGTAGAGTGGTTGCGCATGTAAGGTTGGGACAGTCGACAAATCTTAAATCTAATCCGTTTTTGAAAACAACACACACACACGCTTGCCTCGGTATACCACTTCATCATCAGGTGGTTACCCATCTCATTATCTCCCTTGGGCATAAGTGGCACCCGATGGGGTTTTCGAAAAGTCTTTTGAAAATACTTTGTCTCCATCACCATGCACATTCCCGTCCCTTATTGCGTAGCAACTACTTTAGCATCCTATCTACTCCCACCGTCATAACCCTCATAAGAAGGTAGGGTCATGCACAATGCAAGTATCAATAAGGAGGAAATGGAGGCAACCCACCAAAGTGGCTACCATCTCATCATGATTCCAATGCAACAATAATAAAGTGCTATATGAAATGCATAAAAAGGGTTTCATAGACATGGTCAAAGGGCTGCTTGCCTGGTTCATCAGAGTCTTGAGATCTTTTGGTCCTTCTCCAAGTACTCCGTCTACTTCGTCAACTAACGTCGAAACAATCATAATAAGCAACACAACAAGGCAGAAAATAAAGTGCTCTAAAATATGGATTTGACTTTTCTAGGACTTCCCTGGTCATATGAAAAATGACCAGGGTGGTTTCACTGGAATTGGACTAGTGAATATTTCTGAACATTTCAATATGATGGAATCAAGGGGTTTATGGATTTGCAAGAAGTGTACAGAAACATATTTTTGAAAAATGAGCAAAGGCACCCATTTAACAAATCATGATTTTAGAAGCATCTAGGAGTTGGTTTCACTGGATTTCGAGTTCAAATGAATTTCCTATGAATTTGCAAAGTTGACAGATATAAAGAAATGTCTCATTATATTGTGTGGCATAGAAAGTATTCAGAAAAATGTTCATAAACTAAGTTATGAAATTAGATGCATCTACAAACTTGAATCATGGCAGTTGGATCAAATTTGAGCTCTCTGTGATTTTCTAAAGTTCATCACAGAAATGGAAAATGGGGTATTGATAAACATGTGTGAAGATAAAGTTCCTAGAAAAATGTGCAAGTTGCACCATGAGATAGATCATGAGTTTATGAGCAACTAGAAATTTGAATCATTAAATTTGGATATCATTTGAATTATTTGTGGATTTTACAAGTTTACAGAAAAAAGAAAAAGAAAAAGGTTTTTACCCAAACGGGCTGGACCTTGGCGGCAACAGCGTGCATTGGGAGAGGCTTAACAGCAGGGCGCCACTGGGCCGGCTCAGCCGCGCACGCCGGGGGGTGACGTCAAAGGCGGCTCCGTGGAATACGCCTTCGCGCGGGAGAGGAGAAATTTCCAATGTCCGTCTCCACTTAAACGGCTGGGGCCCGTCCACTGGGTCGCTGACGAGCGGGCCCGGGGCTCAGGCCGTCTCCTACCTCCCGCTCGAATAGAGAAGAGGCAGGGGAGGCGAGGCCGAGCGGCGTCGGCGCTCTCCCGGGCGGCACAGGCCACCTCCGGCGGCGCCCGGCACATCGGAGGACTCAGCGCGCCGCGGCGCACCCGTACATGTGTTGCACGCCCATGGGGAAGCCCGGGAAGAGGAGGGCTTCGGGTGCGGCGGACCGGGGCTGACGGTGGGCTCGGCAAGGCGAGGAAGCCACGGGGAGGAGGGAATGGAGCACGGGGGGAGTTGGCGGTGGTGATGAGAGGGTGTGGGTGTGTTCATGGGGACGAGAGAGGGGTTGAGGCCCACGAATTTAAGCGGCGGCCGGCGGCTCGGCTCTGGCCATGGACAAGGTTGGAAGGCGCGAGGAGGGGAGTGGGTTGGTCCAGGGGATGCACGGGAGGGTGAGAGGGCCAAAGTAGTAGAGATGGGGGTCGGGGATGGCCTTAAGTAGCTGACCCACGGCTCACCGTGGACGCGGCGCACGGGTGGCCGCTGCAACGGCTCGGGAGGCCAGGAGAGAGGGCGAGGACTTGTCTGCGGCGTTAATGGGGGTGGAGTAGGGCGCCAGGAAGAGATAGGAGGAGCAGGTCGAGCTCCGGGTGGAGCTACGAGCTCGCACGGCATTGGCGGGCTCGGGCGGCTCTGGGCACGCGCGTCATGGGCAAGACAGAGGGGGAAAGGAGGGGGCCAGCGCCGTGGCATGTTGCGGACGTCGAGGCACCTCGACTGGCACAAGGGGGAGGCTCGAGGTGGTCGGGGGACGCGGCGTCAACGGTCGCCTGCTCTGCCTCGCGCTCCAGAGCGCGTCTTTGGCCGGCATCCGCGGATTTTCCGCGCACACTCGCGTGTCCACTTGTGTCCAGTGGCTGCAGGAAGAATAAACAAGGGGGGAGGAGGCCTTGGATGCTCTGGGACCTGGCAGGAGTGAGAGAGAGGTGAGAAAATGGGAGAAATGCAGCTGTCCAGAGAAGAAAAATGGGGTTCTCCCCCCCCTTCATCATTGCTTCCTCGGGCAGCAAAGCACACAGGCGCTAGAGGGGGACTAGGAGGGGTCGTGGTAGAAAGTTGAGCCTACGGAGATTAGTGGAAGAGGCCAAAAATGGGATTTTTGTAAAGTGGCAGAAGGTGTTTGATGCTGGTTTGGGCAACTAGATGGTCTCCATTTGCCATGAGACTCCACAGGGTGGAATGACACATATAATTAGGGCCTTCCACCAATTTTGAGCTTATTTGCACAAAGTTGCCAATGCAACTTTTGTAAACCCTAGAAATTAGCAGAAATGGACTTTTCAAGATTTAGTCATGCAAATCTATTCTCCTTGATGCACCACTTAGTGTAGTGTCATCATTTGAGGCTCTGAACATGTCCACAAAAGTTGAGATCAAAAGGACACACTTGGCAATGTAGAGTTGTTCAAACTTGGATCTGGACAAAGAGGGTTTTGGGGCACTTTTGTGAACCATAGTTATTTTGATTGATATGAAACTTTGCAACATCACATTATGAATATGTGACTTGCTAGAATTTTCCTGGATTTATTTGAAAATATTTCTTATAGAAATATTTCAAATATTTGAAATGATCTGAAATGGTCCTGGAGGGTTTTGTCCAATATTTTGATCATGACCATGTGTTTAAACTCATATATATGGACAATATATGTCCACTGAGCTTCCCTGATTTTTCTCAAATATTTTTGAAGCTTTAAAATAATCTTAACCTATTAAAGACCATTTCTGGCCTAAAGAAAAAGCCTTTAAATAAAATAGGAAAATAACTTTCAAAATTATATTTTTGTGGTTTCTGGGTGTCCTATATCTAATAGGAGTCAAATATATTTTTGGAAATATTTTTACTGCCCTTAATTTAGTACTTGCAGTGCAAACCTCATTTCAGGGGTTTTTGGAAAACTAATTTTTTGAAAATACTATTTGGCCAAATTATTTTTGTAAGAAAATACTATATTTTTCTATACACATGGTATGATCATTGGGAAAAGGTTTTGGATCAAGGAGAAGGAGTATAAGAGTTGGAGGATTTATTTGATTTTTAGAGCACTTGCAAACAACAGTCAAACATTCAATCAAAGCTAAGACAAAACACTCAAAAGTTTTTGTCAAACCACATTTTATCATGATTTATTAGCTTAAGTGTTGTGGCATGAAAATCAGGGTGTGACAGACCTACCCCCCTTACAAGAATCTCGTCCCCGAGATTCCCAGACTAGGCGCGGGGAGGAATACGGAAACTTGGATTTGGGGTAGTCTTCACGTCCTCATACTGCTTCTGCTTCCGTTTGGTGCTCCATTGAACCTTGAAGTACTCGATGGCGTGGCTTCGTGTTTGTCGTCCTGCTTGATCCAGATTGCAATTGGGGTCTCTCGCGTAGGTCATATTGGGCTGGAGGTCGATGGCTCAGTGATCGATGTCCTTGTTAGTGATCGGGCTAGCTAAGAAGTTGAAAACACTTCTGGAGTTGTGTCATGTGGACACATTACGCACAGTGGGTAACTCAGGTGGTAACTCCATCTGGTAACTATCTTCTCTTCATCTTGTGACGATCTCGGTGGGGGTTGTTAAATCTTGGAGTGAGCTTCTGCTTGACATGGAAATGCTTGGTTCTTCTGAGAGGAGTGACCCATTGGTGCACATGGTCTTCGACGCCGGAGGTTACTTCTTCACGATGGCGGTTGGTTTAGTTCTTCCCCCTTGACATGGCGGTCTTCAGATGTTCCTTAACCAACTGAACGACTCTTCTTCCGTCTTCGGGTAGACAAGTAGGTTACCAAATAATGATGACAACTATCTTGTCTAAGTACTCCATGGAGACTTGTTCACGGGGTACATAAAGTAGGCTGGGGAGTGGTGGTGATCATGGTTGAGTGTTGGTCAAGGTCTTCTTGACCTACAGCCCAAGCTCATGGTCATAATCCGACCATGTGGTGGCTTGGTAGGGCTTAAGGGTTTCAAGGATTCTAGTGTGTGGGTGAATGTTTATTATCTTATCCTTAAGCACGGTTTCTAAGATGCCAATAGTCTATATAGTCCTTCAAATAAATAACCTTATACCACCGAAAGCGTCATCTCGTATAGGCCAAATCCAATCATCACTCCTGTGATCCATATGCTCGTGACTCCCGAGGGGAGGTCTAACAAAATCATATATGTCTACGATCCCCAAACTCATATGTATGGCTACCCCTAAAAATCTATGGGTAGAGCATATAAGCCGCTAAGCTTGAACGTGACAATCAAAGTGCTCAGCCTATTCTTCCAAGGTCTAAGATAAAGCACCTCTATCCTAAGGAAACACGTCACATGCCACTCCAAAATCTTGTTTCCTTCCTAAGAATCATCTCCAACAACCCGTTAACTACCATTAATCACTACATAATCTACAAATCCAGTGTCTATGGTGTTCCACATGATCTCCTAAAGTCCTATAATCCCAAAATACTTGAAGAGGCTATCTCTACTATAGTTAGCCCACCAATTTTCATTATCATGGTCAAGTAAACTCCAAGATCAAGCTTATATCAACTCCGACAACTAATCCAATCTCCTAGTTTATCGCCCATCGAGAAACATGGTATCGCGATCGAGATCATCGGTCTAAATCCAATTTACTCCGAACCATGTAGACTTACTCAGCATCTATATTCAACTAGAATCACCTACTTAAATCGAAATCTCTTGTCCAACGAGAATTCCTACATATTCCCCCAAGTCATTTACGTAATATCAACTGTCTCCTATCAATATCCCATGGCTAAGTTAAATCCATATACTTCCAAGAATTCCATCTTGCGATCATAATTGTCCTACTAAAATCTAGTTTACTCAAGGGTAATGGAAGTTATGCTACTCCATCAACATGATCCCACCAAGTTCATCTACCAACATGAAAGCCTCATGATTTACCAAAGTCTCAGATAATTCCTCAAGGTCACTGATACAAACTCATGAAGTCATTTGTCCTCTATTCCTATATTCTCAAATTGGTCTTCCTTATGGCATCGTCAGTTCTTGTGCTATATTAGGATGATAATGTGCTCGTTCACTATGTCCACTAGTTCCATAATGAACCCAGTGTTGTGCAAGGTTGCGAAGGCTTAACTGGTTCTCTTGCAATACTGCGGGTTAAGCACACGGTTAAAGATTTGAGATGGGGTATCTTGTGAAGTCTCGATGGGTATAGGGATGGGTTTCCAGTCTTGAGGGGTAAACATAACTCTACGGGGTTGCACTTGGTCGAGGAAGCCGTAGCAAAAGTCTTCGATGCTAATTGGTTGCCGAAGTAGAATCCTTGGTGTATCTTGTCTTGCCGATCTTCAGTTGATGAGAGAGATGAGAGGGGGAAAGTATCATAGAGGAGGGGAATGCCTAAAGGGGGTTCTATAGTGCAGGTGCAAACAAACGGGTGCCAAAAGGGCCAAACAACAGAAACATGGTAAGGAAGGTGATATAGTCGCCTAGGGCAAAAGTGCGACCTACATCAAAACACAAACAAATAAAAACAAGCAACACACAATCATGGTTCTATTCGAACCATCATACAGACTCGACTGCGCATAGGGGGTACACGACTCATCCTACCCTAGGGGTTCTCGGATTCAGTAGTCGTGCCTTGTGCCTCATGCAGTCTTCTGAGATTTCCCCAGGTGTTGCTACGTCTCTTGTAGTTGTTTGATGAAACGATCTGGGTTGAGCCTGAAGAGTCTTCAACAACTTCTCGCCTGTTGAAGTGATGGGGTGAAGGTGGCTCTTCGTAGCTGGCATTGACTTGGTCTTCTCTTGTCTTCTTAATCATGACGATCCCTTTTGCCTTCTAAGGCGTTGACGGTACCAGGCGGGCAATCCTTTATGCAATGATATTGGCAAGGCATGGTAGAGGTCCAACATGTCGGTTACGTTGATGACAACATCAACACCAAGAGCGGGGGATGAAGAGTCCTGCTCACTATAGTGAGGCGGACCAAATGGCGAGGTTCTCATCCACCGGTGGTTGCTGGTACAACAATGGTAAGGACGGGGTTGCTCTATTAGCGATGTATATCATGATCTTGCATACCCTATGCCCTGATCATCGCAGGCCAAGGTTGCATCATCCTGGGGCAGTGTCGAGGGTGTCACCATCTTCGAGGTCTTGATGTCCTCATTCCTTGAGAAGGTATCTTCTATTGGTACCGTCTTCTCATGGTGTCGCCAAACTTGTGTTCAGAAGAGGTGGGTGAGTGTTTGGCAAGGTGTACTCCTTCGAGGATTACAGGGAATCCCGGGGTCAGGGCTTGAGGGTGCTAGCGACCGTTGCAATGGTTTTGAAGGGGAAGAGATCGATAGGGAAAATATACCTTAGTTTTTCAGAAAAACTTAGAAGGGAAGAGAAGTATAGATAGTTTTGAAAACTTGTAATAGTTTTGGAAATAGTTTTACCCTAACTACCGACCATGCTAACTAAGGCTTCCTATAGTCAGGATGGCTCTGATACCAGCTCTGTGGGGACCCCGACTCATAAGTCGAGATCACCAAATGCACGTGTACAGTGATCCCAGAGATCAATGCTCACTGAACACACAGAAGCTGAATAACAAGAGTCTTACAACCATACATACCGTTCTACACAAGTAGGACCATTATGGTCAAGTCTTAAGTGTATCATCGCAGCGGAAATCTTCAATAACAACTTGGACCCATGCCATCTGCCTTAACCCTACAGGCATTCTGACTGGGAAGCGTCCTAGCTCGCATGTTCGTCGCCAAAGTATGCTTCATTATATCTTGTTCTTTCATGCCTGGCCAATAAAATAACCAGTGGCAAGCCAATGAGTACTTTGAATGTACTCGCAAGCAACCCATGTTTCGGCTCAAGATACATCAATGCATGATATAGGTAAATTTTTGCAGAAAGCTAGTTTTGAGTGCAATGCCATGTTCAACAACTTGTAAGACATGCATCAGGAGAATTCAAGTAACCATGAGGGCAGGTTACAGATATCAACATAAATAGAGTGGGCATCAACCCAACTCAGTCATGTCAAGTCCCTTGACTTGACCCAAGTAGCTCTTCCCACTTATCCAAACACACACACTGGTTTGCAAACATGTGGACGTAGTTTAAGCAGCACTGCCCAACTGTCCTTGACCGTGGACACGGCTATTCGAATAGTTTTACACTCTGTAGAGGTTGCACACTTTACCCACAAGATCCGGGGAGCTTCCGTGTCATCCACGACCCGCGGTACCTCAAGTACCCGGGGTAAGCACCCGATCACTATCTTTCCCTAGACGACACTAACATGGAGTCCACTCGATTGGTAGTAACCCCCGTGCCCAACATTTCACAACTTTAAAAATGGTGGAGCCTCGCTCCCATATTCATCACATACCACCGGCACGGGGTACCAACGGTGTGTCCGGTGCCCCATAAAAATGTTCTTGGCCGCCCTACCTGGCACAATCCCGTCCCGAGAGAGTGCACCAACAACTCTCCCGTCACTAGTAATGCGGGCTCCAAGCTAGTATCGGCCTAGGTAATCAATAATGCCCTTTCCCATACAAGGGTAGAGTGGTTGCTCATGTAAGGTTGGGACAGTCGACAAATCTTAAATCTAATCCGTTTTTGAAAACAACACACACACTTGCCTCGGTATACCACTTCGTCATCAGGTGGTTACCCATCTCATTATCTCCCTCGGGCATAAGTGGCACCCGACGGGGTTTCCGAAAAGTCTTTTGAAAATACTTTGTCTCCATCACCATGCACATTCCCGTCCCTTATTGTGTAGCAACTACTTTAGCATCCTATCTACTCCCACCGGCATAACCCTCATAAGAAGGTAGGGTCATGCACAATGCAAGTATCAACAAGGAGGAAATGGAGGCAACCCACCAAAGTGGCTACCATCTCATCATGATTCCGATGCAACAATAATAAAGTAATATATGAAATGCATAAAAATGGTTTCATAGACATGGTCAAAGGGCTGCTTGCCTGGTTCATCAGAGTCTTGAGATCTTCTGGTCCTTCTCCAAGTACTCCATCTACTTCGTCAACTAACGTCGAAACAATCATAATAAGCAACACAACAAGGCAGAAAATAAAGTGCTCTAAAAATATGGATTTGACTTTTCTAGGACTTCCCTGGTCATATGAAAAATGACCAGGGTGGTTTCACTGGAAATGGATTAGTGAATATTTCTGAACATTTCAATATGATGGAATCGAGGGGTTTATGGATTTGCAAGAAGTGTACAGAAACATATTTTTGAAAAATGAGCAAAGGCACCCATTTAACAAATCATGATTTTAGAAGCATCTAGGAGTTGGTTTCACTGGATTTGGAGTTCAAATGAATTTCCTATGAATTTGCAAAGTTAACAGATATAAAGAAATGGCTCATTATATTGTGTGGCACAGAAAGTATTAAGAAAAATGTTCATAAACAAAGTTATGAAATTAGATGCATCTACAAACTTGAATCATGCCATTTGGATCAAATTTGAGCTCTCTGTGATTTTCTAAAGTTCATCACAGAAATGGAAAATGGGGTATTGATAAATATGTGTGAAGATAAAGTTCCTGGAAAAATTTGCAAGTTGCACCATGAGATAGATCATGAGTTTATGAGCAACTAGAAATTTGAATCATCAAATTTCGATATCATTTGAATTATTTGTGGATTTTAGAAGTTTACAAAAAAAAGAAAAAGAAAAAGGTTTTTACCCAAACGGGCTGGACCTTGGCGGCAACAGTGTGCATTGGGCGGGGCTTAATGGCAGGGCGCCAATGGGCCGGCCCAGCAGCTCAGCCGCGCGCGCTGGGGGTGACGTCGGAGGCAGCTCCGTGGAATACGCCTTCGCGTGGGAGAGGTGAAATTTCTGCTGTCCATCTCCACTTAAACGGGCAGGGCCCGCCCACTGGGTCGCTGACGAGCGGGCCCGAGGCTCAGGCCGTCTCCTACCTCCCGCTCGAACAAAGCAGAGGCAGGGAGGCGAGGCCGAGCGGCGCCGGCGCTCTCCCGGGCGGCACAAGCCACCTCCGGCGGCGCCCGGCACACCGGAGGACTCAGCGCACCGCGGCGCACCCGTACATGTGCTGCACGCCCATGGGGAAGCCTGGGAAGAGGAGGGCTTCGAGTGCGGCGGACCGGGGCTGACGGCGGGCTCGGCAAGGCGAGGAAGGCACGGGGAGGAGGGAATGGAGCACGGGGGGAGTTGGCGGTGGTGATGAGAGGGTGTGGGTGTGTTCATGGGGACGATAGAGGGGTCGAGGCCCACAAATTTAAGCGGCGGCCGGCGGCTCGGCTCCGGCCATGGACGAGGTTGGAAGGCGTGAGGAGGGGAGTGGGTTGGTCCAGGGGATGCATCGGAGGGTGAGAGGGCCAAAGGAGTAGAGATGGGGCTCGGGGGTGGCCTTACGTAGCTGACCCACGGCTCACCGTGGACGCGGCGCACGGGTGGCCGCGGCAACGGCTCAGGAGGCCAGGAGGGAGGGCGAGGACTTGTCTGCGGCGTTAGTGGGGGTGGAGTAGGGCGCCAGGAAGAGATAGGAGGAGCGGGTCGAGCTCCGGGTGGAGCCACGAGCTCGCACGGCATTGGCGGGCTCGGGCGGCTCTGGGCACGCGCGTCATGGGCAAGACAGAGGGGGAAAGGAGGGGGCCAGCGCCGTGGCATGTTGTGGACGTCGAGGCACCTCGACTGGCGCAAGGGGGAGGCTTGAGGTGGTCGGGGGACGCGGCATCAACAGTCGCCTGCTCTGCCTCGTGCTCCAGAGTGCGTCTTTGGCCGGCATCCGCGGCTTTTCCGCGTGCACTCGTGTGTCCACTTGTGTCCAGTGGCTGCAGGAAGAATAAACAAGGGGGGAGGAGGCCTTGGATGCTCTGGGACCTAGCAGGAGTGAGAGAGAGAGGTGAGGAAATGGGAGAAATGCAGCTGTCCAGAGAAGAAAAATGGGGTTCTCCCCCCCCCCTTCATCATTGCTTCCTCAGGCAGCAAAGCACACAGGCGCTAGAGGGGGACTAGGAGGGGTCGTGGTAGAAAGTTGAGCCTACAAAGATTAGTGGAAGAGGCCAAAAATGGGATTTTTGTAAAGTGGCAGAAGGTGTTTGATGATTGTTTGGGCAACTAGATGGTTTCCATTTGCCATGAGACTCCACAGGGTGGAATGACACATATAGTTAGGGCCTTCCACCAATTTTGAGCTTATTTGCACAAAGTTGCCAATGCAACTTTTGTAAACCCTAGAAATTAGCAGAAATGGACTTTTCAAGATTTAGTCATGCAAATCTATTCTCCTTGATGCACCACTTAGTGTAGTGTCATCATTTGAGGCTCTGAACATGTCCGCAAAAGTTGAGATCAAAAGGACACACTTGGCAATGTAGAGTTGTTCAAACTTGGATCTGGACAGAGAGGGTTTTGGGGCACTTTTGTGAACCATAGTTATTTTGATTGATATGAAACTTTGCAAGATCATCACATTATGAATATGTGACTTGCTAGAATTTTCCTGGATTTATTTGAAAATATTTCTTATAGAAATATTTCAAATATTTGAAATGAGCTGAAATGGTTCTGGAGGGTTTTGTCCAATATTTTGATCATGACCATGTGTTTAAACTCATATATATGGACAATATATGTCCACTGAGCTTCCCTGATTTTTCTCAAATATTTTTGAAGCTTTAAAATAATCTTAACCTATTAAAGACCATTTCTGGCCTAAAGAAAAAGCCTTTAAATAAAATAGGAAAATAACTTTCAAAATTATATTTTTGTGGTTTCTGGGTGTCCTATATCTAATAGGAGTCAAATATATTTTTGGAAATATTTTACTGCCCTTAATTAAGTACTTGCAGTGCAAACCTCAATTCAGGGGTTTTTGGAAAACTAATTTTTTTGAAAATACTATTTGGCCAAATTATTTTTGTAAGAAAATACTATATTGTTCTATACACATGGTATGATCACTGGGAAAAGGTTTTGGATCAAGGATAAGGAGTATAAGAGTTGGAGGATTTATTTGATTTTTAGAGCACTTGCAAACAACAGTCAAACATTCAATCAAAGCTAAGACAAAACACTCAAAAGTTTTTGTCAAACCACATTTTATCATGATTTATTAGCTTAAGTGTTGTGGCATGAAAATCAGGGTGTGACACTTAGTGGAAATTGAAATTTAATATTCCCTTCTTTCATATCAATCACGGCACATATAGTGTGTAAAAAGGTCTACCAAGTATAATGGGACAAGACAGACTGCAATCAACATCAAGAACAATAAAGTCTATGGGCTCATAATTCCTATTTGCAAGAATAAGAACATTATTAATTCTACCCAAAGGCTTTTTAATAGTACAATCCGCCAAGTGCAAATTAAGAGAACATTCTTCAATATTGGTAAGACCATGCACATCACATAAATATTTCGGAATTGTGGAAACACTAGCACCCAAATCACATAAAGCAAAGCACTTATAATTTTAAATCTTGACTTTAATGGTAGGTTCCCATTCATCATATAATTTTCTAGGAATTGAGATCTCTAATTCCAACTTTTCTTCTAAATTTTTCATCATGGCATCGACAATATTTTTAGTAAAAGCTTTAGTTTGTTCATATGCATGGGGTGAAATTATCATGGATTGCAACAAAGAAATACATTCAATCAAAGAGCAATTGACATAATTAAAGTCTTGGTAATCCAAAAGAGTGGGCACATCACTAGTTAAAGTTTTGTCCTCTCCAAACCCACTTTTATCAAAATTTCATCAAGATTTTCACCCTCCGAATCATCGGGACGCCTTCTAGCTATAGTTGATTCTTATTCAGTCCCTTTATCATCAATTTTAATCTTACTAAACAAGGACTCAATAGAAGAAACACAATTATTTTAAGATATTCATCATTTTTATGAAAGCAATCGGTAGAAAATGCTCTTTCTAAAAATTCTCTTTTAGCTCTAAGCATAGCGGTTCTTTTCTTACTTTCATCCATAGAAACTTATAATGCTTTAATTGATTCATTCACATCAACCTTAGGTGGAAAATTTTTAATCTTGAGACTTTCTACATCATGGGAAATTCTACCAATGCTTCTAGACATACCATCAATCTTATTCAACTTTTGTTCTATCGTAGAGTTGAAAACCTTTTGAGCATTGATAAATTCTTTAATATTAGTCTCAAGATCAGAGGGGTTCATATTATTATTGTAATTATAATTACCATAGGAATTTCCATAATTATTAGAGGAATTTTCAGGAAAAGGCCTAGGATTAAAATTACCTCTATAAGCATTATTATTAAAATTGTTTCTTGAAACAAAATTCACATCTACGGGATCACTATTTTGCTCAATCAAAGTAGACAAAGGAACATCATTAAGATCAATAGGAGCATTTTTACTAGCATCCAATTTCATAAGAGCGTCAACTTTTTCACTCAAAGTACTAATTTCTTCAGCCGAATTAACTTTTTTATTAGTAGGTGCTCTTTTGGTATGCGATTGTGAATAATTTTCCATAATACTATCAAGCAATTTAGTAGCTTCACCCAAAGTAATCTCCATAAAACTACCACCCGCAGCGGAATCTAAAAGATTTCTAGAAACAAAATTCAATCCCGCATAAAATTTTTGTATAATCATCCAAAGATTTAAACCATGAGTAGGACAATTTCTTATCATCAATTTTATTCTTTCCCAAGATTGTGCGACATGTTCGTGCTCAAGTTGCTTAGAATTCAAAATTTGAGGTCTAAGGGAAATAATTTTTGCGGGCGGAAAATACTTGGTAATAAAACCATCTTTGCACTTATCCGAAGAATTGATACTATTGCGAGGCAAAGAAGAAAACCAAAATTTTCCACGATCCCTCAAAGAGAAAGGAAACAATTTCAACTTCGCAATATCATTGTCCACATCTTTTCTCTTTTGAATATCACACGATTCTACTAACGTGTTTAGATGGGATGTGGCATCCTCATTAGGAGTACCGGAAAATTTCTTTTTCATAACAAGATTCAACAAAGCGGCATTAATATCACAAGATTCCGCACTAGTGGCGGGAGGAGAAATTGAAGTACTAATAAAATTATTATTATTGGTATTGGAAAAATCACACAATTTGGTATTTTTTTGAGACATCACGACTACGCAAACAAAATTTCAAGAAAATAAATAGATCTGACGAGAAAAAGGCGAGTAAAAAGGCATTTTTTGTGAAGTGGGGGAGATAAAAACGAGAGGCGGATGGAAAATAATGTAAATTGCAAGGAGATGAGATTTGTGATTAGGAACCCGATAGATGTTGATGATGTCTCCTCGGCAACGACGCCAGAAATTCCTTTGATGTGGCTTGAGACTGCGTTGGTATTTCACCAAAGAGGAAGGGATGATGCATCACACCTACGGTAAGTATTTCCCTCAGTTCTGAAACCAAGGAATCAATCCAGTAGGAGGACCAAGCAACACTATGTAAACGGCACCTACACACAAAGAACAAATACTTGCAACCCGACGCGTAAGAGGGGTTGTCAATCCCTCCTTGGTAAAAAGATAGATTAAATTGTGGTAGATTGGATAAATAAATCTAAATAAAACACAAAGTAAAATAAGTAAAGAAAAAGTGCAGCAAGGTACTTTTTGGGTTTTTGGAATAATAGGTCTGAAAACAGATACAATAAAGGATAGATCTGAAATCTATATGATAAAAGATAGACACGGGGGCCGTAGATTTCACTAGTGGCTTCTCTCGAGAAAATAGCATACGATGGGTAAAAAAAATACTGTTGGGCAACTGATAGAAGAACAAATACTTATGATGATATCCAAGGCAATGATCATGAATATAGGCATCACTTCCAAGATTAGTAGACCGACTTCTGCCTGCATCTACTACTATTACTCCACACATCGACCGCTATCCAACATGCATCTAGTGTATGAAGTTCATGGAGAAACGAAGTAATGCAACAAGAACTATGACATGATGTAGACAAGATCTATTCATGTAGGAATAGACCCCATCTTTTTATCCTTAATAGCAACGATACATGCGTGTGTCGCTACCGGTGAGGACACCGCAAGATCGAACCCATCACAAAGCACCTCTTCCCATTGCAAGAAAAATAAATCTAGTTGGCCTAACTAAACCAAATATTCGGAGAAGAAATATGAGGCTATAAATAATCATGCATATAAGAGATCAAAGAAGACTCAAATAATATTCATGGATATAGATCTGGTCATAAACTCGAACTTCATCGGATACCAACAAACACATCGCAAAAACTCATTACATCAGATAGATCTCCAAGAGAACATTGTATTGAGAATAAAAAGAGATAAGAAGCCATCTAGCTACTGCCTACGGACCCATAGGTATATGGTGAACTACTCACACATCATTGGCGGAGAACCAATGAGGATGATGAACCCCTCCGTGATCGTGTTCCCCTCCAGTAAGGTGTCAGAATAGGGCTCTAGATTGGATCTCGTGGTTCTAGAACTTGCGGCGGCTGGAATTGTGTTTCATCGACTCCCCTAGGGTTTGTGGAATATTTGGGTATTTATAGAGCTGAGAGGTGGTCGAGGGACCCCCGTGGGCCCCACAACCCATCAGGGTGCGCTAGGGGCCTATAGCGCGCCCTGGTGTCTTGTGGGCCCCATCGGCCTCCCCGTGGTGCTTCCTTGCCTCCCAAGTTGTCTTCTGGTCCAAAACAATCTCCAAAAAGTTTCGCTATGTTTGGACTCCATTTGATAGGGATATTCCGTGAAGTAAAAAAACAAGCAAAAAACAGCAACTGGCACTGGCCACTATGTTAATAAGTTAGTCCCAAAAATGATATAAAGTTGCTATAAAATGATTGTAAAACATCCAAGAATGATAATATAACAACATGGAACAATAAAAATTATGGATATGTTGGAGACGTATCAAGGGGCGGGAGTAACCTGAGAAAACCTAGGATATATTTGCCACAAAAATGGGTATAATGACTAACTTGTTCTCCGTCATCGCCGGTGTCGTTGTGGACCTCCGACTCTGGCTGGGGAAGCACAAAGGTGGCGACGACGTCAAGGCCGCATTGCTACCCATGCGAGACCTTGTCGGCAGCGAAGACAACCTCTATGCCTAGCTTCATGTGTTTCTCAGGTGCTTCACCAGCCCCGGCATCGCCACTCCCTCCGATGGTGCGCTTTGGCAGCATCCTCATACACTCCAGACGGCAGTGACCACTGAGGACGGCGTCGAGGATGCAGGCGGAGAGATAGGATTGTGTGTGTAACGAGAATGGGGGTGTAGCCTCCTATTATAACCAGTTGCTAGGTCGCCATTTATATGGAGAAGTGGGAGCGAGGCAGGCGGCTGTCAAATGGCTGGCTCACATCCCGGTGAGCCTACGCAGCAGACTGCTCGCATGCCTACTGATACGTCTCCAACGTATCTATAATTTTTGATTATTCCATGTTGTTATATTATCAGTCTTGGATGTTTTATAATCATTTTATAGTCATTTTATATCATTTTTGGTACTAACCTATTGACATAGTGCCATGTGCCAGTTCCTGTTTTTCCGTGTTTTTTACATCGCAGGAAATCAATATCAGACGGAGTCCAAATGCCACAAAACTTTATGGAGATTTTTTATGGACCAGAAGGAACATCTTGGGCCCTGGTTGCACCTGGGGGTAGTCCCGATGAGCGGACAACCCACCAGGGCGCACCAGGAGGCCCAGGCGCGCCCTGGTGGGTTGTGCCCACCTCGGGTGTCCCCTGGACCGCCTCTTTGCTCTATAAATACCCCAATATTTCCAGAACCCCAGGGGAGTCGACGAAATATTCATCCAGTCGCCGCAGAGTCCAGAACCACCATATCCAATCTAGACACCATCTCGGATGGGGTTCACCACCTCCATTGGTGCCTCTCTGATGATGCGTGAGTAGTTCTTTGTAGACCTTCGGGTCTGTAGTTAGTAGCTAGATGGATTCATCTCTCTCTCTGTCTTGATTCTCAATACAATGGTCTCTTGGAGGTCCATATGTTGTAACTCTTTTGCGGTGTGTTTGTTGGGATCCGATGAACTTCAAGTTTATGATCAGATCTATCTTTTTATATCCATGAAAGTATTTGAGTTTCTTTGATCTCTTTTATGCCTGATTTCTTATAGCCTCGTATTTCTTCTCTGATATTTGGGTTTCATTTGGCCAACTTGATCTATTTATCTTGCAATGGGAAGAGGTGCTTTCTAGTGGGTTCGATCTTACGGTGCTTGATCCCAGTGACAGAAGGGGAACCGACACGTATGTATCGTTGCTACTAAGGATAAGACGATGGGGTCTATCTCTACATAGATAGATCTTGTCTACATCATGTCGTCGTTCTTATTGCATTACTCTCCATGAACTTAATACACTAGATGCCTGTTGGATAGCGGTCGATGTGTAGAGTAATAGTAATAGATGCAGGAAGGAGTCGGTCTACTAATCTTGGACGTGATGCCTATATAATGATCATTGCTTGGATATCTTCATAATTATTTGAAGTTCTATCAATTTCCCAATAGTAATTTGTTCACCCACCGCTTTGCTATTTTTCTCGAGAGAAGCCACTAGTGAAACCTACGGCCCCCGGGTCTCTTTCTCATATTATTTGCCTTCGCGATCTATTTTGTTTGCCTTTTATTTTCAGATCTATTAAACCAAAAATTCAAAAATACCTTGCTGCAATTTATTCTATTTGGTGTTCGATCTATCAATATTTACAACTCTCTCATGTCCTTTTGCCAATTTCTGGCACCATTATCCAAAAGGGATTGACAACCCCTTTAACACGTCGGGTTGCAAGGATTTGTTATCTGTGTGCAGGGGTTGTTTACATTGTGTTGCTTGGTTCTCCTACTGGTTCGATAACTTTGGTTTCATATCTGAGGGAAATACCTACCGCGGCTGTGCTGCATCATCCCTTCCTCTTTGAGGAAATACTGATGTAGCTTCAAGCGACATCACCTACCGTCATTTCACACAGCTGCTCGCACACCTCCCAGTGACACTACACAGCAAACATGCCTCCCGTAAATTCACACACCTGCTCGCACGACTCTTTGTCTGCATGCGCAGTGGACTGCTCATGTGTCCCTTGAACTCGCGCTTGCTCGCACGGCACGCAGGACGCGTGGTAGCACGTATATTGTTTTTTTTTGAGGATTAATTATGCCGCTTTATTACTTAACCGAAGCATGGCATGTGCATTGTTGGTCTAACACGCAAGGTTTGAATAAATAAACCGTTTGCGACATTGTGTTCCAACTATTAATAATATCCCGTTTGTAAGCAGCTTATATCAAAACTTGTCTCTAATCTGACAAAAATAATAATATCATAGTTTATTGGTGTCATATCATGACACTACGACAAGTTTCATGTATTTCAACTTAGTTTTGGATTTCCTGGAATTTAAAAATCAAGATTCTCAATGTTTGAAATTTCTTGCCATTTCTTTCATGGGGACTAAACATGCACCCAAGGACACACACATGATCTTCCAATCCATTTTGGTGCACTATCGTGTGTGCATGTAGTTCAAATTTGAATTTTACACATTAAATCCCTAGGAAATCAATCAATGTATGAAAACGTCTAAATGATCACTGATATTTTTCAAATTTTAACATGGCACTCCTTTGGTAACATGTTCATTGCGGAAAAAGTTTGACATGCCTCGAAGTGGCGGTGGTGGTGCGGTGGCTGGGTGGGTGGGTGAGTGGGGGGTCCGGCACAATACGTGCTCGTGAGCCCGTGTGAGATTGACCGGTGTCAGTGCAACAAACGTGGGCGTTTGCTGCCCTGACTTATGCATAGACATATTGTAGTTCGCCCAGCGAGCATCAACTCCCATGCAATAAACAAACCAAAGAAACCGCTCTTCATGAGATCAAGGAGCGCATTCAGAAGACCAAGGCTTGAAGCAAGCCACGGAATTTACAACAGAAGCAGCCGATCCCGGCAAGAAAGGGCTGGCAAGACAAGACCCGGCAAGCTCACCAAGCTCAGACTTGCCACCAGTCGCCACCTCCCCGGCCAGTTGTTCACTGATCAGTGAGGTGTCGAGCCTGCAGGTGATTAGGTGGAGGCAGCCCATACGTGTCAGCTTGTTGGGGAGGAGGATTACCTTCATTGATACCCGTCGTAATGGCATGTGAAGCTAATAGGAGGTAGGTGGATAAGCGGTGCATCACCCTTGCCGGGGGTTCACCCTCCACACAACACCTAGCAATGCATTTAATGCGCTTTTGTCCTAACTAGCAGAGTTTGGTATGATTAATCTGCATCAGTCTAATCACCCTGTGATGACCGTCTGGCCACTATGGTTACCCCTTGAGCTATAGAAGGAGGGCCGAGGCAACCTTTACAGGGGTTCGAATCCTCGAAACACACACGCATCGATATCCGTGTAGCAACTCTCTCCAAGTGACTTGCCGGGGGAGAGCGCTCCATGTATTTTCTTCCACATTGGCCCAATACATAAAAGTAGGAGTAGGGTTTTACGCTTCTCAGCGGCCCAAACCTAAGTAAAAAATCGTAGTGTCTCCTATTGTGCTTGCTATTCGTGCCAACTGACCCCCTGCTGAACCAGCAAAGGGGCAGGCCTGCCCCATAGATCACCGGCTCCATGCCGACATCTTTGGTGCGCCAAGTAGGTAGAGCGCATTGGCGGGAACCAAGGCAGCAACCAGCGCATCGAATCCTTCGAGTTCATCATTGTCATCACCATCTATGGCGCCCAATAAGAATGTTTTCATGGTTGTCAAGCCTTATACGTCACAGCACCTGTCGCCTTTGTCTGCGGGCGGTGTAGGCGCCGCCGCCATCGTAGATGGAGCAAACGCTACTGTAGGCATGACCACCGCAGGCGGCGCGGTCGCCAAGCCCACCGTGATGGGAGCAGGCGGTGGGGATGTTGGAGGCGGACGCCTTCCTCAACGCTCAGGCGAAGAGGACATTCATGGCGCGAGCGATGCGGGTGCTCTGCCCCCGCCTCCTCCTCGCGCCAGCGAACATAGCCACCAGAGCGACCCTACTCGATCGGGCGCGAACTGCAACCCTCCCGCTACGGTAGAACTGGCGGCTGCTGGGGGAGCAACCTCGGGATGCACGACGTGCCCGTTGCAAGATGAGCGTGATGTGACACCGAGTGGTGTTGTTGTGCCTCCACAGCAATGCCCGCATGGCAAATCACCCGTCGACCAAGCTCAAGACCCACGAGCACAGCTTGTGCCATGCCAACTCGTCGTTGCCCCCACGGCACGGCGACAAGAGCATAATAATGCTCCTCCTGGCTCTGCCAGGAGTCGAGCGACGTCGCGCTCTTCACGCTCCAACATGGCCTCAATGACGACAGAGGCAATGGCGCGAGCACATATGTTGCTGGATTTCCCTCTAGTAGCTCACAAGATGGATGAGTGGAGGGCCACCATCCGCAGTTTGATCAAGTTTGCTTATGCGAATAGGTCCCAGTTCGGGGAGCCTTCGCGGCGGCCACCGACTGCGCCTGCACCTCAAACTAAAGGTTGTGTGGAAGGTGGTGCACCTACGGTGCAATAACCTCCTCGGCAACAATCTCAGCGACAACACCAGCACTCACAGTGGGCCCAGCAGGATCAAAGCCCGACGACGCATCAATGGCTTCCTCAGACCCGCAGATGCAATGAGACCAGAGGCAAGTGTTGCTTGATAGACGAGCGAAAGACGCTCACACCAACATCCAGCGGTGCCAGGAGGTGCGCTGTTAATCAAACGAGCGCAACGGCCCAGTTGTCGATGTGCCAGCGCCCGTTGTTGGCGGGTACTTACCTTATGAGGTCGGGTGCCCCGCCTTCATACGTGAGCTGCGGCAAGTCCACTAGCCGTTTGTCAGTGCGTTAAAGCCTGAAGTCCCGAAAAAACACGACGGCAATCAGAACCCGGCAGAATTCTTGGGCATTTATACAATTGTTGTGCAAGCTGCTGGGGGAAGAGATGAGAAAATGCTAGCCAACTACTTCCTGTTGGTACTCAAGCCCAACCTGGGGTCTTGGCTAATGAACTTGCTGGAAAACTCCATTTTCTCATGGTCAGATCTTTGCAATGAGTTTGTTGGTGCTTTTACCGAGGGACGGAAAGGTCCAAGATTGCCCAATGACTTGCAAGCCATCCCACAGAAGGGAGAGAACTTGCCCAAGTCCATCCAGAGGTTCAGTTGCGTACATCGCAACATACTAGATATCCACCCCGCGGCTATGGTTGCCGCGTTCCACATGAATGTGTGCAACTGCAAGATGCGGGAGAAGATGCATATCCGCTTGCCGAAGATCGTCAATGAACTCTATACATTGGCAGACAAATATGCGTGCGCTAAAGAAGGGAGAAGGCTTCTCGGGGAGGACAATGACACCGAAATCGATTCTGATGATGATGACACAACCGCCCCGGGAAACAGGTTGAAGATGCAACAAAAAATGTAGAGGCAAGGCAGTTATGGCTGTGGAAGGATTCGACAACTCTAGCTCCGCCAAGAAACCCAAAATGGAGCATACCAACATGGAAGCAGCTCCATGCGCTCATTGCCAGGTCACCAAGGCAGGAGAGAAAGCTGGCAAATCCGACGGGACGTACTGCAAGATCCACCGTGCCAAAGATCACGACCTTCAGGAATGCCGCCAAGTTGAGCAGCTGGTTGAGAATCGGAAAGCTGAGTATGAGAAACAGGACAAGGAAAAGGGCCAGGACGATACAGGTGGGTCCGGCAAGAAGGACCGTGGTGACTGTCGTAATTGGGGCTCATTGCTTCATGGCTTGGCCTCCTCAAGTTCGTGTGAGCGGGGAAATGAGGGGACACAACAGTTTACCCAGGTTCAGGCCACCTTGCGGTGTAAAACCCTAGTCCTGCTTTGTGGTCGATTGCCTCGTGAGGAGGATGAGGATGAACTAGTACAGTGGATGAGCTACCTCGTGAGGGCTCAGATGGTGAGGATGAATCGACCCCTTTCTACGGTGGAGACTAGCCTATATTTATAGTGGCCTTGGTCCTCTTCCCTCATAGCTTAGGCGAGAAGGGATTCCACAATCGCCAATTTGAAAGGGGATAAGAGGTACATCTTATCCTGACGAAAGGTGGTCTTCGCCTGCAAAGCTTTTGGCCATGATGCAGTGGTGGGCTCGGCGATGACATCCATCCTACCGAGCCCATGGTCTTGGTCTCGTTGCACCAGAATGGAAACCTTTGGGGGATTCCTTGGGAATCTGCGCACGTCCTTGCCTCCTTAGCACCAAAGAGGAAATTGTCCTCCTCTGCACCCGCTGGCGCCCATCTGGCCTTGGTCGTCATGGCTCACATCATCGCGAGCCTCATGAGGCGTGGTGCCTGCATAGAGATCTCCGCTCCTCGGGAGGCAGGCTCGGGGGGCTGCTCCTCGGGAGGTCTTGGTGTCTTTCGACTCGCGAGGCCAAAGACCCTCATGAGGGTCTTGCATGCAGGGTCTTGTAGCTGGTCCGTACCGGCCCGTTGACGGGGCCACGCTCTGGGCCGTAGGCAGGCAATTCTGGGTACCTCCGATCCCAGAATGTCGACAGTGACCGAGGCGGACGCCGCGGCAACGCTGGCCTAAAGAAATAAAAGCCCGCCAAGGGCAGAGAGAAGAAAGAAGAAGACGAAGAAAGTGAGCATGAAGATAATGTGTCTAGCGAACAAGAATTCCAGAAGGCAACATAAGCCATGTGCATTGATGGAGGTGCATCTTTTCACTCCTCCCACCGCCAGCTCAAGCTGTGGGCACGGGAAGTCATTGCGGCAGAACCGACAGCAGATGCGCGAAAGCCCCTCAAGTGGTCCCACATGCCTATCATTTTTGATGCCAAGGACCACCCTGATCGCACGACTGCAGTCGGGTGTTTTCCATTGTTGGTCTCACCAATGATACGCAACCTCAAGGTCACAAAAAATGTTAGTTGACGGTGGGGCCGGCTTGAACTTGATCTTCCCTGAGGTGATCGAAAGGCTGCAAATACCTGAGGAAGAGCTCAAGAAAACCGGGACATTCTAGGGAATCAACCCGAGAAGGAGCCAGCCAAAAGGAAAGATCATGCTGCCGGTGACGTTTGACAGAGACCTAAACTACCGAACCGAGAAGAACACGTTTGACGTGATTAAGATCCCCTTGTCGTTCAATGGAATCCTTGGCCGCCCTGCCTTGGCCAAGTTCATGGTGGCACCCCACTATGCCTACAATACATTGAAGATGCCAGGGTCCATGAGTGTCATCTCCATCAGCTCTGACTAGAAGGATGCAGTCATTTGTATGGACAAGCACTACAGAGATGCGGTTGAAGTAGAAGCCAACAAGGTAACAACCCTCGCCAAGATGAAGAATAGCAAAAAGCCTGGCAAGACATCCAGTGAGACTTCCGAGAAGCACACCTCTTTGAAGTGCTGCACACCCGTCGAGGACTTTCCAGAAAGCTCTGCCGGCAAAAGATCCAAAGACGCTCCACCCACAACAAAGAAGGTGTCGGCCAGGGAGGATGGCATTGGTGGTACCTTCACCATTAGTGCCACCCTAGACAACAAATAGGAAAGCGCGCTCATTACCTCCATACGGGCGAATGTAGATGTGTCTGCATGGCAACCGTCTGACATCCCTGGTGTTCCCAGGGTGGTAATTGAGTACCACCTTGCTATCTGCCCCCATGCTCGGCCCGTCAAGCAAAAGGTCAGAAAACAAGCTTTGGAATGATAGCAATTCATAGCATAAGAGATCAAGAAACTCGAGGTAGCAGGCCTGGTCAGAGAAGTGCTACATCCAACCTGGTTGGCGAATCCGGTCGTCGTGCGCAAGGCGAATGGGAAATGGATACTTTGTATTGATTACACTAATCTCAACAAAGCATGCCCAAAGGATCCTTTCCCTTTGCCATGCATCGACCAGATTGTGGAATCCACCACCGGCTGTGACCTGCTTTCGTTTCTTGATGCCTACTCCGGATATCACCAGATACTCATGTCCAAAGAAGACAAAGAGAAAATAGCATTCATTACTCCATGTGGCACGTACTGCTTTGTACGGATGCCTTTCAGACTAAAGAGTGTAGGTTCGACATTCACAAGAGCAGTTTAGATCGGTTTTGAGCCAGAGTTGCATAGAAACATTGAAGCTTACATGGATGATTGTGGTCAAGACCAATGATGACAACATGACTACCTTGGATACGACCAAAAATATTGCATACATGTATATTTGTGAGGTGATTTCTAATGCAAACTATGCAATAATTTATTTATGTCATCCAGGACAAAAATACTTCACAAACTTTTGTGCCTTGTCTAATTGCAGGTGTATGGGACATTTGTACAATCCACATATGAAGATAAGGGAAAAATAGAAGTTTAGGTGTTGTTCAAAAAGTTCTCTCACGTCACTTTTGGGCCAAGAGAAGATAGAGTCCAAGTCTCTCACATTCTGGATTCAGATTCGGACTACACAGACATACCTGACTCAAAACGCCAACAACTTTTTCATACGGACTCCGAAATGGGTGATTCTTTTTTGTTTGAAAGTATATTTCGCGCTCTTTCCAACACAATTGGATTCACCTTCAAATTCGTCCGGGGCGTTGAGTAATGGACGAAACAATCTGACGTTGTAGCAGAATCCGAGTCAAACTACAAGCCCAAAGGCGTTGCATCACCTCCACTTGGGCTCATGAGCCTTGTATGACCTAGGGTTAGTTTTAGACTGCCTTGGGACGTCCTCCCACCTCCTTGGCCGCCACCCCTTGCTCCTATATAAGTAGATCCATCTAGTAGCTTTTTCCTGGGGGGATTTGTTTAGTTAAAAGTTAGCCATTGCAACTTCGTGTACTTCGTTTGTGTCCAACGACCAGACCAAGACCGCTTACAGATCCCCACCATTATCAATACTTCATATATATTCGCAATATTCAGATTGCTTTATCATATTCTTGCTCGTTCTTCAATTGCTTGCAGGAATAGACCTTCGTGGTTAGGGTGACCGTGCTTCCGGCATCGTCAGTAACCTCAGGAGATTGGTTTAGCGATTGCTAAGGCGCAACGTCATGCACATTTGTAGTCGGATCGTCAAAGTCTTCTCCACCAAATCGATAGTTATCATCTCATCAAAAGATCGGGACACCCTCGCTTCTATCAAGTGGTATCAGTTTTCAGGTTGCTCGGTGAGAATTTCCAGTTTTTTCTAGATTAGATTTATTTTCTTACCTATTGTCCAAGAAAAAAACCAAAAAAAAGTTAGATCTATTCATCCTTTGTCCAAGCCAGTCTGAGCCTTTGCAATTTTCTTTTTATTGCTTGCATAGTTGAATTATCGGTTGCATCGTCGTGTCGAGTTGCTGCTCTTAGTGTCTAGTTTGTTTAGAGTTTCGAGTTCTGTTCACATTAGTCACGCCGCCGCTGCATCGTTATCCCTTCCGTTGTCCACCACCCATCCATCAATTTCCACCACGTGCTACCCACCGTTCATTGTCATAATCATAGTTGAGATCGTTCACATCTTCGCTTGATCCAATCTGCATCTTATCTAGTTTCTTTTGGAAAGAGGGAGAGAGAAAAAAAGGAGGAAAAAAAGAGAGAATAAAAAAACAAAATTCGGATCTATCACTCAATCTCGTAGTTGAATTCGGATTGGAATCTGTTTTATGCATTGTTCAGTAAAACAGGCATAACTTCCTCATACGAAGTCCATTTTGGCTCCGCAAGTACTTAAATGAAATCTAGTGATGAGCCGCATCTAAATAGTTTTAGAAGCTTGTTCAATATTTGGCACCTCAAAATCAGCTTCTAAATAGGTCTTTTTGCTCTCCGAAGTGCACGAACACAGCTTATTCCAGTTTTTCACGCCAGTTTTCGAATTTTTTGACTCCCCATATCAACTCAGAATTGAGTGATTCCTTTTGCGTTTGAAATCTTGAGTCAGTATCATTCTTGAAAAAAATTATCAAAAAATCGGCGCAAACTTTTCTAGAGGAAAGTTGGAGAGAAATTTGTTGATATATCCTGCTTGGCTGTTGTTTCACATCATTATCTTTACTGCTATTGTGATCTTAACTTATATCTATCTGTCCAGAGCTACGTCATATCCTTTGTTGATGCTAGTTGTGCTATGGCGTGACCTCATTAGTGTTCTAGGCTCGCGTCTCTAGTTCAGTCTAGCCTAGGACCAGCACAGTACCGTTGTTGAGCGTTTATTCAACATTGCATCTCTGAATTGATTATTCCTAATCTTTTGCTACCAAATATAGCCAACCCAGCTCCACATATTTCTACACGGTGTATATGTACGTTCCCCTGGTAATCGCTTTACACAATCTTCAGAGTTATTTGACACTGCTGGTTGCCTGTCACCACGTGCCGCATGGTAAGACCTTGTACGATATTGATATTTGCTTTACTGTGAGCACTTTACAACCACATCCTAGTAGTTCATAGGAACATTATTCTTGAATTTTGTTTCTTGTTTCTAGTAATCATGATAGGTTCCGGAGATAGAAGTTCTTGGACGACGGACACATCTTCACCATCACGAGAGTTGAGAAAACACACACAAGCACATGGTCGGGTTAACTTTTTACCATCATTTGAGGGGAGATTTAATCCTGCTATTTATCTAGCTTGGGAACTTGAAGTAGAACAAGTTTTTAGTCACCATGACTTTTCTGAACTTGAGCGAGTACGAGCTACCACTAGAGCATTTACTAGTTTTGTTTCTATTTGGTGGAGTGTGCATTGTAAGAAAAACATTGATAACCAACCCACAACATGGAAAGATTTGAAATATGTAATGAGACAACAATTTTTCCCTCCTTACTACAGTCGTGAATTGCTTCGCGAATTTGAACAGTTTAAACAAGGCAACAACACTGTTCATGCTTACTACCAAGAGTTCAAATCTTATATGTATCATTGTGACATAGAAGAATCTGAGGATGATACAATGAATAGATTTTTTGGTGGTTTGAACCATGATATTCAGGCAAGATTTCGGTATATTCCTCGTTGCATTACTGGTATGTATGTTCGTGCTTGTACCTTTGAGAGACAGATACAGGAGGATGCATTGGGAGACTACAACAACTACTATTCCAGTTCATGCTCACCACCGCCGGTTGGTTCCTCCAACGTTGCACCTATTAGAGCAGCCCCACCTTGGATTGTGAGCGTGACATCATCTCAAGAGTATGGTACATTGTCAACATCCGTACCTACATCAGCTACGTCTTTGCGACAAGGTAACAGTAAAGGTATTGATGATATAACTTCACATGAGAATGATGCATGCCTAGTTAACTTGAATGCATCATGTGTTGAATTATCTCTTGATTTGAGCACACCATCTATTTTAGAGAATCTTGTTACTGTCATGAATGTGTCATGTGATCAAACAGCTGAAATACCAACAATTTTGAGTGCACCCATTGAATTAACTGTTGATGCAAAAGAATCAATGTTTAATCATTTTGATATGACCTCTAATCTTGGTGATGGTTTAATGATGCAAGTAAGGTTTGATGCAAAAGAATCAATGTAGCATGTAAATTTGATGCAAGTAAGGTTTATTCACCAATGTTGGGATGGTTTAATGATGAACATTGTCAATCCTTTGATATGAATAAGAGATTCACTTATATGTGCAAACTGAGTTGCAATATTTTCATGCCTTCTACTTCTTGTGATAATATTTCGGCTTATAAACTATGAAAATTACTCATGTATAGATGTGTCATTTGTGCAAAAACCAAGGGAAGTAAAAATGGATGACATATACATATACAACATGTACACCTTGTCTCTTTTGTTAGCCACATTTCAGATTAAGCAACGCCGAGGAAGGCTTTGTTTTCAAGAAGGGGAGGATGATGAGGACATGACTACCTTGGATACGACCAAAAATATTGCATACATGTATATTTGTGAGGTGATTTCTAATGCAAACTATGCAATAATTTATTTATGTCATCTAGGACAAAAATACTTCACAAACTTTTGTGCCATGTCTAATTGCAGGTGTATGGGACATTTGTACAATCCACATATGAAGATAAGGGAATAAGAGAAGTTTAGGTGTTGTTCAAAAAGTTCTCTCATGTCACTTTTGGGCAAGAGAAGATAGAGTCCAAGTCTCTCACGTTCTGGATTCAGATTCGGACTGCACAAACATACCTGACTCAAAACGCCAACAACTTTTTCATATGGACTCCGAAATGGGTGATTCTTCTTTTGTTTGAAAGTAGATTTCGTGCTCTTTCCAACACAATTGGATTCATCTTCAAATTCGTCTAGAGAGTTGAATTATGGACGAAACAATCCGATGTTGCAGCAGAATCTGAGTCAAACTACAAGCCCAAAGGTGTTGCATCACCTCCACTTGGGCCCATGGGCCTTGTACGACCTAGGGTTAGCTTTAGGCTGCCTTGGGACGTCCTCCCACCTCCTTGGCCGCCACCCCTTGCTCCTATATAAGTAGATCCATCTAGTAGCTTTTTCC
>NC_041388.1:177259816-177313515 GCF_002162155.2 Triticum dicoccoides | reverse complement strand
TTCAGATTGCTTTATCATATTCTTGCTCATTCTTTGATTGCTTGCTGGAATAGACCTTCGTGGTCATGCTGGCCGTGCTTCCGGCATCGTCAGTAACCTCAGGAGATTGGTTTAGCGATTGCTAAGGCGCAACATCGTGCACGTTTGTAGTCGGATCGTCAAAGTTTTCTCCACCAAATCGATATTTATCATCTCATCGAAAGATCAGGACACCCTCGCCTCTATGAACCAAGGATAAGTCTACCATGATTTAATATTTGGAAGAAACTTTCTCCAATTTGTGGAAGATTAACATGAAGCTCAACCCCGGGAAGTGTGTATTCGGTGTTCCCTCCGGCAAGCTCCTCAGATTCTTCGTATCTCAGCGTGGGATCAAAGCGAACTCCAATAAGATCAAGGCTATTCAGCAGATCCAAGCACCCAAGACTACCAAGGATGTGCGGCACCTTGCCAGTTGTGTCGTAGCTCTAAATAGGTTTATTTGGAGGTTTGCTGAGTGCTCCCTGCCTTTCTTCAAGATATTGAAAAAGGTGGGTCCAGTAAAATGGACTCCGGAAGTGGAGGCTGCGATGCATGACCTGAAAAAGTACATGTCTTCTGCGCCAACTCTAGTTGCCCCCAAACCACAAGAACCGTTGTTGCTATACTTAGCAGTGATGAATCAAGTGGTCAGTGCGGCACTAGTTGTGCAGAGGGAAGCCGACGATGCGGAAGCAACAACAGCAGAGCCATCCTTTGATGAAATAGCATCTTGACCGGCAAAGCTAGATACTGGGAAGGAAAAGGTGGTGCAAGGGAAGACAGTTGAGGAGCAAGTTACATCAAAGAAGAAAATGGTGCAGCGGCTAGTATACTTTGTTAGCTCCTTATTGTAGGGGGCTAGGTCAAGGTATTCGGGCGTGCAAATTTTGCTTTTTTGCCTACTCATGGCCTCAAGGAAGTTGCTCCATTATTTTCAAGCACATGAGATCATGGTCGAGTGGGCATTGGAACTATCAAGCTTTACGCTCAAATTTTAAAGTACATCAACTATTCAGAGCAGAGCATTGGCTGAACTCATCGCGGAATGGACACCAACACCAGATGATGAGATCCTACAATTAGCCCTCCCCGGCAGGGAAACCCAAAAGAATTGGATCATGTACTTTGACGGTGCTTTCTCGCTGCAAGGCGCCAGTGCCGGAGTACTGCTTATCGCACCCACCGGAGAGCATCTCAAGTACGTGGTTCAAATGCATTTCCCCCGTGAGGAAGCTACCAACAATACTGCTGAATATGATGGTCTTCTTGCCAGCCTCAGAATTACGGTAGAGTTGGGAATCAAGAAGTTGATCGTCTGTGGGGATTCACAACTTGTGGTAAAGCAAGTAAACAAGGATGATGAGAGCCCATTGATGGAAGCATACATGGATGAAGTGATAAAATTGGAAGAACACTTTGATGGCCTGCAAATAGAGCACATCCCTCGTGCGGAAAACAGCATTACTGGTCAATTGTCAAAGTGTACTGCCCAAAAGCTACATGTGGAACTAGGGATTTTTGTGCTCCACTTGACTCGACCCATGGTTACCCCATCAACGAGAGCCAAGAAGAGGAGGAATATAATCATCGGCAACTACTTTCGGGCAGAGCTCCCAGAAGTCGCGGGCAAAGCAGCTGCCAGAAACAATGATGCGCCTACGGTGAGCAGCGATCTTAGGAAAAATACCAGATTCTTGACAATGAGATCAGCGCTCCCGTGGCCGAAGAGATTCCTTTAGTCCTTGTCATCGAGCCACAAGCTCCGACATGGGCGCAACAGATAGTTGTAACGCCCCGAGACCGTTGCGCCAGGTGTCTTCCAGTTATTCGCTGTTGTTGCCTTGTCATTCGCTTGCATGTTGCATCTTGCCATGTCATCATGTGCATTGCATCATCATGTTTTCAAAACTTGCATCCGTCCGGGTCTCCCAGTTTTTTACATTGTCTGTTCTGAGCCCAGACACACTTGCACGCGCCCGTGGCACGTCCGAAATAGTATTTTATAGTGGCCGGAAAATGTTCTTGGAATGGGATGAAAGTTGGCATGCGGTGTTGTTATGTTGTCGATAGACCGCCTGCCAAATTTCATTGCATTCAGAGTCTGTTTGATGCCCCAACGGATAACTATAGCGGCAGTATAGCCGGTCTTTTCGTCGGACGTTTTCGGTCTCCGGAAACAGTCGTTGGGCTGCATTCCTCCTCTTTCCTTGGAGGCCACCTCCTCTCTACACAGCCCACTATCCCCACTGACAGCCCACCTACGCCTTCTCGCGTCCGGAGCCATCTGATGGTGATCGCATGGTCCGAAAACCCTTCCTAACCCCTCAAACCCTAGCCCTAACTATAAAAGGAAGCCCCCCCTTCCATTTATGGCAGGAGACAACCCCTTCCTCGAAATCCGCGCGCCGCCAAGCCTCCTCCCACCTTCTCGTCGTTTTTCGCGCCGGCCTAACCCGCCTCCGCCACTTGGCACTGCCTGAGCGGCCAGGGCCGCCACAACCGCCGCCCTCCACCAACGGGAGGCCGCCATGCGCGCCCCAGCCTTCACCCCGCCGCCCGGGCCCACCAAAGCCCATCTGTGGCCCGCCTCGGGACGATCTAGGCCTGAGGCGCCTGCGTCGCGCCGCCACCATTCGTCGTCCTCCTGCCCGAGCGGGATCGAGGAGAGGACCACTCGATCGAGCTCCTGGCGCCGCCCGACCCCGTCCTCCCCGACGGCCTTGCCGGAGCCACCACCGGAGACCACCCAGGCCGGAACCCGCACCCTGCTCCTTCCTCCCTCCTCTTTTTCTCCATGTCTCACTCTCTCTGTCCCTTGCAGCGCCACCACCCGCCGGAGTTCATCGCCGGAGCCCCGACCCGCTCTCCTCCAACTGGATCCGGGGAAGCTACGCCCAGATCCGCCCTCGGTTCCCTCCCCTGCATCCGTTCCCGACCTCCGCATTCGCCGCCGTCGCCGGAGAGGCCACCCTGCTGCCGCCGGTCTTCTTCCTCCCCGGGATGCAGACGTGCAGCACCCGCTGGCGTTGACCGCGCCGCCGCATGCGTCCTGCAAGACCCGGCCCAGCTCCACTCCAGCCCGCAACCCAGCAGCTCCGCAGATCCAATGCCTAGCCGGCCCAGCTGCAGCGTTCCAAGCCCGCCTCCACTTTTGGCCCGAAGGCCCGAAGTGTGCACTTCCATTTATCCCTCGCTTGGTGCTACAGTTTTGCTATTGTGCGCCCATGCTCTGTTCCAGTTTTGGCCTGTGGCTTGTTTTTTTTCGCGCTCCGATTTTGTCATTAAATCCTAGACATGCATATTACAGAAATGCCCCTATTTTAATCGGCTAATAACTTTTTAACCATGCATCCAAATAAAACATGTCATATATGAAAAATGCTTAGAATTTCATCTATTTTCATAATATGCTACTTTCATCTATGTTTATAATGTTTAAATTGATGTTTGCATTAATTTGCTTAAATGCCATGCTAAAATGCTTTATTTCATAACTATTTAACCGTAGCTCCGAATTTAATAAACTTTATATGTAAATGGGGTAGAAAAATGCATATATTAACATGGTGTACTTACTTTGCATGTTTAACAACTCTAAAATATGTTTTAGGGCAGAACAGTACCAACTCTAAAATTTGCATATGAGGATTTCTTCGGAATTGTTGATTGTTGTTTCCAGCCTCATTTAAACTTGCCTAATAACTAGTTTATATATGTTTCACCTCTTGCGTGGAACCGTCGTCGACAATGATTCGGTGGTCGTTGGTGACAGGAGTGAAGGAGGCAAGATTACCAGGATGAGCAAACATGTGAGCCGTAGCCCTGGTGTCCATGTACCAATCACCGTCTCTAGTGTAGTTGTTCAGCGTAGGCGCGGTGTGCAACGCAGCGAGGAGCGCCGGATCCCAAGGCGTCGGCGTGGCCACAGGGAGACCATAGGCGCCGCTCAGTTACGGCAGTGGATCCTTCGCACGGCTGCGGAGCCGCATAGTACGCCTGATGCGCCGGCGGGCGCGGCACGGGAAGGGTCGGTGCAGGAGCCCATGGAACCGGCATGGTGTAGGCATGAAAAACACCAGTCCACAGGTTCTAGCCGGAGGCCCACGAAGGGGCACCTGGAACTGCTGCTGCTACTACTGCTGACGGGGCTGGCCGGTGCCTTGCGGCTGCTACTGTTGACCGCCGCGGTGCCTTTCGGCGGGAGGGGCGGCCGGGTACGACGGTGGAGCCGGGAACGGCGCCAGGTGGCACCGCGGCAGGGGAGCGGCCGGGGCAGCTGGAGGGGCCGAGGAGGCGCCACGGGTGGTGCCGGCGGCGAGGGCGGTGTGGATGGCCCGTGCCTTCACCTGCTTCATCCACCGCTCCTCCAAGCGGAGGTACGCAACGAACTTGGCGAAGGACGGGTTGGGGATGAGGCTAAGGTTCGCCGCGGTGTTGCCAAAGTCCTTGTTGAGCCCGGCGGTGAGCGTGCTGAGGAGGAGGTCATCATCGATCTTCGCGCCAATATCGTGGAGCTCGTCAGTGAGAGTTTTCAGACGGCGATAGTTGTCGTCGACGGAGGTGTTGTCCTGGTGACAACCAAAGGACTCTTTCTGCAAAAAAAACATGACGCTTGAGCTGGTTGTCGGTGAAGAGCCCGTTCATCTTGGTCCACACGGCACAGGCATCGTCACCGTCCACGACGACCGTCTGGAAAAGCTCTGACGAGATGGTGAGGAAGAACCAGTGGATGATCATGGTGTCGATGGTGGACCAGTCATGGAACTCGGGGACGAGGCTTGAGTCGACGGTACCGTCCACGTGGTCGATGAGGTGATACTCCCGGGACACGAGGGAAAAATATGTCTTCCATGTGTAGTAGGAGGAGTCCACCTGCGAGAGACGAACCGGCACCCGCTCGAATATGTTGAGGTTGCGGATGTCATTGACGTCGGGAGGGTTGGCGTCGGCAAACGGGTTGGAGTTGGTGGACGCGGAGGAGGTGACGGATGGCATAGCGAGGACGGGACAGAGCGGGCGGCGCGGACGACTCCGGTGAGATTTGCGGCGGCTTTGCGATGCGGCTGGCGAGCGGGCAGGCGGTAGCAATGGATGACACGAGCGGGCTCAGAGTCAGCGGTGTTGGCGGATAGCAAGCACGGGAGCGATCAGTGCTGGCGGTGTTGGCGGGTAGCGCTACGAGGATTAGCAGCGGGCAAGGCTAGCGATTAGCAGCGGACGGCACTAGCGAGATTAGCAGCCTAGGAGCAGATCGGGGCTAGTAGATTGGGACTAGCAGCGGGCTGGGCTAGCAGCAAGCGTTGGCTGCGGAGAAAACGAGTAGCGGCGACCGGCGTGGGGGCACAGGCGGTGGCTAAGGGAGACGGTGGCGATGCGGAGACGGCGCGGCGGAAGGCTAGGGGTAAAACCTAAAAACTGATACCATGTAAGAGATTATGATTGCACGACACATTTCTCTCGTGCATAGGCACGTATATATGATGTACAAAGGTGGGCCACGATACAGGCTGTAGGGGTGGGCCCTAAAAGCTTAAGGATAATGCAGCCCGAGGGGCGCCCTCAACTGAACAAACCAAAAAGTTACCTGGCACTGTCGCTATAGAAGTGTTAGGGTAGCTGGAGACGTGTGTTGCAGGAGTCGCTTCTCATGAGCCTACCGGCTCCTGAGTCCCGGGGGGCTCCGAAGATCCGGGGGGCTCGCGAGATTCCGGCACCTCCTCCGTCAGGACTGCCTGGCGCCTAGCCTCGTGATCCGCCAGGATGCCCTGCATGTAGCGCTGGTGTGAGGAAGCCGTGTTCAGCAGGCCGAATGGCATGTGAACATAGCTGTAGGGGTAGCCCCGACTCTGGCCGACACAGGACGGCCAGAAGAGCTCCTGATAGGCAGCCCTATTGAGGCCTGGGACGTAGACGCAGATGCGCAGTTCGCCACCCATGTCAGGGGCGGCAGCTGCACTGGGTGGTGCGGGGCGACGCTTGCCACGCATGGCTCGCACCTCCTGAAGCTCTTTGATTGCCTTGGCAATGAACTCCTAAGCGCCTGGAGTCTCGCGCCTTGCTCATGGAAGCACGCATTGAAACACGCCTCCACATGGTGCCCGAATGCCTCCCTCGTGATGCTTATCAGGTCAGAGGCCCTCCAGACAAGAGCCCCCGAGCCCATCCTGAGAGGGGCGTCGGGTGCGCCTTCCTATGCAAGAGGGAAGGGTGCCCCAGCAGTGGGCATGGGGCATGAGGCACGACCGTCGGGTGCCCCGGCCCCCTGACGTCCTTCGGGGAGGAGCTGCTTCTTCTTCTTAGGGGTGGCCTCAGGAGGCAGGGTGTCACCCTCGCCATTGGAGTTCTCGATAGCTGTGGCCTGGTAAGTGCGCTCGAGGGAGCAACAACATCCTTCTCGTCGCAGGCGGCTGTGATGATGCAGCCACTTTCCAGGCATCTTGAGGACATTGTAGTCGTGGTGAGTCGCCGCCAAGAACTTGGCGAGAGCCGAATACCCAAGGATGGCATTGTATGGGAGGTGAATGTGGGCGACGTCGAAGTAGGTGAGCTCGGTCTGGTAGTTGTCGCGCTTGGCGAAGGTGACAGGGAAACGAATCTGCCTTGTGGGGATGGTGGAGCCGTCGGTCACCCTTGAGAAAGGCTTGGTGGAGAGGAACTGGTCATAGGGCACCTGGAGCGTCTCAAACATCTCAACGAAGAGAACTTTGAGCCCCGCGCCACCGTTGATGAGCATTTTGGAGATGAGAACATTGCGGATGGTCGGCGAGCAGATCATCAGGAGCGCACCAACGGTGGCTGAACACTTGAGCTGGTCCGTAGAGTCGAAGGTCATGGCGTATTTGGACCACCTGAGGGGACGCGACGCCTCGAGCTTGAGAAGGGTCGCGTTCACCTCACGAGCGAACTGCTTGAAGATGCGATGAGAGGCGGGAGCCTGATCGCCACCCAGGACGTAGTAATGGCACGAGGCTCTTGGAAGCCCCTAGCCCCATCGTCTTGGCGGTGGTTGTCGTTCCTCCTCAGCGGTGGTGGCAGCGGAGGAAGGCCGGTGTTGCCCTATGGACGGTCCTCGCGGGGTTGGTCACGCCAAGGGCCATCGCAAGGCTGGCCCTGCCAAGGTCCTCACGAGGCTGATCACGCCAGTCCTGGCGGGGGTCGTGGATGTCCCAGCGGCCTCCACCACGCCCTCCTCCATGGCTTTAGCCATGGTCGTTGCGCTCAGGACGACGACCGATGCGCCCGTCGCGGATTTCCCTGAGCTCCTGGCAATCGTTGGTGTTGTGGCTGTGGACGTTGTGGAAGACGCAGAATGGATGGCTACCCTTGGAGGATTCGGCGTGGTCGCAGCCGCGCTTCATCTCAAGTTCAGCCACGAGCATAGCTAGGCCCTTGTGCTTCACGTCCTTGGCCTTGGCCTTCTTGTCTTCAAGATCGACCTCCGAAAGCTCCAAGAGGGAGAGGCGAACTTCCTCTGCCCTCGTGCACCTGGCGGCCATGTTGAACATCTCCAGAGCCGAGCACAAGTCCTCGTGTATGGCGAGCTCCTCCTTCATCTTGATATCTCAGACGCCCTCAGAGGACGCCGAAATGATGGCCTCGTCGGACACCTTCGGGATCTTGAGGCGAACATTGGTGAAGCGTTGTATCTACTTGTGCAAGGTTTTGCCTGGCTGCTGCTTGATGTGCCGTAGGTCGCCTACTGCAGGAGCGCGGTCGCGAGTGTCCTGGAATTTGGCGATGAAGCGCTCGTGGAGCTCGTCTCAGGAGTAGATCGACCCCAACGAGAGGTTCAGGAGCCAAGAGCGCGCGCTGTCCTTGAGGGCCATGGGGAACCAGTTTGCCATGACCTTCTCATTGTCGTTTGCTGCCTCGATACTCATCTCGTAGAGCAAGAGGAACTCAGCGGGGACGAGGGTGCCGTCGTAGCGCGGAGGCAGATCCATCTTGAACTTGTCGGGGCAGACAATGCGGCACAACTCCGGAGTGAAAGCATGGCAACCTGCAGCACTCACAGGGGCCAGCCACAAGGGAAGAGCCTGATCTTTACGCCCACGCGCCACTGCCTCTAGTTGCACGCGGTCTTGACGTGGCAGTGCTGGAAGCGCATGCGCCTCTCCTTGGGGATGCTGCACCACTTGGGAGCTTTCTTCATCGTGCGCCAGTGCTCTGCACGGTGGGCCGCGCTGGGGTGCCTCATGCCTCGGCTCGGGGTCCACGCCGTGCAGAGGAGGAGGCGTGCCATGAGCCACATCGCCCGCCAGGGACGGAAGAGGACAAGGCGAATGGGATGGCGCAGGGGCCTCACCAGTGGCGTTGACGAGCTTGGTGATGCGGGCGAGCCAGTCGTCATAGAGGTCATTGGCCGGGCGGTAGCACAGAAGCTCGCGCGCCATGAGTAGTGCAGCCTGCACGTTCACCGGCCCACGACGGGCGTGAGAAGAAGACGCCATGACAGGAGTGGGTGATGGAGTCATGGTGCAACCATCGCGCCACACGGACAGTGGTAGTGACGAGTCCTGTTGTTTGCGGGCAGTAGGGTCGGTGGCGGCGTTAGCCACTGGGGAAGTAGAGCGGTGAGGGACGCCGTTGCCCATGGGTGTTGTCTGGGTGACCTGAGTAGCCCAGCGCTTGGCACCGACATGGTGAGCGTTGGCCATAGGAACGGCGGAACAGCAACGGAGCAAACAGTGGAAGAGAGGCTTCGATACGCCCCTACCTGGCGCGCCAAATGTCGGATTCAGGGCTCTGTAGACCCAAGAAAGGATTAAACTCTGGGGCATGTGCAAAGAACTCAACCTCTCTAGCCAACAGTTTGTCGCCCCCACGGCCTAGTTCGATGAACAAGGAAGAAGATGGACACGGCGGTTCACCCAGGTTCGGGTCACCTTGCGGTGTAAGACCCTACTCCTGCTTTGCGGTGGATTAGCCTCACGAGGGGCTGAGGATGAACTAGTACAAGGGAAGAACAACCTCGCGAGGTCTGCTCTGGTGAATGAATGAGTTGAGGGGATAGGATAGCCTGAGAGAGAGAGAGAGAGACGGACCGAACCCTTGCTATGGTGGTGTCTAGCCTATACTTATAGTGGCCTTGGTCCTCTTCCTCCAAAACGTAGGCGGGAAGGGATCCCACAGTGGCCAATTTGAAAGGCGACAAGTAGGACATCTTATCCTGATGAAAGGTGGTCTTCGCCTACAATGCCTATGGTCGTGATGCTGCGGTGGGCTCGGTGATAACATCTGTCCTGGCGGTCTTGGTATCGTTGCGCGGAAATTAAACCTTTTCCTAATTTCTCGGGACCCTGTGCCTACGCTTTCCTCCTTAGCACCAACGAGGAAACTAGCTCCTCTGTGGCCGCTAGCGCTCGCCTAGCCTTGGTCGTCATGGCTTGCGTCGCCACAACCTCAGGAGGTTGGGCACCTGCATAGAAATCTCAGCTCCTCAGTAGCAGCCTACGGAGGCCGCTCCCTCCGGAGGTCTTGATGTCGCCCGCCTCGTGAGGCTTGGCCCATCATGAGGGTCTTGTCTTGACGGTGTTGTAGATGGGTCGTACCAGGCCGTCGATGGAGGCACGCCATGGGCGGTAGGCAGGCAAGTTTGGGTACCCTGGTTCCCAGAATGCCAACATCGGCATTGAGGCAAACCCAAAAAAGATGGAGGCCATCGAGCGCATGCGCAAGCCAACCCGGCTGCGCGATGTCCAGAAGATCACCGGTTGCTTGACCTCGGCCGGTTTGTCAGCTAGCTGGGAAGAGGGCCTTGCCCCTATATCATCTGATGAAGAGGACGTCACCGTTTGAGTGGAACGACTAGGCAAATGAAGCGTTCTGGGATCTCAAGCGCATGCTCTCCACCGCACCCGTCCTGGCCGCATCGGCCATAAGGAGTCGCTGTTGTGCCGCCACCTCGCGGTCAGTCAGCATGGCGCTGGTGGTCGAGCAACCAGAGAAGGACAAGATCTAGACTGTCCAGCGCCCGGTCCACTACCTGAGCGGGGTGCTTTCTGCCTCCAAGCAGAACTACCCGCACTACTAGAATATGTGTTACGGCGTGTACTTTACCGCCAAGAAGCTGAAGTAGTACTTCCAAGAGCACGGCCCCATCAGCGAAATCATGGGCCGCCGGGATGCCTCTGGCCGGGTTGCCAAGTGGGACATCAAGCTGTCCGGCCACACCATCCTCCACAAGCCCCCCACCATGATCAAGTCCCAGACGCTCGCCAACTTCCTCATCGACTGGACAAAGACCCAGTACTTGCCACTGCCGCCGGATTCAACAGTTTGGCGCATGCACTTTGACAGCTCCAAGATGCGCTCCGGCTTGGGAGCCGGCATCGTGATGTCCTCCCCAAAGGGTGACCTGCTGCAGTACACGCTCCAGATCCCTGTCCCTCCAACGACATCGCCCAATACAAAGCCCTTGTCCACGGCCTCTGGCTTGCCAAGGAACTCGGTGTCCGGCGCATCCTATGCTACCGCGATTCGGACCTGGTGGTGCAGCAATGTTATGGCGAGTGAGACGCCCGGGATGCCAACATGGCCAGCTACCGCTTCCCGGTCCAGCAGCTCTCCGGCACCTTCGACGGCTGCGAGTTCCTTCACGTCCCGCGCGCAGAAAACGAGGCCGCCGACATGCTAGCCAAGATTGGCTCATCTCGGCAGGCCATACCATCAGGCGTCTCCCTCGAGCACTTGCGCAAGCTGTCTATCAAACCATCTCCGGATTCTGAGTCCATCTTCATCCCGGATGACCCTGCAACGCCCCTCCCCAACCTGGACCCAGGGGCTGTTGGCCCAAGCTCGGGGGCTACCGTCCCCAAGTCAGGCCCGGGGGTTGTGGATCCCGGCCCAGGGGCTGCCTCCTCGACCCCGGCCTGGGGGCTGCTGAACCCGACCCGGGGTCTGCTATGCTCAACCCGACCGTCGCCGCCCCCGGCTCGGGGGCTGCCGCCCCAGAACCCGTCTTGGTGGTCATCTTCACCGTGGTGACGGCTCTGTTATGGGCCAGCCAATCCTAGCCTTCCTGGAGAGCGGAGTAGTCCCCATGGACGAGACCGAGGCCCGACAAGTGCAACGTCGGGCGTCTGCCTACAACATCATCAATAACGGAGCTCGTCAAGCGCAGCGCGACAAGCGTGTTCCAGCGCCGCGTTGAGCAAGACAAGGGTATACAAATCCTCATCAACATACATCACGGTGAGTGCGGGCACCACACCACCTCCAGGTCCCTAGTGGCCAAGGCTTTTCGCCATGGTTTCTACTCGCCCACGGTCCTCAAAGACGTTGAGTCGCTCGTCCTCAAGTGCGAGGTTTTGCCAATGCTTTAGCAAGCACAACCACCGGTTAGCTTCAGCCCTGCAAACAATTCCGATCACCTGGCTCTTCGCGGTCTGGGGGCTTGACATGGTGGGACCCTTCAAGACCGCTCGAGGCGGCATGACACACTTGCTGGTAGCGGTCGACAAGTTCACCAAGTGGATCAAAGCACGATCGATCAAGAAGCTGGACGGGCCAATAACCATCCGGTTCGTCAAAGACATCGCGGTACGCTACGGCGTCCCGCACAGCATCATCACTGATAACGACACCAACTTCATCAAAGGCGCCCTAGCGCAATACTTCTCAGTCTCCCGCATCCGGCTTGACCTTGCCTCCGTCGCTCATCCTCAATCCAACAGCTAGGTCGAGCGGGCCAATGGGTTGATCCTGTCTGACATCAAGCCGCGACTCGTCGAGCACCTCATCCTCTCACCCGGCAGCTGGCTTGACGAGGTGCCAGTCGTCCTCTGGAGTCTCTCGACAACGCTAACCGGTCGACCGGGTTCTCCTCGTTCTTCCTCGTCTATGGAGCAGAAGCTGTCATCCCGACCGACATCGAGTTCGACACACCGTGAGTCATAATGTACACGGAAGCTCAAGCCAAGAAAGCCTGCGAAGACGGTGTCGACCTACTCGAAGAAGCACGCCTTTTGGACCTAAGCCGATCGGCCATCTATCAGCAAGGGCTGAGACATTACCACAACAAAAAGATCAAGCCCCTTGCGTTCCATGAGGGAGACCTCGTCCTCTGGCTTGTCCAGTAGCAAGCGGCCAGCACAAGTTGGCCTCTCCATGGGAGGGCCCCTTCATCATCAGCAGAGTCTTGTGTGACCACAATGCCTACTACCTCATCGACGCCCGCAAGCTGAACAAGCGCAAGAAAGATACAGCCGGTGAAGAAACAAACCGGCCCTAAAATGCAGAGCTCCTCCGCCTGTTTTACAGTTAGCTGTATGCACGTATGTATCACTACCTTTCATAATTCTATGAAAGACAATGGAACCTCCGAACGACACTCGGGGGCTACCTTTTCCTACCAAGTAATTATGTTTCACACATCATTGTAAATTTTCTTAAACCTCCACCATCGGGTTGGCCTGCTCAACCCGGGGGCTCACGGGCTAGCTGGCTTAACTGCAATCCATTGTCCTCCTTAGCACATCCCGGCGTGCTTGAGTCGCCAAGGCCCTCCACTTCGCCCTACGCCATAGTCCGGCATCGGCTGTTGGCCGGCAAGAACATTCGGCCAAAGCACCTGCACGCTGAGAAACACTAAGTTAGATTTGCCGGATTGGCCAACCTGGCCTCACCGCACTAAGTTGCTGCATGACCGGCTTCTCACTAGCGGGCCCAGTGTGTGTTTTGCTCGCACTCAACATTCAAAAGGCCTAAGTACTGCATGCTCTTTCCAAGGACCGGACTCCTTGTCACAACCGGAACCTGGCTATTCGACTCGCGGGGGAGGCCAAAAGAAGGAGCAAGCAAGGAAAAAGGCTTAGAGAACAAAGAGCAAAGACGTAAACACTCGCGAAAATATTTAGATTGCAGTAATATGGGCCCAAGGCCAGAGTTCATTACATTCCCCAATACACCCCAGTGGGCGGGTGGACGTGCTACTTAACAAAAGTGCAAGAAAGATAAAAAGGGCGGCTTCAGGCGGTTCCGACGCCGGGTTGCGCAGCTGCCGGCTCCTCGGCGATGGCCTCCAGGTTCAGCGATGCGCCAGTGTCATCCAACTCGGCCTCGTCGTCCACATAGGCGCCCGAATCCTCGAAGCTCCTCGCCGGATCGTCAAGAGCCAAGCAGAAGTTCGGGTGGCACCACCCCGCCATCTTTAGTCCTTTCTACCTGGAACTCGTCATGCAATGCAAATGATTCCAGGTAGCTGGCCCGCGCGGCGAGCTGGCCTGACGCTGCTTGTAGTTGGGGCTCCGTGCCGGCTCATTGGGCCGCCAGCAGATCCAGGTTCAGGCCCGGATACCAAGACATGACAAACTCCAGCGCCAAGTCGGCGCCGGCACGAGTGGCAGAAACATGCCACGCATGAAGCCACGCCAGTCTAGCTTCCAGCCAGCGCGCCAGCCGCATGAAAGAGTTGGGCGCGACCGCGCCCGGCCAGAGGGCCGCTACCATTCCCAACCCGGCCTCGGAGAGCCTTCTCGTCTGCTCATCCAGGGCATGCAGGCAGGCCTCCGCTGTGTGCATGACCTCTAGGAAGGACCAGGCGGCGTGCGGATCGTCTTCGGCACCCGCGTCCGCCTGGGTCGATCAATGGTCGCGCATGGTCTAGCCTGCCCTCCCCTGCATTTCTGGAAAGTATTCTGTCAAGCAGAAAAGCAAGACAGTCGACCACAAAATAAACTAGTCAGCTTTCAACCCGACAAAACCAACGAAGAAACACTTACTGGCAAAGGCCTCATCTAGGTGTTGTGCCACAAGCAACATACCAAACCACTCCAAGTCCCCAGAACGGTAGCGCGCTTCAAGCGCCTTCTCTAGCTCAACGTGCTTGTCGACGACCGTCTTCAGCTTGTCGTCGTTAGTGGCGGCCGCCTTCTCATGCTCCTCCTTGGGGCGAAGGAGCTCTGCCTGGTGGGCCACAGTTGCCTTGACGACCTCTTCCTTTAGGCGCTCCACCTCGGCCTGGAGCTGGCTCTTGTCACCGGCCAGCTAATCACGTTGATGTCCGGATTCGGCCAGCGCTTGCTGGGCCTCCGCCACCTTGGCGGCCTCCGCCTTCAGCTGCCCCACCTCGACCCAGAGCTGACCGGCGTCAGCAACCGCCTGGTCACGCAGTTAGCCGGCTTCAACCAGCCAGGTTCGCAGGTTCGGCACCTCGGTCGCGGCAGCTGTGCGGCCAAGATTCGAAGTCAAGACGGCAGAAGAAAAGACAAAACACTTTAAGATTCGACCCAACTACTACATAGTTGGCCCGAATCTCGGGGGCTACACACAGTGGGTGTGCTAGCGCGCCCCCACTAAGAGCATGCAAGACTTACCTTTTGGTAGGCGGAGAGCCTCCTCCTTGGCGGTGAGTTGCGCCATGGCCTACTGTTGTTTCTCCAGAAGCCGACTGTAGACGTTGACCTAGAAGGCGTCCAGTTCCTGCGAAAAGGCAAGGATCAACACACGACACTTACTAATGATTCGACCCAACAACTACATAGTTGGCCCAAACCTCGGGGCCTACACCTAGTGGGTGGGCTGGCGCGCCCCCACTAACCGGATACAAGGAAAAAACCAAGGGAAGAAGACTCACAAACACGGAGCGCACCAGCTCCCGCGCCCGCTCCATCTCGATCTGGGCGAAGGCCTGAACCCGGTTCGTGCACCTGCGAAGATGCCCGCGCACGGCGGCCATCGACGCCTCCTCCTATGTTAGGGGCCTGAAGACGGCCTGGCTGGGCCTAACCCGAACATGCTGCGACCCAGCAGCATGATGCCCCCTCGGCGCCGCTCGCGGCTGCCCAATCACCAAGGCGCTCGCTGCCCGCCGCCTCCTCTACGGCCGGCCTCCCCTACGGTACGCCGGCCGGTGTCCCCTCCGGCGCCCCGGCCGGTGTCCTTTCTGGTGCCCTCTCTAGCATTCACTGCAGCGCCCAGTCCGGTGTCGCCTGTGGCGCCCCCTCCAGGGCAGCCCCCTCCTCCTCCTTCCACCTCCACCCGCTCAACCACATTGGTCCGCGGTGGGGTGTCGTCGTCGATCTCCACGACCTCCCGGTCTTCCACCACCATCCCCACCCGGTCGTCCGAGTCGCGCCCCTCCTCCAATGGCAGCACGACGGTCATTTTTGTCGGCTCCATGCCCGTCGGCATCTCCGGCCACACCGCCTCCGCGATGGTCCTCCCTCTTGCCTCCGCGGCCGTGGCCTAGGCCTGGGCCGAGGCCCCTGCCAGGTCCTCCTCAGCCTTGTTCCAATCCCGTCAGGTGCAGCACTCCATGTCCTTCGGGTCCAGGCCAAGGTCCTCCTAGGCCGAGCCCTCGGGCAGATCGATGGCGTTGCCCTGGGTTTTCTGAAACGAGAAGCCGCCCCTGGATGCGGCGTCCGTCACCGCCAGCGCCAAGTCCAGCGGCGACCTGGTTCACACCAAAGAAAGCATGAGAAAAGAGCGACTCGGCAGCATGCCGGAGTCAGCAAGAAAGCATACCCAATCACCGTCGAGATGGCCTGTCTTATCAGCGCCACCGGGATGGTGTGGCGCCTCTTCTTGGAGGCTGGCTTGCCACCCGCGGTCGGCTTTGATGGCACAGGGTCTTTCCGTGCGGCCGGCTCGACCCGGCGTCGGCCGTCTTCTTCGGCCCTCTTGAGGGGTTGGCATTGCCGCCACCTCTCCTCGGTGGCACTGCACCATCAGCATATGTCAGGACCTCCATGTTGTTGTCCGACCGACCCTGCAAGAGATCAGAACACGGAGACTTACCCGCGTGGTGTTCCTCGCTGGCTTTGGTGTCGGCCGTCTCCGGGTCCTTGGTGGAGGACCACGCTCCCTCCGAGCCGGCTTGCTGGGTGACCACTACCTGCGTCGTTGTTCTGTCATATGGATGCTGGATGGCGTTGAGCAGCACCGCCCTCGTCGCGTCAGGATGAAGAAAGAGTTGGCACATAGCAAAGTACAGAGACCAATGACTCACTGACAGCACCGGGTTTCCTTGGTTGTAGGGCACCTTCCCGAAGTGCCACTCCTCTAGCATCCGGGCTCTCGAGATGTCGTTCACCCGGCCTGCGATCTGCTCCTGCGTCAGCCGCCGGGATGACGTCTGGTTCGGGTCCTGGAGGCCAGTCATCTGGCCGATGCAGTCCATCTGGCATTGCAGCGGTAGCACCTAGCACGCAATGAAGGCGGCGATGAGGTTTGTCCCGAAGAGCCCCTCGCATGTCGTCATCTCTGTGACCCGCTTTCTCAGGTTCAACACCTCCTCCGCCGGATTCCTGGGGTAGTAGGTCCAGTTGGTCTTGGCGTGCGGCGTCACATGGACGAAGGGCGGCAGGTTGATGTAGTCCGCGCCTAGGTTACGGACGTAGAATAAAGAATTATGTCACTTCTTGGACGAATCCTCTAGCGACATCTTGGGGCACACCCCATGCGGCCGTGTCGATACGACGGCGGCCCCACAGGTAGACATCACGTCGGCCATCGACCCCTGCTGCTTCAAGAAGAAGAAGCAGACCCAGAGGTCGATGCTAGGCTCGACGCCTAGGTAGCCCTCACACATGGTAACGAACCCGGAAATCTTCAGCACCGCGTTCACTCCCAGGTTATGTGGCTGAAGCCCAAAGAAATCTAGGAACAAGCGGAAGAAGTCGCTCGCAGGGAGTCCGAACCCATGCTTGAAGTGGGAGAAGACGAGGTCGGCATGAACAAGCAACGTGCCACTATAGCCGAGACGGCTCAACCACTTCGTGATGCACGACAAGACGGGGAATAGTGTCCTCTGGCGCATGGGGCCCGTGCCCGGAGAACCAGGCGTACCCTGGTACCCGGCGGGCCCCAGCGCTGGCTTCCCAAATGCTGACATCCCAGCCCCACGGCCATGTAAATTTACCGTTGTAACCCTGGGGGTGACCTATAAAACCCCCTAGGAGGTCTTGATGCACGTAAAGAACATACGATCAGACCACCGGTAGAACACACACACAAGGAGAAGGAGCAGCCTATGCCCTGGTGGCCTGTCTTCCTTCCTCCCCAAAACATCTCTCGGAGCAAGCTTGTATCATCCACAAATAAACCACCGGCAGGAATAGGGGTGTTATCTCTCCGGAGATCCCCGAACCTGGGTATGTCTTACATCCCTCGCTCACTCATGCCGACCTCGTGTATGGAGCCCATCGGTGCCCTTGCGCCTATCCCTCTCTTTAGCCATCCATTGGCATCTGTCGTGCGCCCACCACGACATGGGGTATATGCCATGGTATAGTTAGAATATAGTAGATATAATGAAAAAACAAAATATGAATGGGTTTTCAATAGTACTTAAAGCAAAGGTTGGTTTTATTATACTAACGGATCTCACGAAGGTTTTGTTAAGTTTTGTGTGATTGAAGTTTTCAAGTTTTTGGTGAGATCTCGATGGATGAAGGAATAAGGAGTGAAAAGAGCCTGAGCTTGGGGATGCCCATGGCACCCCAAGTAAATATTAAAGGAGAACCAAGCAACTAAGCTTGGGGATGCCCCGGAAGGCATCCCCTCTTTCTTCTCACAACCATCGGTAATTTTACTTGGAGCTATATTTTTATTCATCACATATCATGATTTTTCCTTGGAGCGTCTTGTATTATACGAGTCTTTGCTTGTTTTTCTTTTTAGTTTGTCACAATTATCCTTGCTGGACACACCTATTTGACAGAGCCAAAATTATGCTATGATTTATTAGAATTGTTCTATGTGCTTCATTAAATTTTTTTGAGCTATGGAATTGCTCTAGTGCTTCACTTATATCTTTTTGAGCACGATCTACTTTAATATTTTTGAAGAAATACTCTCATGCTTCACTTAGATTTATTTGAGTGTTAGTAAAACTTTTGAAGAAATTCTCTCATGATTCACTTATATTATTTTGAGAGATGAAAGTTTTTATGCTCGTGTTCTTCACTTCAATTTGTTTGAGCTTATCAAAAGTAATCGCAACATATGAAATTAGTCCCAAAGTGATAGATATTCAAGAGGGGTATAATAAAAACTTTCATGAAGATCATTGGACAAAAAAACTTGATTCTTTGTAATAGTTTTGAGATATGATGATAGTAATATGTGAGTCATGTTGGTGAGTAATTATGCTTTAGTAAGAATATTGGTGTTAAGGTTTGTGATTCCCTATGCAAGCACGAAACTCAATAGTTATGCAATGAAATTACATCCTATTTGTGGTGCATTATTCGGTGTTAGTTATTCTTAATGCTTGTTTATGTGAATTTTTGTTTCTTGGTTGGTTGCTTCTCAATCTATTTGCTAGCCTCCATTTATACTAAATGGGAATACTACTTGTGCATCCAAAATCCTTAAACCCAGTTTTGCCATATGAGTCCACCATACCTACCTATACGCGGTATTTTTGTGTCGTTCTAAGTAAATTTGTATGTGCCAACTCTAATTTTCAAAATGAATTTCCTTTTTGCATGCCTGTACCGCTCATGAAGTGGCATGGGGTGGCCAATATTTTTCCATGCTAGATGTGTTATTCTCAAGATGAGTGTTTATTCACTTGTCATTGCATGAGAGTATGGCGGTAATAGGGATGCCCAGTCCCAAATTGAAAAATAAATTTATTTTATGTTGTCAAATAATAAATTCCTTGGAAAGTGTTGGTATGGAAGGAACCCGTGGATACGGCAAGCCATGGATTGTCAAAGAATGATGGAAAAGGGAATAAACTTTGTTTTATGTTTGGGAACCACTTATGATGTATCTAGCATGGAAAGTATTAGGAACTACTCGGTCGTTTTCGTTGACGGGAAAAGCATGCCTCTTAGAAAAAAATATCTCTCAATTTAAGCTTTGAGCTCTGGCTCCTCTAAAAATCTCTTCTTCCCTCTGTGAAGGGCCTATCTATTTACTTTTATGCAATTTTTATTTTTAATTTGAGTCTCCATCTTCTCTTATAAAGCACCAACTAGGGAGCACTGTGATCATACTTGAGCATTGGATATAGCTAATATTCGAGTTTGTTTCGTAAATGGATCTATGATTGAGCATGATGGGCTAGGGATAACTTTCTTTAGTGTTGATATTTTGAAAGACATGGCTGCTTGTTGATATGCTTGATTATTGAAGTCTTCATGTCAAATATAGACTATTGCTTTGAACCATCTAAAAGTCCAAATGTCCATGCTACAAAAGAAAAGAATATGTGATGAACATGTTAGGCAGCATTCCACATCAAAAATTCTGTTTTTATCATTCACCTACTCGAGGACGAGCATGAATTAAGCTTGGGATGCTGGTACATCTCCATTGTATCTATAATTTTTGATTGTTCCATGCTGTTATATTATCATTCTTGGATGTTCTACAATCATTTTATAGCATCTTTATATCATATTTTGGGACTAACCTATTGACATAGTGCCGAGCGCTAGTTGTTGTTTTTTGCTTGTTTTTTACTTCGCAGAATATACCTATCAAACAGAGTCCAAACGCAATAAATATTTTGGAGATTTTTTTGGACCAGAAGACAACTTGGGAGCTAAGGAAGCACCAGGGGGAAGACCGCGGGGCCCACAAGACAACAGGGCACACCATGATGGGTTGTGGGGCCCACAAGGGTCTCCTCAGCCGCCTCTCAGCTCCATAAATACCCAAATATTCCAGAAACCCTATGGGAATCAACAAAACACAATTCCAGCTGTCGCGAGTTCTAGAACCAAGAGGTCCAATCTAGAGCCCTATTCCGGCACCTTGCCGAAGGGGAACACGATCACGGAGGGGTTCATCATACTCATTGGTGCTCCTCCGATGATGCGTGAGTAGTTCACCATAGACCTACGGGTCCATAGGCAGTAGCTAGATGGCTTCTTCTCTCTTTTTTATTCTCAATACAATGTTCCCTTGGAGATCTATTTGCTGTAATGACTTTTTGTGATGTGTTTGTTGGGATTTGATGAAGTTCGAGTTTATGATCAGATCTATATCCATGAATATTATTTGAGTCTTCTTTGATCTCTTATATGCATTATTAGTTATAGCCTTGTATTTCTTCTCTGAATCTTTGGTTTAGTTTGGCCAACTAGATTGATTTTTCTTGCAATGGGAAGAGGTGTTTTGTGATGGGTTCGATCTTGCGGTGTCCTCACGCAGTGACAGAAGGGGTGGCGAGGCACACATGTAACGTTTCTATTAAGGATAAAAAGATGGGGTCAATTCCTACATGAATAGATCTTGTCTACATCATGTCATAGTTCTTATTGCATTACTCCGTTTGTCCATGAACTTAATACACTAGATGCATGCTGGATAGTGGTTAATGTGTGGAGTAATAGTAGTAGATGCAGGCAGGAGTCGGTCTACTAATCTTGGACGTGATGCCTATATTCATGATCATTGCCTTGGATATCGTAATAATTAATTGTTCTTCTATCAGTTACCCAAAAATAATTTGTTTACCCACCGTATGGTATTTTCTCGAGAGAAGCCACTAGTGAAATCTACGGCCCCGGGTCTATCTTTTATCATATTGCTTTCAAATCTATATTTTATCATATTTTTTTAGATCTATTATTCCAAAAACCCAAAAATACCTTGCTGCACTTTTTCTTTACTTATTTTATTTCATGTTTTATTCAGATCTATTTATCCAATCTACCACAATTTAATCTATCTTTTTACCGAGGAGGGATTGACAACCCCTCTTACGCACCGGGTTGCAAGTATTTGCTCTTTGTGTGCAGGTACCATTTACATAGTACTGTTGCTTGGTTCTCCTACTGGATTAATACCTTGGTTTCACAACTGAGGGAAATACTTACCGTAGTTGTGCTGCATCGTCCCTTCCTCTTTGGGGAAATACCGACGCAGTCGCAAGCCACGTCACCCCTCCCTTTTTGGAATAGAAATCCTATGGTTATGTTCTCTCAATCCATGTAATAAGAGTAAGATTCATTAGATCTGTGTAGTGTATTGATTGTTTGAATGGTATCCATCTAGGGTTAGTGATTAATTGTTTATTCATTACAAATGATTTTTGCTAATAATCCGACTAGGGTTACTATTCATGCTAAGAATTCGCAGTTAGATCTTGAGAATTGATTTTGAATGTCCTACATATATGTTTCTGCCAAAAAAATCCAAATTGGTATGAACACAAATGAGGCTCCAGTCAACGACGCTGCTGGTTTTAGATCCTGCACCCGGCAGCGTGCGCAGAAGCGGCCACGGTCCCCCTGGATCAGAGGAACCCGTAGAATCTCTGGCAGACCGCATCAGCGATCTCCCGGACGCCATGCATGGGGAGATCATCTCCCTTCTCCCCACCAAGGATGGATGTGCTACCTCTTGAGCACTACGTTGGTTTTCCCTTGAAGAGGAAAGGGTGATGCAGCAAAGTAGCGTAAGTATTTCCCTCAGTTTTTGAGAACCAAGGTATCAATCCAGTAGGAGGCCACACGCAAGTCCCTCGTACCTACACAAACAAATAAGAACCTCGCAACCAACACGATAAAGGGGTTGTCAATCCCTTCACGGTCACTTACGATTGTGAGATCTGATAGAGATAATAATGATAAGATAAATATTTTTGGTATTTTTATGATATAGATTGAAAGTAAAGATTGCAAAGTAAAATATATTGGAAACTTATATGATGGAAATAGACTCGGGAGCCATAGGTTTCAGAAGTGGCTTCTCTCAAGATAGCATAAGTATTACGGTGGGTGAACGAATTACTGTCGAGCAATTGATAGAAAAGCGAATAATTATGAGAATATCTAGGCATGATCATGTATATAGGCATCACGTCCATGACAAGTAGACCGACTCCTGCCTGCATCTACTACTATTACTCCACACATCAACTGCTATCCAGCATGCATCTAGAGTATTAAGTTCATAAGAACAAAGTAACACATTAGGTAAGATGACATGATGTAGAGGGGTAAACTCAAGCAATATGATATAAACCCCATCTTTTTATCCTCGATGGCAACAACACAATACGTGTCGTTTCCCTTTCTGTCACTAGGATCGAGCACCGCAAGATTGAACCCAAAGCTAAGCACTTCTCCCATTGCAAGAAAGATCAATCTAGTAGGCCAAACCAAACTGATAATTCAAAGAGACTTGCAAAGATAACCAATCATGCATAAAAGATTTCAGAGAAGAATCAAATATTGTTCATACATAGACTTGATCATAAACCCACAATTCATCGGATCTCGACAAACAAAACGCAAAAAGAGTTACATCAAATAGATCTCCAAGAAGATCGAGGAGAACTTTGTATTGAGATCCAAAGAGAGAGAAGAAGCCATCTAGCTAATAACTATGGACCCGAAGGTCTGAAGTAAACTACTCACACATCATCGGAGGGGCCATGGAGTTGATGTAGAGGCCCTCCGTGATCGATGCCCCCTCCGGCGGAGATCCAGAAAAGGTCCCAAGATGGGATCTCTTGGGTACAGAAGGTTGCGGCGGTGGGAATAGGGTTTCGTGGTGCTCTTGGATGTTTTCGGGGTATGTGAACATATATAGGAGAAAGAAGTAGGTCGGTTGAGCCACGAGAGGGGAGGGCGCACCCCCTGCCACGTGGACACCTCGTTCGTTTGGTGACATCCACTCCAAGTCCTCTGGTTCACGTTTGTTGCAAAAATCACGCTCCCGAAGTTTTCATTCCGTTTGGACTCCGTTTGATATTCCTTTTATGCGAAACACTGAAATAGGCAAAAAAACAACAATTTGCACTGGGCCTTGGTTTAATAGGTTAGTCCCAAAAATAATATAAAACTATAAAGTAAATCCCATTAACATCCAAAACAGATAATATAATAGCATGGAACAATCAAAAATTATAGATACGTTGGAGACGTATTAGGCTGCCACACCAAAGTCCTCGCATCTCGGTGGCGCCCTCTATGGTGTGTCACGCCTCTTAATCTTGATTGTCGTCAGCTATCTGTCGTTTTTGATTTTGAACTCCCCAGAGCCATCATCTCCTCCCACCAGGGCTCAGTTCAACGCCTCTGCATCCCAGCATGCTACCTGTTGTACATACCCTGCACGGTGGACGCTTGGCTGACATCCTTTGAATTCGAGAAAATCCAACGGTTTGAGTTCTACCATTACTATGAAAATAACATACCACGAACTAAACACCATGTATCTGTGCCCTCACCATTGATGTCCATCTCGTCGTGCCATCTAGCAGAAAATCCGGTGAAAATGCTTCAGTCGATGCCTTCTAGCAGGCAATCTGGTACAAATGCTTCAACTCCCACTGCTAAAAAAACTTTCACTTGTGGAGGCTGATCTATCGAAGGCCTCACTGCACAGCATCATCCACTCTAGTTGCCCTTCCTTGGGGTGCTTGCCGCTTGTTTTTGGAATAGAAATCTGCATCCATAGTCTCCAAATAAAGTCACCTCACCTTATAAGCATTGGAATTTGTTTTGAAGGACAGGAGCTCATCATCAAAGATGCCCCTTCACTTCAAAAGGTTTCTCCTTGATTCTTGTTATGTACCTTCGTGAATAATTGTCGTCTCTGCGCCTAAACTAGAGACATGGGTGTAATTTATGATCTATTTGATGATTTCAAGATGGTGTTTGGCTCCACACCTATGCAGGTACTATATATTATCATCTACGCTTTTGTAATCATAAGCTGCATTTTTCATTTGTGCACATAAGTTTTATATCATCTTCAAGTACAAATATTATGTTCTATGCTCAATGAAGAGTTTATCAGATAGCATATCAATGGTGCTAGATTCTGTCAAGATCTTATATATCAGTATGTTTAGTTTTGATCTGAACATGATTATTGGCTTGCTGCGATGCCTTCCATGTCTAGAGAATTTGTATATAAAGGTGATGATTTCACGCACATTGAAAGCCCATATATAATGTACTAGAATTAACCGTTCAGTTGCCGCTCCTTCGACATACTATTTTTTAGACCTTAACACTTTTCAATCTTCATGTCTATTTAGGCAATGGCACTGGGGAAAAAGGTATAACCAATCGGTGGCGTAATAAGCACCGGGATTTTCTCAATTCTCATGGCATTTGTTTGGGGACAATAATGATGGAAGGATATGCATCCAACCATGCAACACTAGCTTTGTCACATTCTTCATGTTGAATGTGAGGGTACTATTGTCCATAAGCCTTAAGTTTTTTAGCAACAAAGTTCTCACGGATGGATATGTTGAACAACAAAAAAGAAGTTTCGGGTGGACAAAAGGGCTTCTAAACGTGCTCGGCTTCTATTTACAACAACTTGTCATCATATTCCATTAAATTTTATGGCCCAGGATGTTGATTTTATGGATCCGACCGATCCATTTAATTGTGACTGCCAAAAATAGTGGTGGAGTTAGATGTTATTGCCCTTTTCAAGTTGGGTTTTGTCTAAACCTGGTGAAAAGTTAATCGTCATGCTTTTGTACCATTTATAAGATGGGGTTAGATGTTGTTGCCATTTTCAACTCGGCCAGAAAAGAGCTTGATGTCTACTAAGCAATCTTCTTCTTGTAGACTCGTGTTGGGCCTCCAAGCGCAGAGTTTTGTAGGACAATAGCAAATTTCCCTCAAGTGGATGACCTAAGGTTTATCAATCCATGGGAGGCATAGGATGAAGATGGTCTCTCTCAAACAACCATGTAACCAAATAACAAAGAGTCTCTTTTGTCCCCAACACACCCAATACAATGGTAAATTGTATAGGCCCACTAGTTCGGCGAAGAGATGGTGATACAAGTGTAATACGGATGGTAGATATAGGTTTTCGTAATCTAAAAATAGAAAAACAACAAGGTAACTAGTAACAAAAGTGAACGAAAATGGTATTACAATGCTTGGAAACAAGGCCTAGGGTTCATACTTTCACTAGTGCAAGTTCTCTCAATAATGATAACATAATTAAATCATATGGCAATCCCTCAACATGCGACAAAAGTCACTCCAAAGTTCCTATCATGGAGAACATAAGATGAAATTGCTTGTAGGGTACGAAACCACCTCAAAGTTCTTCTTTCCGATCAATCCATTGAGCTATTCCTATAAGTGTCACAAACAGCCCCAGAGTTCATAGTAAAATAACACCATATGATACACATCAGTCAACCCTAATGTCACCTAGATACTCCAATGTCACCACAAGTATCCGTGCGTCAATTATACGATATGCATCAAACAACTTCAGATTCATAATATTTAATCCAACACAAAGAACCTCAAAGAGTGCCCCAAGATTCATACCGGAGAAACAAGGACGAAAACATGCACCAACCACTCTGCATAGATTACCCCAATGTCACCTCAGGAATTCGCGAGTTGAGTGCCAAAACATACATCAAGTGAATCAATAGAACACCCCATTGTCACCACGGGTATCCCACGCAAGACATATATCAAGTGTTGTCAAATCCATAATAGTATTCAATCCGATAATAGTGAAATCTCAAAGGTAAAACTCAATTCATCATAAGAAGATAGAGGGGGAGAACCACCATATGATCTAACTATAGTAACAAAGCTCGTGGTACATCAAGATCGTGCCATATCAAGAACACGAGAGAGAGAGAGAGATCAAACTCATAGCTACTGGTACATACCCTCAGCCCCGAGGGTGAACTACTCCCTCCTCGTCATGAAGAGCGCCGAGTTGATGAAGATGGCCATTGGTGATGGTTTCCGCCCTCTAGCAGGGTGTCGGAACGGGCTCATGATTGGTTTTTCGTGGATACAGAGGCTTGCGGCGGCGGAAGTTCTGATCTAGGTTTCTTTCTGGGGGTTTATGGATTTATAGGAATTTTTGGTGTCGGTTTCAAGTTAGGGGGGTCCACGAGTCAGCGACAAGGTAGGGGGCGCGCCCTCCACCCTTGTCATTGAATCGGGACTCTTCTGTCCCAACTCTTGTGCTTCGGGGGCTTCTTCTGGTCCATAAAAAATCACTGAAAATTTTCAGCTCGTTTGGACACAGTTCGATATTCCTTTTCTGCAAAACTCAAAAACAAGGAAAAAACAGAAACTGGCACTTGGCTCTAGGTTAATAGGTTAGTCCCAAAAATAATATAAAATAGCATATAAATGCATATAAAACATCCAAGATAGATAATATAATAGCATGAACAATAAAAAATATAGATATGTTGGAGACATATCAAACATCCCCATGCTTAATTAATTCCTGCTCGTCCTCGAGTAGGTAAATGATAAAAACAGAATTTTTGATGTGGAATGCTACCTAACATATTTATTCCATGTAATTTTCTTCATTGTGGCATGAATATTCAGATCCATAAGATTCAAAACAAAAGTTTAATATTGACATAAAAACAATAATAGTTCAAGCATACTAATAAAGCAATCATGTCTTCTCAAAATAACATGGCCAAAGAAAGTTATCCCTACAAAATCATATAGTCTGGCTGTGCTCCATCTTCATCACAGAAAGAATTAAATCATGCACAACCCCGATCACAAGACAAGCAATTGCTTCATACTTTTGGTGTTCTCAAACCTTTTCAACTTTCATGCAATACATGAGCGTGAGCAATGGACATAGCACTATAGGTGGAATAGAATATGGTGGTTGTGGAGATGAAAAAACGAAGGATATAGCCTCACATCAACTAGGCATATCAACAGGCTATGGAGATGCCCATTAATAGATATCAATGTGAGTGAGTAGGGATTGCCATGCAATGGATGCACTAGAGCTATAAATTTTTGAAAGCTCAAAAAGGACCTAAGTAGGTGTGCATCCAACTTGCTTGCTCACGAAGACCTAGGGCAATTTGAGGAAGCCCATCATTGGAATATGCAAGCCAAGTTCTATAATGAAAATTTCCCACTAGTATATGAAAGCGACAAAATACGAGACTCTCTATCATGAAGATCATGGTGCTACTTTGAAGCACAAGTGTGGTAAAAAGGATAGTAGCATTACCCCTTCTCTCTTTTTTAATTTTATTTTTTATTTTTTGGGATCTTTTATTTTTTTGGAAAGTCCAGAGAATCATCCCGACCTGTGGGGGAATCATAGCTTCCATCATCCTTTCCTCACATGGGACAATGCTCTAATAATGATGATCATCACTTTTATTTACTTACAACTGAAGAATTACAACTCAAAATATGACTCTATATGAATGCCTCCTATGGGGTACCGGGATGTGTAATGATCAAGAGTGACATGCATAAAAATTATGAAATGTGGCTTTTCCACAAATACGATGTCAACTACATGATCATGCAAAGAAATCTGACAATGATGAAGCGTGTCATAATAAACATGACAGTGGAAAGTTGCATGGAAATAATACAGAGAAGATATCTAGTGGCGCTCCAATGGAGTTTGGCGTGCATCATGTGGACACCCACATGAGGGCGAACGACCTCTTGGTGGTGTACACCAACAACCCGGCATCGGCGGAGGACTCCATCAACACCATGAAGAATTTGCTTGCTAAGGATGACAAGTACAAAGTGGCCGTCTTCGACCTCCAGTACACCGGCGGTCATCCTAGGAAAGATCAGAAGGTTGTCATCGCCCAATTGTGTGTGTGCCATCATGTCCTCGTCTACCACTCCTGCCTAGCCACAAGGCCTTAAGAGCATTTTGCCAGGTTCGTCAATAGCCCCAACTACAAGTTCGCTATGGTGGACACCGTCGACGATGTAAAAGCGCTTGAGATTTTGGGCTTGGCCTGCCATAAGCTTGTCGATATCCTTGGCCACTATAGGGTCTCGAACAACATGAAGAACAAGGACTCCCTGGTTGACCTCGTCTCGGCCATCATCGACCCCTACTACAGAAACATGAAGGAATATGCCAAGAAAAATCATGCAGCCTAGCACAGTGGCTGGGTGCGGAGAATGGATGAAGCTCACCTCAAGTTTGCGGCCAAGAACACGTACACATGCTAAGAGATGCACAGGAGGATCATTGACATGAGGGAGTAGATGATGATTATATGATCGTTTATCCTAGTTTATTATGCATATAATTGTTTACTTTGGTGTGTGCAAATGTTATGTGTGTAGTTAGTTATGCAATTCGATGTTTAATTTGGTTATGCAATCATGTCCATATAAGTATATATGTTGTTGTTCTGTAGACGGAGCATAGATATTGTGCAGACCGAGCAAATCACATCGCATACACATTAAACTACAGAACCGGTCGGTGATTATTTCATCAATCGCTGGCAATTGTTTACCATCAACCGTTTGCCCACAACACACACAACTTATTTGGAGCAATCATTTGTGTTAATATTGGTCTTCCCACACAATTATGATTATTGGCCTATTGTCGGTATCACACGCATCTTGTGTTAAGCCAAATCGTGTCTGTTGATTTGGCTCATCGCAAACAGTTCATCCGAGTGACATGTATGCCTCCTATCACACACACCTTGATCTGACTGACCGTTTCTATTGTTTTGGCTCATCGCAAATAGTTCATCTGAGTGCAATGTATGTCATCTATCACACACATCTTGATCTGGCTGACCATTTATGTTGTTTTGGCTCATCGCAAATAGTTCATCCAAGTAAACTATTTGCCATATATCACACACACCTTGATCCGGCTGACCATTTCTGTTGTTTTCGCTTATCGCAAACAGGCCATCCGAGTGATCTGTATGTCATCTATGGCACACACCTTGATTTGGCAAACCATTTCTGTTTTTTTGCTTGTTGCAAACAGTTCGCATTGATCAAGTGTATGCCACATATCGCACACGCGACTCTAATCTAGATCGTGCTTGATGCCTCTGCCATTGCACATAGTTCATTTTATTGGTGACGGTTTTGTTACGATATTGTTTGCGATTCAGGCATCGCACACAGTTTGGTCGAAGGGTCTCTGGTACATGTGTCATGTTAGCACCATCTTGTAGTAGTGTATGAATGTTGAGAAACGATGACGTAAATAGATATTGAAACAATAATATAAATGAATGCAGTAAAATAATCACTACTCTTCAAAATATCAATACTAAAGAATGTTATTCCTACTCATTTAATCATGTAAGCATGGCATAACTCGGTCTTCCTAGCACAAAGTATAATCATGAACACCCTGGTGCCAAACCAAGAAATTGTATCATACTTCAGCTCCACTCAAGATTTGAGCGTGAGCCATGGACTTAGCACTTTGGATGGCAAAGAGATTGATGGTAGGGGTTTATAAGGGAAGACAAAAATTGATAAAGTACCGCAACAACTCAATGGATCTTTACGAAATGGAGAGGCCTTTCAATCGATATCGATGCGAGGAGTAGGGATTGCCATGCAACGGATGCACTAGATCTATAAGTGTATGAAAGTTTGCTACTGAAACTAAGTGGGTGTGCATCCAACTTACTTGATCATGAAGACCTCATGCATTTGAGGAAGCCTGTCATTAGAATATGCAAGTCAATTTCTCATAACGTAAAATTCTCACTAGTATATGAAAATGAAAAATCATGGAGAGTCCCTATAAGAAGAACATGGTATTACTTTCAAGCACAAGTGTGTTGAAGGATAGTAGCATTGCCCCTTCTCTCTTTATCTCTCATTTTTACTCTTTTTTCTTTTCTCATTTCTAGAACAATATCATGAACTACATCCCTGTGGCACTCTGACTCAGAGAAACCGGAACACCCCTTATTCCAGCCCAGAGATCAAGTCTTCTGGAATACATGACTGCTTGGCATAGAACAAATCAGCTCTTATTACAAAGGATAATTATACAAGGGTCTGATGTTACAAAGGATCACATCAGCACGACGACACTATGCCTACTAAGGTAGTTCTATGCTAGCAGCGGAATAACTTCTAGCAGTGGAACAACAACGACGGTAGTGAACTCCAGTCCACAGGGACTCTGGCTGGGACACGGTCTAGCTCGCACGATCAGTGACCTCAACAAGCTATCAATCACGACATCACCTGCAATCTGGCATGACACGCGAGGTCAATACATTGAATGTACTTGCAAGCTCACAACAACCAAAAGCATCAAGCCAAAACAACAACATAGCATTTAGCACGTTAAGTTATTAACAACTACTATGATGTGAAAGCAACTATAAAGCATGAAAGAAAACTGCTAGAATACTGATGAACCAACATCTCGAATCTCAAGAACCATCTCACTCGTGGCTATCCTGCCAAGCAATATATCACCTCGATCATATCGTGATCACCACATGATCACATCACAAACTGAATGATCCTCTCAAGATCATCCCAACATCATCATCGACATCCTGCCAAACTGTTACTGCTCACATAATCAACATATAAGTCAACTCCCCTTTGGACTCAGTCCTAGGTGGCCCCGATGCCACCTCGTGACATCCAACGGCCACCGTCATGGCAAAACAAAAAATGGTCCCAAACAACGACAATGGATCCATACAACTCGAGCACACAAGGTTATCTCCGCCCACCGGGCCAGGGTAGCATGTACACATAACCTTCCCTAGTTGGAGGAATCGGCAAGAGGCATGACAATAGACCGCATTAGGGCCTTCCCATAAAGGCAAATGTGGTTACACTGGAAAAGCCCGGTTCAGTGGCACATGACCAACGAAATGACGGAATTTGTCCCCAAGGTAGATCTGTGATAGCTCTAATATCATACCAACCTATGATCCAAGTTATAGTGACATCCAACAAATGATCCAAAGCATAATATAGTCATATCATGATACTCCAAGGATAGCATATAACTAATACCATGATGAATCCAAGAACCAAGATGCTACTAATCCAATAGCAAGATCAAGATATTAACCTAAGATCCACATGATAACATCATATCCAAAATAATACTCCAAAGCATAATATCAAATACTATCATGCTGAAAATAATAATAATAATAATAATAATAATAATAATAATAATAATAATAATAATAATAGCCACTAATAATCCCAAGGCAACATGCCCTCCTCAATCTGCAAAACATTAGTCCTAGAAATGCAAGCAATATCATGGCAACAACAAGATCAAACATCACCCCAAGAAATGCCATGAATAAATCATACATTACTAATGCAACATTTTAAGCAAGTTTAATTAAATAAACCATGGTATTACATTGCAACCACGCAAATGGAGGGTGTGGCTTGCCTGGGAGGGATGGAACCACCGGGTGGAAGTGCGAGAAGCTCGCGAAAAGAATCACCGAAAAACTTTCTCTCTCGGAGGGGGTTGAATAAAAGGGAAGGGGCAAAATGGTCATTTTTAGAATGTTATCACATGGTGAAAATGATACCATCGGAATGGACTCGACAAACAAAGAACATGGGCTTTAGAATCACCTAAATCGGAGTCATGGTTGAAAATATACGACCGTTCGTTCGTTAGGCAGAAATCAAATAAAAACTATTCTTTTTCTGCTGCTAACAGGTGAATGTTCACAAAGTAGCAGATTCAGCAAGCGGCTGAGGAACAGAAGGCGCATTCGAGAAAATATGCTTTTAGTGAAGTGAAAGCGCATTCCTGGCTGAAGAACAACAGAGTACGCTTTCACCAGAGGAAAACGTATTTCGCCAAATGTGTGTCCACTTATCCACGTCAGCTGGCCGGGGTCAACTTCTCGTGTGGCTGACATGTGGGTCCTGTGGGAGATGGGGCCCGCCTGGCCTTCGTATTCTTCATCCTCCTTCAACGCCTGACAGAGGCAGAGTAGGGGCTCGACGCCGACGCTCGTTCATGCGCCACCGGCCATCTCCAGCGGAGCACCGGGCACCTACGTGCTCGCCAAAGAATGCCGCGTTGGGCAGGCCCACCAGGGACGGTAGCGGAGGGCCATGGAGCACCTAGCACCAGATGTGGCGGACGACGACTTCGGTCGGATTTGGGTCTAGTGCCACGACTCGTCGGAGATGGAGATGACGGGTTGGGGAGAGTCGCCGGACAGAGCGAGTGCTCCTGGTGCTGAAGATAAGGAAGGAGGGGCTCGGTACCGAGTTAATTAAGTCGGTGGGGAGCGGCGGCCAACAGAGGTGATGGGAGCGGCTCGGACTTGGGGGAGTGATTAGGGAGGTTGCTAGGAGAGAGGAGATGAGCCTGGTGCGGTCGAGAGGCCTCGGGGCTGGCTATATATAGCTGGGGGAGGGGATGGCTGATACGTCTCCAACGTATCTATAATTTTTGCTTGTTCCATGTTGTTATATTATCATTGTGGGATGTTTTACAATCATTTTATCGCAACTTTATATCATTTTTGGGAATAACCTATTGACATAGTGCCCAGTGCCAGTTGTTGTTTTTCCTTGTTTTTTACTTTGCAGAAAATCAGTACCAAACGGAGACCAAATGCAGCGAAACTTTTGGGAGAATTTTTCTGGACCAGAAGGAACAACTTGGGCCAAAGAAGTACCAGAGGGGTGCCCTGAGGGGGGCACAACCCACATGGGCGAGCCTGGGGGCCCAGGCGCGCCCTGGTGGGTTGTGCCCACCTCGATGTCCTCCCGCACCACCTCTTTGCTCTATAAATACCCCCCAAATCCAAAAACCATAGGGGAGTCGACGAAACACAATTCCAGCCGCCGCAAGTTCCAGAACCACCAGATCCAATCTAGACACCATCACGGAAGGGTTCATCATCCTCATTAGTGCCTCTCCGATGATGCGTGAGTAGTTCACTGTAGACCTACAGGTCCGTAGGCAGTAGCTAAATGGCTTCCTCTCTCTCTCTTCTGATGCTCAATACAATGGTCTCTTGGAGATCTATTTGATGTAACTCTTTTTGCGGTGTGTTTGTTGGGATCCGATAAACTTTGAGTTTATAATCATATCTATTGTATCCATGAAAGTTATTTCAGTTTTGATCTCTTATATGCATGATTGCTTATAGCCTCGTATTTCTTCTTCAAATCTTTGGCTTAGTTAGGCCAACTAGATCGATTTTTATTGCCATGGGAAGAGGTGCTTTGTGATGGGTTCGATCTTACGGTGCTCAATCCCAGTGACAAAAGGGGACATGACACATATGTATCGTTGCTATTAAGACAAGATGGGGTCTATTCCTACATGAATAGATCTTTTCTACACCATGTCATCGTTCTTATTGCATTACTCCGTTTCTCCATGAACTTAATACACTAGATGCATGCTGGATAGCGGTCGATGTGTGGAGTAATAGTAGTAGATGCAGACAGGAGTCGGTTTACTAATCTTGGACGTGATGCCTATATAATGATCATTGCCTGGATATCGCCATAATTATTTGAAGTTCTATCAATTGCCCAACAGTAATTTGTTTACCCACCATATGCTATTTTTCTCGAGAGAAGCCACTAGTGAAATCTACGCCCCCAGGTCTATTCTTTATCATATTTGCTTTCCAGTCTATTATTTGTCACTTTTATTTTCAGATCTATTATTCCAAAAACCCAAAAATACCTTGCTGCAATTTTTTAATTTATTTTGCGTTTCCATGAGATCTATTTATCCAATCTACTACAAACCAATCTATCTTTTACCCGGGAGGGACTGACAACCCCTCTTACGCGTCGTGTTGCAAGAATTTGTTCTTTATGTGCAGGTACCGTTTACATAGTGTTGCTTGGTTATCCTACTGGTTCGATAACCTTGGTCTCATCACTGAGGGAAATACCTACCGTAGTTGTGCCGCATCATCCCTTCCTCTTCGGGGAAAATACTGAGGAGAACATGAGCCATCAATGGCCGAGCTGGATGTCGCCAAGGGTGCACAACCAGCTCCGGCGATGGTTGGGAGCATCATGGGGTGAGGGAGGGGACAGGTGAGGGCATAGGAGTCGCACTGGAGTAGAGGTTGACGCCACGGGGGAGGAGGAAGAAGACGGGGTGGCAACAGAGCCGGTCGGCGCACTGTACACCCGTGGGCGCGCGGCCGCTAGCGTCGGCGAGGAAGCTACCAGAGGAGGAACAAGGCTAGAGAGCGACGGGAGATGGCAGGGCGTCAGGTCGGCACCACCAGACGCACGGACATCACCGGGAAGGAGCTGCCCGACGAGTTCCGTCGCCCATAGCACGTCCAACGCTGCCAGAGCGCACACACGGGCAAAAATCCATGCGGTCACCATCTGTCATGGCAAGGATGGGTACCTAGAGGTTGTCAATTTATGTCTAGAGTGTTGTCTCTGCATCATGGGGACTATAGGAGGTGAAAGATCGAGAGAAGGAGCTTGTCGGATTTTGGGTTCCGGCAAAACCCTTAAGGTTCGAACACTAGGGTGCGCACAAAGATCTTTCCTTCCCCCCAGCTCATGCTCTCGCAACGATCTAAAAACCTAGCTCGCCGAAATCGAAGAACAAGGGACACGAGAGTTTATAATGGTTCGGGCCACCGATGTGGTGTAATACCCTACTCTAGTGTGGTGTGGTGGATTGCCTTGTAGGCTGAGGATGAACAAGACAAGCGAAGAACAGCCTCCTAAGGGGAGGTGTTCTTGAGCTTGGTGAGCTGGTGCGTATGAGGGTGGAATGGATCCGATCCCCTTCCTATGGTGATGGCTAGTCCTATTTATAGAGGTCCTGGTCCTCTTCCCAAATATTATGCGGGAAGGGATCCCAAAACGGCCAATTTGAAGGGGGACAGCTAGTACAAGCTATCCTGACAAAAGGTGGTCTTCGCGTGCCAAAGGCCCTGGCGGTGACGCTGTCGTGGGCTCCACGATGACCTTCCTCCTGCCGTCCTGCTGGTCTTGCTCTTGTTGCACCAATATGGAAACCTTTGCCGGATGCCTCGGGACTCCTCGCCTGCGCCTGCTCCTTTAGCACCAAAGGGGCAACTGGTGCTTTGCGCCCCATGGCGCGCGCCTGGCCTTAGTCGTCATGGCTCACGTCACAGGAACCTCACGAGGAGCCCCTCACCTTGATCTCTCCGCTCCTCGCGAGCCAGCCTAGCGGGGCTGCCCCTGAGGAGGTCTTGTGTTGTCCGCCTCGCTAGGGTATTGAGTGTTTGCTGGTGAAGATGGGTCGTGCCAGGCCGCTGGAGGAGCCACGTCGTGGGCCGCAGCAGGCAAGTCTAGGGACCCCCATTCCCAGAACGCCGATAGTATCCCCCGGGCCCAAGGTGCGCTCGGACTTGGCTTCGAGGCGAAGCCAAAGGGCAAGTGTGGAGCACCGTGGGCCCCAATAGCATGTGGCCTTGATTGACGCGTGGCGACTGACGGGACATCGGCGTCTCCGCTTCCCCATGCTGCCTCGGCAACTGCCCGACATGACGAGTCCCTGGTGCATGCAGAAAAGCCATCATTACCTGCGATCGTGGGGGTCGTTGGTTGGCCTTCTCCCGCTATAAATGGGGAGGGGGCGGAGTCCCCGTCGCCCATCTCTTCCTCCATCTTGCTTGCTTCTTCTCCCTTGCTTCACTACCTCGATGCGTCATTCATGGCGCCGATACAAAGATTTTCTGCCGCCGAGAAGGGAAAAGCCCCCCGTGAAGATCTTGGGCCTCTTCCGCCAAAGAAGAGGCTTGCCCGCCCTCGCGAAGTCATCGCAAGGCCAGAGGTGTTGAGGCCTTGGCACGAATGGCCTCCCCCCGGCTATCCATTTGCCCTTGTACGCCCAGGCAGCGGACTCCGGAGGAGGGGGCAGGGATCGACGCCCCTCGCGCCACGGCCGTAGTGCCTGTGTAGTGATGGCACGCGTCGCCGCCCCGCGAACCCACGACGAGGGCTCCTCGCGTGAACTCGTGGTGTGGGCGGTGATGCCACTGCATACGTGGATCTGGTTCCCTTCGTTCTTCTCCGTCGAAATGCTGCTGACGGGTCCACTCGAGCTATGGCTGCAGCACGCTGAGTGCGATGCCCCGGCGACGGGGGCGGAGGTTGAGGTCGTCTCCCCGGGCAAGATCTTCATGACCCGCGGATGGGGTGAGGTCGCCTGGGTTTGCCGTGTGGAGGGCACACTAACCATCCACTTCGAATACAATGGCACCTCCATGATGTTCTTCAAGGTCTTTGACAAGGAAGGCCGCCGCCTGGAGTGCTGCCCTGGAGGGGGTCAACAGGACGGCACGGCAGCATGAGCCGGGCCTGTCGCTGGCCTAGATAACAGTTCCTCCAGCAACAGCGATGGCGCTTGGGAGTCCAACGACTCTCCCGAGCCCTACGAGACTCCGGAGACGGGCGAAGACAGCTACGTGCCCCTGAGCTCTCGCCGTGCCCAAAGCGCAGTCGCGGCGTCTGCCTGCCGCCGTCGATGATCTGGATGGGGTTAGCGTCGGGTTTGCTGCTAAAGCTAGCAGGTAGCGAGGAAAGAGACGGAAAAGCCAAGGTAATATTCCTTTGCTTCTCGGTCCGGTCCGCCGGAAGGGGGGTGATGAGGGGAGGCCACTATAGGCCGATCCTCATCGGGGGAAACCTTCCCCGCCCTGACCAAAAAAGAAATTAAGCGCTTTTGCACATTTCCTCCCGTGGCCCACTGTTGATGATGGCGTTGGTGGCGTTGACGCTTGTAGATGGGGCTCCTAGGAACCTTCTTCTTTTGCTCCCTGCGAGGAATCGAGACGAACCCCATGGGGGCGTGTAAATAATATGTAGTGCCCTTTGGTTAATATTGTCCTTATTATTAAGATGTACGACTGTATGTCCTGCTTCAGCTCAGTCCCCCCTTTCCAACCTCACAGTAGCTTGGTGCTCTACGCCGACAGGTCCCGGTCCCCAGGCAGGCTACAGCCGTCGCTGGTATGCCAGATCGTGATGCCATGGTCAAGGCCAGGAGGTGAGCGGCCCGAGGTCCAGTAAGAGCTCCTGAGGTGCGATGCTCAAGAGGTCCCCTTTAGCACGCAAGCAGCTACCTAAGGATGGAAAGGAAAGCGGCGCCGCCGTAGAAAAGTTGCAAGAGATGGGAATCATATGCCGCAGCGCTTGGCTGACCCGAGTGCGAAAACTTATCTTAGCGGTCCAGAGTCGATTCCTTGTGCTATGCCAGGCTCGTGCGTCAATGGCCATAGTGTAGCCAGGTTAGGTCCGTGTGAGCTTTCCCTTCTTTACCACGCTCTTCCGTGTGCTCTACGTCCTTGCTCCCGGCCCTCTAGCGAGCTCATCCACCGCTGGTATGCAAGGTCACGATGCCGTGGTCAAGGCCAGGGGTGAGGGATGGAGAGCCAGTAAGGGATCCTGAGGCACGATGCTCAGGTGCCCCCCCTTTAACGCGCAAGAGAATTGCATGGGAAAGGAAGGAGCCCACGGTACCGCCCGTTGTCATCCTTGGGAGGTTCCTGGAGGTTAGTCGGAGAGGGAGCATAGCCCATGGTCGCGCTGTTACCCAGCTACTGATTGGTCCACGAGAAGACAAAGGCACTGAGGGTCCGATGAGGTGACGTGTGCGGAGCTGGCCGCAAGCTAGAGCTTGACCTCTCAGATTTATCAGCGTTGCAGGGACGGACCCGAGCACAAGCGCCGTGCGAGTATGTAGAGTTCTCGGCACGGGGTAAACAAGAGATTGGTCAACAACGTGGGATGCCGCGAGATGTAATCAAACAAGCGATAGCCGTAAGAGAACCATGCATGGAGATAAGCTAGTTCAAATAGATGTAAAAACGATACATGCCACAGGGACGGACCTGAGCGGCAGGGGATGATGCAGCCCGAGGGGCGCCCCAGCAGAGTAAGCTAAAGGTGCAGAAGGATACACGTCGTTGGGGCAGACCCGTACGACTTGGGGATGATGCAGCCCGAGGGGCGCCCCCAACTGAATGAACTGGAAAGAGTCACCTGATAACGCTACCAGAGTGGTGTTGGAGTAGCTGATGATGCGTGCCGAAGAGTCGCTCCTCATGAGCCACCAGGGCCCTAAGCCTTAGGAGGCTCTGGGGCTCGGGTGGTTCCTTGAGGACCGTCACCATTTCCATCAGGATTGTGTGGTGCCTGGCCTCCTGAGCTGCCAGGATGCTCTGTAGATAATGCTGGTAGGTGACAGCCGCGTTCGGCAGGCCAAACAGCATGCGAACATAGCTATGACGTGGACCCTCACACCGGCCAGTGCGTGAAGGCCAGAAGCGCTCATGAGACGCGGCCCTATTGAGCCCTGGAATGTCGACGCGGACACGCAGCCCTCCGTCCTCGCCAGGATGGGGAGCTGTGCCAGGTGGTGGGTGATGGTCGCCGTGTATGGTCCTTGCTTCCTGAAGCCCCTGGATTGCTTGGGTGATGAACTCCTGAGCACGTGGCGCTCCTCGGCTTGTGCCTTTTTGAGGGAAACGTGCATTGAAGCACGCCTCCACATGGTGCCCGAGCACCTCCCTCGTGACGTTGGCTAGGTCTGAGGCCCTCCAGAAGAGAGCCCCCAAGCCTTGCCCGAGGAGGGCAACAGGAGCGCCTTCCTATGAGAGGGGGAGGCGCTCTAGGTGCGGGCACTGATCCTGAGGCAGTGCTACTGCAGACGCCGCTCTCCTTATGCCCTGTATGGAGTAGTTGCTTCTTCTTCTTGGGGATGGCCTCAGGAGGGTACATGGTGCCCTCGCTGTTGGGGTCTTCGATTACTGTGGCTTGGAAAGCGCGCTCCAGGGAGCACACCGCATCTCTTTCTTCGCAGGGTACTGTGATGATTCCGCCGCTTCCTGGCATCTTGAGGACGTTGTAGCCATGGTGGGTCACGGCCATGAACTTGGCCAATGCTGTATACCCAAGGATGGCCTTGTACGGCAGACGGATGTGGGCGACGTCGAAGTCGATGAGCTCGGTGCGGTAGTTGTCGCGCTGGCCGAAGGTGACAGGGAGGCGGACCTGCCCTATTGGGGTGGTGGAGCCGTCGGTCACTCCTGAGAAAGGCTTGGTAGGCTGCAGCTGGTCGTATGATACTTGGAGGCTGTCGAACGTCTCGACGGGCAGGACATTGAGCCCCGCGCCGCCGTCGATGAGGGTCTTGTTGACTTGGACGTTGCTGATGACGGGTGAGCAGAGCATCGGGAGGACACCGACGATTTCCGCGCACTTGAGCTGGTCCGCCGAGCTGAAGGTGATGGCGTACTTGGACCACCTAAGTGGGCGCGTGGCCTCGAGCCTGGGGAGGGCCGCGTTCACCTCGCGAGCAAACTACTTAAGATGCACTGGGAAGCTGGGGCCTGAGCACGGCCCAAGATGCAGGCGATAGCGCGCGGCTCCTGGAAGCCCCTAGCCCCCTCGTCCTGATGGTGGTCATCGTTCCTTCTTGGTGGTGGCGGCAGCGGAGGGAGGCCAGGATTGCCCTGAGGGCGGTCCTCGCGAGGCTTGTCCCTCCAGGTGCCCTCACGAGGTTGTTCTTGCTAGTGGTCCTCACGAGGTCGGCCGCGCCACTCCTGGCAGGGGCCGAGGTCATCTCAGCATCCTCCACTTCGTCCTCCTCCTCGGCCGTAGCCCCGGTCGCTGCGCTCGGGGCGTCGACCAAAGCGTCCGTCTCGGATGGCCCTGAGCTCTTGACAATCATTGGTGTTGTGGCTGTGTATGTTGTGGAAGGCGCAGAACAGACGGCTGCTCTTCGACGACTCGGGGTGGTCCCGGTCGCACTTCGTGTCTGGCTCCGCCGCGAGCACGACTACTCCCTTGTGGTTCATGTCCTTCGCCTTGCTTTCTTCTCTTCCAGGTCGGCAGCAGGGAGCTCGAGGAGGCAGGGGCACCCTTCCTCAGATCTTGCGCACTTGGTCGCCATGCTGAACATCTCCAGAGACGTGCATAGTTCCTCGTGGATGGCGAGCTCCTCCTTCATCTTGACGTCCCGGACGCCATCGGAGAACGCTGAGATATGGCCTCGTCCGTCACCTTGGGGATCTTGAGGCGAACGTTGTTGAAGCATTGGATGTACTTATGTAGGGTCTCTCCCGGCTATTGCTTGATGTGGCACAGGTCACCCGCGGCCGGAGGGCGGTCGCGAGTGGCCTGGAAGTTGGCGATGAAACGCTCGTGCATCTCGCCCCAAGAGGAGATTGATCCCACAGGTAGGTTCACGAGCCATGGGCGAGCACCATCCTTGAGAGCCATGGGAAACCAGTTCGCAATGACCTTCTCATCTCCATTGGCTGCCTCGATGCTCAGCTTGTAGAGCTGCAGGAACTCCACAGGGTCGGGGGTGCCGTCATAGCGCGGAGCTAGATCCGGCTTGAACTTGCCTGGTCAAACAACGTTGCGCAGCTCGGGAGTGAAGGCTCGGCAACCTGTTGTGGTCACCGGAGCCTGTCAGGATGGTGGAGCCTGATCTTGGTACCCACGCACCGCCACCGCAGGCAGCACTCGGTCTTGGCGTGGTGGTGCGGGGAGTGCAGGAGCGTTTTCCTGCGGTCGGGGAACTTCTTGGCAGCTTCTTTCTTCATGCGCGGGCACACGGCGTGGCGGATCATGCCACGGGACCACGCGTCTTGGGGCGAGGACACCATCTTGATGCTGAGGAGGCGAGGGTGCTCCGTGAGCCGTGCGTCTCGGTGCGAGGGCACCATCCTGATGCGGAGGCGGCGGAGGTGCTCCGTGAGCTACGCCTCCCGCGCCCGGAGGCGGGCGAGGCAGCAAGAGGGATGGTGCAGGAGAGCCCCCAACGGCGCTGACGAGCTCGATGATGCGGTCCAGCTAGTCTTCGTAGAGGTCGTCAACCGGGCAGTAGCGTAGGAGCTCGCGTGCCATGAGCAGCGCGGCCTGTGTGTCCGTGGGCGCGCGGTGAGCGTGGGACGATGAGCCGGCTGGAGTCAGCGACGGGGTGGCAGTACGATCGTCCCACCACACAGAGGGGTGCAGCGATGACGCTTGCTGCTCATCTCCTGTCGGGCTGGTAGCGGCGTTGGCAACAGGTGATGGAGAATGGCGGGGAGGTCTGCCAACGACGCCGTCTGGGCGACGCGAGCGGCCAGGGCGGCTCGGAGCTTGGCGCGAGTCGGCGAGCATCTGACATGGATGTGGTGGAGCTGCGGAATGTGGATGGGCAAAGGGAAAGCTTCAGTGCACCCCTACCTGGCGCGCCAAATGTCGGATTCCGGGTTCCGGCAAAACCCTTAAGGTTCGAACACTGGGGTGCGCACAAAGATCTTTCCTTCCCCCTAGCTCATGCTCTTGTAACGATCTAAAAACCTAGCTCGCCGAACTCAAAGAACAAGGGACACGAGAGTTTATACTGGTTCGGGCCACCGATGTGGTGTAATACCCTACTCCAGTGTGGTGTGGTGGATTGCCTTGTAGACTGAGGATGAACAAGTACAAGGGAACAACAGCCTCTTGAGGGGAGGTGTTCTTGAGCTTGGTGAGCTGGTGCGTATGAGGGTGGAATGGATCCGATCCCCTTCCTATGGTGATGGCCAGTCCTATTTATAGAGGCCCTAGTCCTCTTCCCAAATATTAGGCGGGAAGGGATCCCACAACGGCCAATTTGAAGGAGGATAGCTTGTACAAGCTATCCTCACAAAAGGTGGTCTTCGCCTGCCAAAGGCTTTGGCAGTGACGCCGTCGTGGGCTCCGCGATGACCTCTGTCCTACCGTCCTGCTGGCCTTGGTCTTGTTGCACCGATATGGAAACCTTTGCCTGATGCCTTGGGACTCCTCGCCTGCACCTGCTCCTTTAGCACCAAAGAGGAAACTGGTGCTCTGCGCCCGCTAGCACCCGCCTGGCCTTGGTCGTCATGGCTCACGTCACGGGAACCTCCAGAGGTGCCCCTCACCTTGATCTCTTCGCTCCTCGCGAGCCAGCCTAGCGGGCTGCCCCTGAGGAGGTCTTGTGTCGTCCGCCTCGTGAGGGTCTTGAGTGTTTGCTGGTGAAGATGAGTCGTGCCAGGCCGCTGGAGGAGCCACGCCGTGGGCCGCAGGCAGGCAAGTCTGGGGACCCCGTTCCCAGAATGCCGACAATAGCCCCCGGTTCCAAGGCGCGGGCGGACTTGGCTTCGAGGCGGAGCCAAAGGGCAAGTGCGGAGCACCGCGACCCCCAATAGCCTGTGGCCTTGATTGACACGTGGCGACTGACGGGACATGGGCGTCTCTGCTTCCCCACGCTACCTCGGCAACTGCCTGACTTGACGAGTCCTTGGTGCATGCAGAAAAGCCATCATTACCTGCGATCGTGGGGGTCGTTGGTTGGCCTTCTCCCGCTATAAATGGGGAGGGGGCGGAGTCCCCGTCGCCCATCTCTTCCTCTGTCTTGCTTGCTTCTTCTCCCTTGCTTCACTGCCTCGCTGCATCATCCATGGCGCCGATACGGAGATTTTCCGCCGCCGAGAAGGGAAAAGCCCCCCGTGAAGATCTTGGGCCTCTTTCGCCGAAGAAGAGGCTTGTCCGCCCTCGCGAAGTCATCGCAAGGCCAGAGGCGTCGAGGCCTTGGCACGAACGGCCTCCCCCCGGATATCCGTTGCCCTTATACGCCCAGGCAGAGGACTCCGAATGAGGGGGCAGGGACCGACGCCCCTCACGCCACGGCCGCAGTGCCCGTGCAGTGATGGCATGCGTCGCCGCCCCGCGAACCCACGCCGAGGGCTCCTCGCATGAACTTGTGGTGTGGACGACGATGCCACCGCGTACGTGGATCCGGTTCCCTTCATTCTTCTCCGCCGAAATGCCGCCGAGGGGTCCCCTCGAGCTATGGCTGCAGCACGCTGAGTGCGATGCCCTGGCGACGGAGGCGGAGGTTGAGGTCGCCTCCCCGGGCAAGATCTTCATGACCCGCGGATGGGGTGAGGTCGCCCGGGTTTGCCGTGCGGAGGGCGCCCTTGCCATCCACTTCGAATATGATGGTGCCTCCACGATGTTCTTCAAGGTCTTTGATGAGGAAGGCCGCCGCCTGGAGTGCTGTCCTAGAGGGGGTTACCAGGACGGCACAACGGCATGAGCCGGGCCTGCCTCTGGCCTAGCTAGCAGTTCCTCCAGCAGGAGCAATCGCGCTTGGGAGTCCAACGACTCTCCCGAGCCCTATGAGACTCCGGAGAGGAGCGACGACTGCTACGTGCCCCCGAGCTCTTGTCGTGCCCGGAGCACAACCGCGGCGTCTGCTTGCCGCCGTCGATGATCTGCACGGGGTTGGCATCAGCCTCCCATGGCCCACTGTTAATGATGGCGTCGGTAGCATTGACGCTTGTAGATAGGGCTCCTAGGAACCTTCTTCTTTTGCTCCCTGCGAGGAATCGAGACGAACCCCATGGGGGCGTGTAAAGAATCTATTGTGCCCTTTGGTTAATATTGACCTTATTATTAAGATGTATGACTGTATGTCCTGCTTGGGCTCAGTCCCCCCTTTCCAACCTCGCGGTAGCTTGGTGCTCTACACCAACAGGTGCTGGTCCCCGGGCAGGCTGCAGCCGTCGCTGGTATGCCATATCGCGATGCCGTGATTAAGGCCAGGAGGTGAGCGGCTTGAGGTCCAGTAAGAGCTTCTGAGGCGCGATGCTCAAGAGGTCCCCTTTAGAGCGCAAGCAGCTACCTACAGATGGGAAGGGAAAGCGGCGTCGCCGTAGCAAGGTTGCAAGATATGGGAATCCTATGCCGCAGCGCTTGGCTAACCCAAGTGCGAAAACTTATCTTAGCGGTCCAGAGTTGATTCCTTGTGTTATGCCAGGCTCTTGCGTCAATGGCCATAGTGTATCCGGGTTAGGTCCATGCGAGCTTTCCCTTCTTTACCACGCTCTTCTGTGTGCTCTACGTCCTCCGTCCTGGCCCTCGAGCGAGCTCAGCCGCCGCTGGTATGCTAGGTCGCAATGCCGTGGTCAAGGCCAGGGGTGAGGGCTGGAGATCTAGTAAGGGATCCTAAGGCGCGATGCTCAGGTGCCCCCCTTTAACGCGCAAGCGAATTTCCTGGGAAAGGAAGGAGCCTGCGGTACCACCCGCTATCATCCTCGGGATGTTCCTGTAGGTTAGTCGGAGAGGGAGCGTAGCCCATGATCACGCTGTTACCCAGCTACTGATTGGTCCACGAGAAGACAAAGGCACTGAGGGTCTGATGAGGTGATGTGTGCGAAGCGGGCCGCAAGCTAGAGCTCGACCTCTCAGATTTATCAGCGTTGCAGGGACTGACCCTAGCATAAGCATCGTGCCAGTATGTAGAGTTCTCGCCATGGGGTAAACAGGAGATTTGTCAACAACATGGGATGCCGCGAGATGTAATCAAACAAGTGATAGCCATAAGAGAACCATGCAAGGAGATAAGCTATTTCAAATAGATGTAAAAACAATACATGCCACTGGGACGGACCCGAGCGGCCTGGGGATGATGCAGCCCGAGGGGCGCCCCAGCAGAGTAAGCTAAAGGTGCAGAAGGATACACGTCGCAGGGGCAGACCTGTACGACTTGGGGATAATGCAGCCCGATGGGCGCCCCAACTGAATGAACTGGAAAGAGTCACCTGATAACGGTGCCGGGGTGATGTTGGAGTAGCTGATGATGCGTGCCGAAGAGTCGCTCCTCATGAGCCACCAGGGCCCTAAGCCTTAGGAGGCTTTGGGGGCTCGGGTGGTTCCTTGAGGACCGTCGCCATTTCCATCAGGACTGCGTGGTGCCTGGCCTCCTGAGCCGCAAGGATGCTCCGTAGATGACGCTGGTAGGTAACAGCCGCATTCGGCAGGCCAAACGGCATGCGAATGTAGCTGTGAGGTGGACCCTCGCACCGGCTGGTGCGTGAAGGCCAGAAGCGCTCATGAGACACGGCCCTATTGAGCCCTTGAATGTCGAAGTAGATGCGCAGCCCTCCATCCTCGCCAGGATGGGAAGCTGCGCCGGGTGGTGGGCGGCGGTCACTGCGTATGGTCCTTGCTTCCTGAAGCCCCTGGATTGCCCAGGTGATGAACTCCTAAGCACCTAGCGCTCCTCACCCTGTGCCTTCTTGAGGGAAACGTGCGGTGAATCACACCTCCACGTGGTGCCCGAGCGCCTCCCTCATGACGTTGGCTAGGTCTGAGGCCCTCCAGAAGAGAGCCCCCGAGACTTGCCCGAGGAGGGTGACAGGCGCGCCTTCCTATGCGAGGGGAGAGGTGCTCCAGGTGCGGGCGCTGATCCTAAGGTGGTGCTGCTAGAGACACCACTCTCCTGATGCCCTGTACAGAGTAGTTGCTTCTTCTTCTTGGGGATGGCCTCGGGAGGGTACAGGGTGCCCTCGCTGTTGGGGTCTTTGACTAATGTGGCTTGGAAGGCGCGCTCTAGGGAGAACACCGCATCTCTTTCTTCGCAGGGTACTATGATGATTCCACTGCTTCCAAGCATCTTGAGGATGTTGTAGCCGTGGTGGGTCACGGCCATGAACTTGGCCAATGATGGATACCCAAGGATGGCATTGTACAGCAGACGGATGTGGGCGACGTCGAAGTCGATGAACTCGGTGCGGTAGTTGTCACGCTGGCCGAAGGTGACAGGGAGGCGGACCTGCCCTATCAGGGTGGTGGAGCCGTCGGTCACTCCTGAGAAAGGCTTGGTAGGCTGCAGCTGGTCGTATGGCACTTGGAGGCTGTCGAACGTCTCAACGGACAGGAGATTAAGCCCCGCGCCATCGTCGATGAGAGTCCTGGTGACTTGGACGTTGCTGATCACGGGTGAGCAGAGCATCAGGAGGACGTCGGCGGTTTCCGCGCATTTGAGCTGGTCCGCCGAGCTGAAGGTGATGATGTACTTGGACCACCTAAGCGGGCACGTGGCCTCGGGCCTGGGGAGGGCCACGTTCACCTCGCGAGCAAACTGCTTGAAGATGCGCTGGGAAGCTGGGGCCTGAGCACGGCCCAAGATGGAGGCAATAGCACACGGCTCCTCGAAGCCCCCAGCCCCCTCATCCTGATGGTGGTCGTCATTCCTTCTTGGTGGTGGCGGCGCAGAGGGAGGCCAGGATTGCCCTGAGGGCCGTCCTCGCGATGCTGGTCCCTCCAGGTGCCCTCACGAGGTTGTTCCTACCAGTGGTCCTCATGAGGCCGGTCGCGCCACTCCTGGCAGGGGCCGGCGTCGTCCCAGCATCCTCCACTTCGTCCTCCTCCTCGGCCGTAGCCCCGTTCGTTGCGCTCGGGGCATCGACCGAAGCGTCTGTCTCGAATGGCCCTGAGCTCTTGACAATCGTTGGTGTTGTGGTTGTGTATGTTGTGGAAGGCGCAGAACGGACGACTGCTCTTGGACGACTCGGGGTGGTCCCGGTCGGGCTTCGTGTCTGGCTCCGCCGCGAGCACGGCTACTCCCTTGTGCTTCACGTCCTTGGCCTTGGCTTTCTTCTCTTCCAGGTCGGCAGCAGGGAGCTCGAGGAGGCAGAGGTGCCCTTCCTCAGCTCTTGCGCACTTGGTCGCCATGTTGAACATCTCTAGAGCCGTGCATAGTTCCTCGTGGATGGCGAGCTCCTCCTTCATCTTGACGTCATGGACTCCATCGGAGCATGCTGAGATGATGGCCTCGTCCGTGACCTTAGGGATCTTGAGGCAAACGATGTTGAAGCATTGGATGTACTTCTGCAGGGTCTCTCCCGGCTGCTGCTTGATGTGGCGCAGGTCACCCGCGGCCGGAGGGCGGCCGTGAGTGCCCTGGAAGTTGGCGACGAAATGCTCGCGCATCTCACCTCAGGAGGAGATTTATCCCGCAGGCAGGTTCATGAGCCACGAGCGAGCACCATCCTTGAGAGCCATGGGAAACCAGTTCGCCATGACCTTCTCGTCTCTGTTGGCTGCCTCGATGCTCAGCTCGTAGCGCTGCAGGAACTCCGCAGGGTCGGGGGTGTCGTCGTAGCGCAGAGGCAGATCCGGCTTGAACTTGCCTGGCCAAACAATGTTGCGCAGCTCGGGAGTGAAGACTCGGCAACCTGCTGTGGTCACCGGAGCCTGTCGGGGTTGTGGAGCCTGGTATTGGTACCCACACACCGCCACCGTAGGCAGGACGCGGTCTTCGTGTGGTGGTGCGGGAAGTGCAGGAGTGTTTTCCTTCAGTCGGGGAACTTCTTGGCGGCTTCTTTCTTTGTGTGCGGGCACACGGCATGGCGGATCATGCCGCGGGACCACGCGTCTTGGGGCGAGGACACCGTCTTGATGCGGAGGAGGCGGGGGTGCTCCGTGAGCCGTGCGTCTCCGTGCGAGGGCACCATCTTGATGCAGAGGCGGTGGAGGCGCTCCATGAGCTACATCTCCCGTGGCCGAAGGCGGGCGAGGCAGCAAGAGGGATGGTGCAGGAGAGCCCCCAGCGGCGCTGACTAGCTCGACGATACGGTCCAGCCAGTCTTTGTAGAGGTCGTCAACCGGGCGGTAGCGTAGGAGCTCGCGTGCCATGAGCAGCGTGGCCTGCGCGTCCATGGGCGTGCGGCGAGCGTGGGACGATGAGCCGGCCAGAGTCAGGGACGGGGTGGCCGTGCGACCGTCCCGCCGCACAGAGGGGTGCAGCGACGACGCTTCCTTCTCATTTGCTACCGGGTCGGTAGCAGCATTGGCAACAGGTGATGGAGAACGTCAGGGAGGTCCACCAACGGGCGCCGTCTGGGTGACGCGAGCGACCAGGGCGGCCCGGCGCTTGGCGCGAGCTCGGCGAGCGTCTGACATGGATGTGGTGGAGCTACGGAATGTGGATGGGCGAAGGGAAAGCTTCAGTGCACCCCTACCTGGTGCGCCAAACGTCGGATTTCGGGTTCCGGCAAAACCCTTAAGGTTCGAAAACAGGGGTGCGCACAAAGATCTTTCCCTCCCCCTAGCTCACGCTGTTGCAACGATCTAAAAACCTAGCTCGCCGAACTCAAAGAACAATGGACACTAGAATTTATACTGGTTCGGGGCACCGATGTGGTATAATACCCTACTCCAGTGTGGTGTGGTGGATTGCCTTGTAGGCTGAGGATGAACAAGTACAAGGGAAGAACAGCCTCCTGAGGGGGAGGTGTTCTTGAGCTTGGTGAGCTGGTGCGTATGAGGGTGGAATGGATCCTATCCCCTTCTTATGGTGATGGCTAGTCCTATTTATAGAGGCCCTATTCCTCTTCCCAAATATTAGGCGGGAAGGGATCCCACAACGACCAATTTGAAGGGGGACAACTAGTACAAGCTATCCTGACAAAAGGTGGTCTTCGCCTGCCAAAGGCTCTGGCGGTGACGCCGTCGTCGGCTTCGCGATGATCCCCGTCCTACCGTCCTGCTGGTCTTGGTATTGTTGCACCGATATGGAAACCTTTGCCTGATGCCTCGGGACTCCTCGTCTGTGCCTGCTCCTTTAGCACCAAAGAGGCAACTGGTGCTCTGCGCCCGCTGGCGCCCGCCTGGCCTTTGTCGTCATGGCTCACATCACGAGAACCTCACGAGGTGCCCCTCACCTTGATCTCTCTGCTCCTCGCGAGCCAGCCTAGCGGGGCTTCCCCTGAGGAGGTCTTGTGTCGTCCACCTCGCGAGGCTTGGCCCGTCGCGAGGGTCTTGAGTGTTTGCTAGTGAACATGGGTCGTACTAGGCCGCTGGTGGAGCCACGCCGTGGGCCGCAGGCAGGCAAATCTGGGGACCCCCATTCCCAGAATGCCGACCGAGCTCTGTAGTGAAGTGAGGCCTCGATTGAAGTTTGTTGTAGCAAACTTGTCCAGATTACTGTGATCAACAGAGAAGGGCTAAGGGACAAACTTGATGTCTGGGAGGTTTGGGGTAGGAAGGAATACAGTCCTGTGAAGTTTGAGGAGAATTGGACCATTATTTATCATAGTTGCTTTGCAACTGCAATTATAGTCCAGAAACTAGATTTAGAAGGGGCACTCACATGGAGTGGTCACTTGAGATGAAATTTGGTAGATCATGGTCATATGGACATAAGAATATGTTGTAAAAATTTCATACCATTTGGACTTGCCAAAATGGTACTTCCTTAAAATATATCCTCTTTGTCCAGAAACTTGAGAACATTCTAGAGAAATATTGGCTTGATGAATTGATCCCAAATTTGGTGAAGAGAGGTTTTATATCATGTAGAATGCTATGGTAAATTTTTAGTCATAATGAAGCAATATAAAATACGGAAACACTAACGCCCACACGTGTGGGTGTTCCCCAACTCGCCCACACGCCTGGATCATCGTTCACCATCTCTTGCACAAATCTTGACATGAAAAGTTGGATTTTGTGTGCCACGTAGGACAAGTCCCGTGTGTGCGTGTAAGCAAGTTCGTCTGCACACCGGTTTTCCCTCCAAAGTCAGAGGTTGCGAGTTGGGGCGTGCGGTGGAACTGGCGACGCGCCCACACGCCACGCCCGACTGCAGTTGCCATCTCCCATGACTTACCACTCGCGCTCCCCTCGCGGATCATTAATCCCCTCCCATTCATTACTACCCAACCCACCTTCCACACTAGTTGCATTCGATTGAGGAGTAACCGAGAGCAGAAGGCGATGACGGCGGCGGCGGCGGAAGAGTCGACCGCATTCGCGGCCGTTGGTGGGGTTTGCCGGACCGGAGCGTCGTCGCCGGAGCAGCCACATATTGAAGGTAAGGCTCCATCTGTGCGCACATTCCTGCCTACGGTTTTTGCCCCCTCCCCTTTGTGGTCAATTTCCCCTCGAGTTTCCTCGAGATTCCGGCTGATTCACGGTGCTCTGGCGTCTGCGTCGGCGGTGGAGTCACGTGCTTGCCATTTAGGATGGCATTGCGCAGTTTCGTCACCGCCGCGGTGGCAGTCATGCCGGTGTGGCTCGCCTAGTCCGCAGCCACATATGCATTTTGCATGTGTTTATGCGGGGATTTTCTAGATGCATGTTAGCTCGGATTTTGCCTCGAAATGCTATGACCATTAGTGTAGGGCGTTTTTTGTTGTTGAATTCAGGGTATGATAGTTGCGATTGAACCCTAGATCTAGTTAGGTGCATTTCAAACTGTAGGATAATGGCATTCATGGCATTTTCAACAACTACCATCACTGATGCAACTAATTTTCTGAATTAACCGTGTTAGCTTCCATGTCAATTGTAGGATAATGTCAGTTGTGAGATCTAATTCAGGGAGTGATTTTTGTGTATGATTTCTACCTCTAGGTAGTTACATACTTAAGTGTGTGATCATGGTAGTCATGGAAATTTTCATTGCATTTGTGTGACGCCCCGATACCGACGCTCCAGACGCCTTCCATGTTTTGCGTGTCAGTCGTGTTATTTATTTATTTGTCGCATTCATCATGTCATCATGTGCATTGCATCCTCATGTTCTTAAAACTTGCATCTGTCCCGGTCTCCCCGTTCCTTCTGTTGTCCATTTTGAGCCCAGACACACTTGCACGCGCCCGTAGCATGTCCAAAATATTATTTTATAAGTGGCATAAAAATGTTCTCGGAATGGGGTGAAACTTGGGGAGCGGTCTTATTATAGTGTAGGTAGACCGCATGTCAAGTTTTGTTGCATTCGGAGCTCGTTTGATAGCCCAACCGTTAAACATATAGCGGCATTATAGCCGGTCAAATGTCAAACGTTTTAGGTCTCCGAAAACCCATGTCGGGCCATTTTTCTCTTCTCTCCTCTCAACCCAAGCCCTCCTACATAGCCACCGGCAGCCCACCTACCCCTCCTCACGTCCGGAGCCGTCCGATGGCGATCGCACAGTCTGAAAACCCCCCAAACCCCAAACCCTAGCTTACCTGCTATATAAGGAGACCTCCTCCACCATTTTTGGAAACCCTACCCTATCCTCCTAACACCTCGGATCCGGCGCCGCCATCCTCTGCCCGCCACTTGGAGTCGCCGCTGCCGCGCTTCCAGCCAGTGGCGTGATGCCACGTCGCCAGCCTCCCACCATCGCGTCGGCCCTACAGGTCCATCGCGAGCCTGTCCCGGCCCGAAGCGTCGCCGCTGCTCCTCCCGCAGCGCTCGATCCAATTTGGATCGAGGCAACTGCCTCCGCCCCCGAGCATCACCCCGCGTCAGTAACGCCTCCCGTCAGCTCGCTAGTGGCCACCGAAGACCTCGTCGCCGTCAAGCTCCGGCTGAGGACCTGCCAGGCCGCCCCTCTACCCTTCCCTTTTCCTCTCCTTCCCCGTCTTGTTCTCACGATCTCTCTCTCTCTCTCTCGCTCACCTCCACACCGCCGTCTGTATCCCGCTCGAGCGGATCGAGTGAGCCTGCTCCTCCCCTGCGTTGACCAGATGAGCATGCCCGCTCGCGAGGCCCAACCGCGCCGATACAGCGCCCCTGGCCCAGCTCCGCACCCTCACATGGCCCACACCAGCGCGCCCTACCGGCCTTCCTCTCCACCGCATGGGTTGAGCCCCTTTGGTGACGTCCAATCCGCCTCAGATTTGGCCCAAGTGTTTTTTCCCATCTGGCGAATTTGTCTATTATTCCAGGAACTGCCAGTTTTACAGTTTAGACCCTAAACTTCATGCGTATAATAACTCATGAACCATGCATCATATTAAAATGTTTTATATATGAAAATGCTTAGAATTTCATCTAGTTTCACAATATGCAACTCTCATCCATGTGAAAAATGCTTAAATGATGTTTGCATATAATTTGCTTATTGCCATGTTAAAATGATTTAATTCATATCTAATTGACCGTAGCTCGGATTTAAATAAACTTTATATGTAAATGGGGTAGAAAATACATAGTTTAACATGTTGCACTTATCTTGCATGTTTAACAAAAATAAAATATGGTTTAGGGCAGAACAGTACCAAGTTCATAATATGCATATGGGGATTTTCCGGAATTGTTGTTTATTATTTCCAGCCTCATTTAAACTTGCCTAAATAGTTAGTTTACTTATGCCTCAGCTCTTGCCATGTTAACCAACATTTAATATTGTTGAGTACCTAACGGGAGAGAACTAAATAAATGAATGTGGTGCTTTGTCAATATGCATCTCGTTGCATATTGAGCTCCACTTAACTTGTAGTTTTGTTTGTGCACTTTGCCATGCCATGAATCATTAAACTGGACATTCATCATACTAGTTTGTGCATCATGCCATGTTTATGTGATGGTTGTTTATCATGGTGTTTGCTTATTTCCGGTTTGCTTCTCTCGTTAGCTTCGGTTTCGTCCCGAAGTTGGGAGGATTCGTTCGACTACGTCCGTTTGTCTTCTTCATGGACTCGTTCTTCTTCCTTGCGGGATCTCAGGCAAGATTACCATTACCCTCGATATCACTTCTATCTTTGCTTGCTAGTTGTTCGTTCTATCGCTATGTCGCGCTACCTACCACTTGTTTATCATGCCTCCCATATTGCCATGTCAAGCCTCTAACACACCTTCCTAGCAAACCATTGTTTGGCTAAGTTACCGCTTTTGCTCAACCCCTCTTATAGCATTGCTAGTTGCAGATGCTTTGCAGGTTGTTCCATGTTGGAACATGGATATGTTGGGATATCACTATATCTATTGTTTAACTAATGCATCTATATACTTGGCAAAGGGTGGAAGGCTCGGCCTTATGCCAGGTGTTTGGTTCCACTCTTGTCGCCTTAGTTTCCGTCATACCGGTGTTATGTTCCTTGATTTTGTGTTCCTTACACGGTTGGGGATATAGGACCCCCTTGACCGTTCGCTTTGAACAAAACTCCTCCAGCAAGGCCCAACCTTGGTTTTACATTTGCATAACAACCTATAACTTTCCCTTGGGGTCATGAACCCGAGGGTCATCTTTATTTTAACACCCCCCCGGGGGCCAATGCTCCACTAAGTGTTGGTCCGAACTGGGCGATGTCCGGCGCCCCCGGGCAACCAGGGTCTATGCCAACCCGACGTCTTGCCCATCTGGTGTGCCCTGAGAATGAGATACGTGCGACTCCTATCGGGATTTTTCGGCATATAGGGCGGTCTTTGATACGTCCATTTTGCATCATGCTTTCATATCAATATTTATTGCATTATGGGTTGTTATTACACATTATATCACAATACCTATGCCTATTCTCTATTATTTTATAAGGTTTACATGAAGAGGGGGGGTGCCGGCAGCTGGAATTCTGGCTAGAAAAGGAGCGAATATTAGAGACCTATTCCGTGCAACTCCAAAAGTCCTGAAACTTCACAGGAGCATGTTTCAGAATATAAAAAAAATATTGGCGAAAGAACTACCAGAGGGGGGCCACCCACCGTCCACGAGGGTGGGTGTAACACCCCGGATGTAATTTACCTAATATGTACTCCAACTCTTGCCGTTTCCGGCGTTAAGTTATTTTATTTCCTCGGGTTCGGGTTTTTGTCTTCGTGTGTTGTTGTCATTGTCATGCATCTCATATCATGTCATCATGTGCATTGCATTTGCATACGTGTTCGTCTCATGCATCCGAGCATTTTCCCCATTGTCCGTTTTGCATTCCGGCGCTCCTATCTCCTTCGGTGGTCATTTCTACCTTCTTTTTGTGTGTGGGGGTTAAACATTTCCGGATTGGACCGAGACTTGCTAAGAGGCCTTGGTTTACTACCGGTAGACTGCCTGTCAAGTTTCCTATCATTTGGACTTCGTTTGATACTCCAACGGTTAACCGAGGGACCGAGAAGGCCTCGTGTGTGTTGCAGCCCAACACCCCTCCAATTTGGCCCAAAACCCACCAAAACTCTCTCCATCATCTAGAGCGTTCGATCACGATCGCGTGGCCGAAAACCGCACCTTATTTGGACTCTCCTAGCTCCTCCCATGTCTATATATAGGTCTCCCCCCGAAATTTCGGATCTCTCCCCCGAAACCCTAGCCTCCGTCTTCCTCCGCGCGCCGGACGTGTCCGGTTCCAACCCCGCCGCCACGTGGCACGCCCCCATTCGCCACCGCCTCGCGCTCACATCGCCGCCGCGCCGGCCCGCCCGGGCCCAGGAGGGGCCCTCCCGGCCCGGTTCCCGCACGCCGCCGCCCGCGCGTGCCTCCTCCA